>NC_058130.1:677273304-677319869 GCF_016433145.1 Gracilinanus agilis
AAACATAATCCAATCTATAATATGTTATATAATATATAAAAATATAATTCAATCTATAATCTATTATATAATATGTAAAACATAATCCAATCTATAATGTTATATAATATATAAAAATATAATTCAATCTGTAATCTATTATATATGTAAACATAATCCAATCTATAATGTTATATAATATATAAAAATATAATTCAATCTATAATCTATTATATAATATGTAAAACATAATCCAATCTATAATATGTTATATAATATATAAAAATATAATTCAATCTATAATCTATTATATATGTAAAACATAATCCAATCTATAATATGTTATATAATATAGAAAAAATATAATTCAATCTATAATATATTATATAATGTATGAAAATATAATCCAACCTATAATATGATATATTATATAATATATAAAATATAATCCAATCTAAATATCTCTATAGATTACATAATCTAATATCTCTATATTATATGTAAAATTTATCTGTATATGATTCTATAATCTAGCTATATATTGTTGTTATTGTCATTTTAGGTCATATTCGATTTTTCACGACCCCATTCTGGGGTTTTCTTGGCAAAGACACTGGAGTGGTTTGCCATTTCCTTCTCTACCTCATTTTACAGATAAAGAAACTCAGACAAATGGGGTTAAGTGACTTTTTCCTCTAGAAAATGTCTGAGGTTGGATTGGAACTCAGGTCTTCTTGACTCCAGGCCTGGCACTTTATCTGTTGTTATCACCTAGCTGCTGCAGCTACCTACAATGTGTAGGTTTAAATAATTTATAAGTCACTCTCCAAGGAACGGAGAATATGACTCAAATTGAATTGAAATGAGAAGGAAAAACAGTATGTTTATTGATGGGACATAACATATACAGACAATATTATATACATGATGATTTAAGAAGAGAGGGCTAACTACTGAGAAGGTGAGGAAAAGATTATCATAGGAGACAGAATGTGGACTCAATCTTAAAGGAAGAGAGGTATTCTAAGGGAGTGAGGTAAGGAAGAAGCACATTCTGGCATGGGGTACAGCTTGTGTGAAGGCACAGGAGGATGCTGAGTTGAGAGAATAAATAAGACAGTTTGCCTCAAATGATGTTTGTATTTTATCCCAGACTCAGCAGGGATCCAGTGAAGATTCTCAACCAGGAAAGTGGCACAGGTATGCTTGTGCTTGGAATCAGAATGGGCCTTCTATCATCTAATCCAACTTCCCACCCAAAGAAAGAATTTTCTCTATAATATCTCTTCTAGACAACTATTTAGGCTCTAATTGAATAGTACCAGTCCTATGTAGCTCATGATTTTGACACAATCCCATTTTATTATTGGATAGCTCTTTTGATTAAGAAATCCATCTATTTATATGTTGGTGTTATTCAGTCATTTTTAGCTATGTCCAACTCTTTGTGACCCCATTTTTGGGTTTTCTTGGCAAAGATATTGGAGCAGTTTGCATTTCCGTTTCTAGCTCATTTTGTAGTTGAGGAAACTGAGGCAAATAGGGTTAAGTGACTTTCTCAGAGTCACCCAGCTAGTAAGTATCTGTAGCCAGATTTGAATTAAGGTTTTCCTAAATCTAGTCCCAGTGCTCTATCCACTGAGCTACCTACTTGCCAATATCTATTTAAATATATATATGTATATATATATATATCTACAGATAGAGTGAGAGATAGAGAGAAAGATAGACACAGAGAAACAGAAAGACAAACAGAGACAGAGAGAGAGAGAACGAGAGGGATAGAGACAGAGAAACAGAGAGACAAAGAGAGAGACAGACACACACACACACACACATGCAGACAGAGAGATAGATAGAGACTAAGAGAGACAGAGAAAGGGACAAACAGAGACAGATAGAGACCAAGAAATATAGAGGGACACAGAGAAAGACAAAGGTCTATAAGACACACACACACACACACACACACACACACACACACACACCACATACACACACAGAGGGACAGAGAGAAAGAGGGACAGAGACAGAGAAACAGAGAGACAAAGAGAGAGACAGACACACACACACAGACAGAGAGAGGAACAGAGAGAGACAGATAAGAGACCAAAAGAGATAGAGAGAGGGACAGAAAGAGACAGAGACCAAGAATAAATAGAAGGACACAGAGAAAGACAGAGACCTACAAGAGACACATAACACACACACACACACACACACACACACACACACACACGGAGAGAGAGAGGGACAGAGAGAGAGAGAGACAAAGACAGAGAAACAGAGAGACAAAGAGAGAGACAGACACACACACAGACAGAGAGAGGAACAGAGAGAGACAGAGAGACAGAGAACAAGAGAGACAGAGAGAGGGGTAGACAGAGATAGACAGAGACCAAGAGAGATAGAAGGACACAGAGAAAGACAGAGACATACAAGAGACACAACACACACACACACACACACACACACACACGGAGAGAGAGAGGGACACACACAGAGAGACAAAGACAGAGAAACAGAGAGATAAAGAGAGACACACACACACACAGACAGAGGAACAGAGAGAGACAGAGAGAAAGAGACCAAGAGAGACAGAGGGACAAACAAAGACAGAGACCAAGAGAGAGAGAGGGACACAGAGAAAGACAGAGATGTACAAGAGATACTCAACACACACACACACACACAGGGACAGAGAGAGAGACAGAGAGAGAGAGAGACAGACAGAGACAGAGAGACAGAGAATAAGAGAGACAGACAGAGACAGAGAGACAGAGAATAAGAGAGACAGAGAGAGGGGTAGACAGAGATAGACAGAGACCAAAAGAGATAGAGGGACACAGAGAAAGACAGAGACGTACAAGACACACACACACACACACACACACACACACACACACACACACACACACACACACACACAGACAGAGCTGAAAAAAAGTCCGATTTACTTGTATTTCCCCTCATTCATCCTAGTCCTGCTTTTCTAGAGACACTCATCAAAAGTGTAATAGGTCGTTATGCCCCCTCTTTTCCCTTCATCCTCCCATCCCCAGAATACCTGCTACTAATCTCCATCTCCACTCCTGTACCACCCTCCCTTATACCCCCATCCACCCCCATTTATTTATTCATTCACCCCTTTCTTCTTTTTCATGTGGCAACTGCATAGCCTCATTAAAGATTTGTCTTTTGTTTTCGTTCTGAACTTTTTATCACCCTCTTCCCTTTTCCTGGCCCCTAAACAAAATCTTTCCATCTGTCGGAGGAGCAGAAGTTCTCAGCCGGTTCTAGATGACCCACCCCAACAGTGAATCAGATCCTGAGAGGAGAGGAGAGGAGAGGAGACAAGGGGAAGAGGGAGGGATAAACGGACTTGCAGAGGGTGATGGAATACTGAGTCATCCTGGATCACAGACGCGGCAACATAATTATTATCCCTGGAAAGTTGTTAGGACTCCTCTGGCCACAGGCCTGGACTTTATAACCTGTCCTCTCAGATGAGAATAACAGCTCAGTTTTGCATTTTTGATCCGCAGCCTCTCCCAATATCTTCCAGCCAGCACATCTCTTAAAAGCAGTGCTGAGAGGGGACAGGGAAGGCGGCCCCCAGGACCAAAGACACTTAGGTGGAATCTGGTCTCTTTTGTCCATTTCAGGGCTACTGGGAGCCCCCACTGAGGGGGAACCTTCTCGTTAAAAAATATAACATTGTTAGCTCACATTCAAACTAGAGTTCACTCCCAATTAAGAAGCACTTTATACACAGGATAGAATTTAAGATTGAGAAAGACAGAGACTGACTACTTATTTTACAGATAAGAAAATGGTGGCCCAGAGAGAAGTCAAGTCATATCTTCCCGACTCCAGGCCCGGTGCTCTATCCACTGGCTATCCACCTAGTTGCCTCACAGTAATTTCTTGCCCATCTACCCAAATGAGTTCTGCCTTATAAACAAAAGAGTTAAGCAAAATCAGTTGAAATAAATCTGGTGTTTCTATATATGAACCATTCCACACCCATATTTCTTCACATCTCCACTTCAAAGAGGAAGATGCTTTCTTCTCTTTCCAGGGTGGAATGGGCAGACTGATGGCTGAAGTCATTCAGTTGCACTTGAGTGTTTTTCCTGTTTATTTTGTTATTTTGAATGGTCATTGTGCCTATTCTTCCCTCCTTTCTGCTTTCTTCTCATCATTTCACAAGAACCTCCCCTTTCTCCAAATTCCTTGTGACTCTTTCTGGAACGATAATATTCTCTTACATCAACATTGCACAAAAATTACACAAAACAATGACATTAGTCATTCCTCAGCTGTTGAGTTTTTGCCATAAATATTGACCATATAGATTTTTAACTCAAACCTATAAGTATGGAGCCCTATAAGTATTGGGCCCTATAAGTATGGAGAGGCCCCTATTTTTCCCTTAAGGAAACAGAGACTCAAAGAGGCATCAGGCCTTCTAGAAGGAAGGTTATCTGGTTAGGAAATGGTCAACGGAGAATCCAAACACATCCTTTGCCTCTAAATCCAGCATTCCTTTCACCGCCACATGTCCATATGAAACAATAGGTGTGCTTTTCCGTGAGCCGCTCAGAAATGACCTCACCTATTTTAAAGATGATGATTGTTATTAATTATAATAATTAACCCCCTCTATTTATTTTCAGTGTGATCTGGTAAATGCTACCACAGTGCAGGGGATTTTCCAGGGATTAATGACTGCTATGGGGTGGGGAGGAGGGGTGGTGGTGGTGGAAATCTGACTGGAGTTTCCATTTGCCTTGCTGGTTTCTAACTTTAGTTTGACAGGTTCCTCTGATCTTATTATGCATAGTGGATTTAAGGGAGAAGCAAACATCCTGGCCAGATTGATACAGACATGAAGGAAACCACCTGTCTCATTGGGGAATTTGGAAACATACCCTTAGAGCAGTGATAATCCTTCACCTCCTTGGGTTTTGTTTTAATTGAGGAGGTGGTGGGAGACTGCAGGATGTAAGCAGAGGAGGGGAAAAGGTGAAAATTGCTAGCATAAAGGTCACATTCCAGTCTAGCATGTTAGGGCAGAGCATGATGGGTGGCGATATCTAATAGGTTGAAGCCTCCGTTTGTTGTGATTCAGTCAATGATTTACTGTGTGGCCCAGAAAAAAGTAGAATACCCTCTCTGGCCCTTTCTCCTTGTAAAATGGAATGAATTGTTGTTGATCTTTAGTCAGAGTTAAGAGGAACTACGATAGATAGGACCCAAAGAGATCATTAGCTATGTCCAGCCATGCAAATATCCTTCCTCTATTTTGATTTGGATCATTCACAGTGATAGTTGTGAGAGAGGCTGCTAAAGAGCTTCCTTATTTTGCTGTTGTATGGCCTCTGCACTACTCTTCAAACAGAGAAACGACATAGAACAATAAAGATGTGAAAGATCTTAGGAGAGCTTGGATCCTTAGAGCTGGAAGGGACTTTGGATGTTAGATAGAATAAAAAACACTGAGTGGAAGGGGCTTTCAAACAGAGAATCAGTGTCAAATGATAGAAATGGAAGGAATCCTGGAACATAGGAATAGAGGATGTCAGATTCAAAAGGACTCTAATGGAAGAGAGAGTGACTCCTACCTTCCCATCCTTCCTCCTTTCAGCTATAATCCCATTTTTTTTTTGCAAGAAGTCTGTCGGAGTCCTTAATACTGGATGCTAGTTAGTACCTTTCATCTATGATTACAAACAACTTATCCAGTATATAGCTTGTTTGTAAATAATTATTTGCATGGTTCCCCCCATGCAAAATTCACTCTCCTCCCATTAAATTGGGAGCTACCTGAAGACAGGGACTGATTTTGCCTTTGTTTCTATTTCCATTGTTTAATAGAGTACCTGGCATATAGGAGATTTTCAATGAATGCTTGTTGATTTGGAGCTGGAGAGATCTAGTTCAGAAATATTTGAACTGTTTTTTTTTTTCCAGCTTTACATCAAATGATTGGAAGCGTAGAATATGAAAGCAAGAAGAGTCCTTAAAATAAAGAATATTAGAATTAGAAATTAGTTCAGGGAAGGAGTGTGCTGGAGCCAGCTCAAATGGACTCTCAAGAGCTGGTAGTTCAATTCTCAGTGTGAGCATTTACACTTTGGAAATCAGTGAGTGCTGCAAGTTAGGACTTGATTTATTATTTTGCTGAATATCTAAACTTAAAGTGAAGGAGAAAATGTTAATAATGTAGATTAAAATAAAAATTTGTTGTGTGTACATTTTCTGGGGGATGAGCTGGTTGTTAAACGTTTAGCAGCATACTCCTGGTCCGGGGACATCCAAATTTTAGTAATTAGGCAGTAGATATTGTTGCTAGGTAGCACAGTAGATTGAATGCTGGGCCTTAAATCAGAAAGACCTGAGTTCATTTCTAGCTTCAGACACTCATTAACTATGTGATCCTGAGAACATCACCTCGATCTGCCTCACTTTCCTCAGTTGTAAAATGGTGATAATAATAGTGCCAACTCCCAAGGCTGTTGTGAAAATCAAATGAGATGGTGTTTGTAATGCTCTTAGCTCAAAGCCAATGAATAGGTGCCTAATAAATGCTATCTATTATGAGGATGATGACTCTTACTGACTGTCACTCCAGGCAAGTCACTTAATTTCTTAGGGCATTAGTCAACTCTTTAAGAATATAAAATCATAGAGAAGGTGTCAGTTTGCCTTGATAGAAGCTGCTGGCTCACTTGGAAGCTCTCTATACCCATGAAATTATAGGTTTAGTCCCTGCCTCCAATTTCAAGGAATTTGCAGTTTAATTTGGAAAGCGTATTAAAGATTAGAATATGAGAGTTATTTAAGTGCCATTTGCTATGTTAATAGCTATAAGTGACATAGAAGTTTAAAACAGGAGAGTTCAACATAGGCTAAAGAAATCCAGAAAGCCTTCCTGAAGGGGGTAAAGTTGGAGTTGATCTTTGGAGAATGAGTAACACAGGGATAGGGCAGAAAATAATCTATCAGAATTATCAAATCCTAGGTGTAGATCTGGAAGGAATCTTAGAATTCTAGTCACCTTCTAGTCACGTGTCACTTCCCTCCCTCTGAGATAGTAAACTTCAGTGACTCTGTGTCCTGGAGTTCTAGATTTGATTCCATAGGATTAAGGACAAAAATCCTCTGATGTTGAAAGACTTTCATGACCTGGTTGTCTCTTGCCTTTCCAGTCTTCTTGTAAGAAGACTTACTGCTGTTGTTCAGTCATTTCAGTTGTACCTGACTCTTTGTAACCCCCTTTGGTGTTTTTTCAGAAAACTGAGGCCAATGGAGTTAAGTGACTTGCAGAGAGTCACACAGCTGCTTAGTGTCTGAGGCTAGATTTGAACTCAGGAAGATAATGTCTTCCTGATTCTAGTCCTGCCACTCTGTCCACTGTGCCACATACCCCACTCACTCCTGCCCAGGAACTTCTTGGTTCAATTTCCTGGATTTGCTCTTACTTAAACAAGACACTCCATTGGTTCTGGACATAATCAATGACTGTCCCACCTGGAATTCTCTGGAATTCTCTCCCTCCTCAACTCTCCCTCCTGGCTTCCCTGTTTTCGTTTTTGTTTTTATCAAGTTCCAACAAGTCTTTCCCAATTCCCCTTAATGTTAGTACCTTTCCTCTATTGATTATTGCCAATTGATCCGGTATACAGTCTGTTTGCATATTGTCTCTGCTATTAGACAGTGAGTTCCTTGAGATCAAGGATGGTCTTTAACTTTCTTGCTATCTTCAGTGTTTAGGACAATGCAGGGCACATAGTAGGCACATAATAAATATTTATTGAATGACTAGATTTCCTTTAATGTTTGGGTAGCTGGGTGACATAATGGTTAGAGTATTGAACCTGGAATTAGGAGTATTTGAGTTCAAATTTAGCCTCACTTACTAGCTGTGTGACCATGGCTAAAACACTTAACACTGCCTGTCTCAGTTTCCTCATCTGTAAAATGAGCTAGAGAAGAACATGACAAACCACTCTTTTCCCAAGAAAACCAAAATAGGATCACGAAGAGTTGGACATGACTGAAATGACTCAATAACAACAACCTCTCATTTTACAGATGAGAGAAATGAGTGACGTACTAGATATATTTTTAGTAAATAGTAGAACCAGGATTCAAACCCAGTTCCTCTGACTTGAAATCAATCCAGTGCTTTTGTCCTTACAGCTCAACTGCATCTAGCCTGTGTCCATTCCCTGCCACCTCATAGAGGCTCAGGCTTCCCTGATCCAAAGGGAAGGACTGACAGGAGTGAATACTTCCCGCTTTCCAGGAAATCTCTTTAGCCAGAGTCAAGTCCCAGTCACGCCCAGGTCATACTGAATTTTCTCTGGCCCTGCTGATCCCTCCGGAGTGTCAGGCTTCTGGAGGAAGCAGGGAGGCCCCTCTGATGTGTCCCCTTTGAGCCATGAGTAATCACACCGCAGGGTAGCACTTATCGGCTTATCTCTCCCAGTGTTCTCTCCCTGGCTCAGCCTTCTGTGTTCAGGGCAATCGCTCCATTTTGAGAGATGGCTTTAAAAATGGCAAACGTGGGGACCATCAACAACAACTGAGAAACCCGACCATTCAGACAATTTTCAAATGAGGTTGTGTTTAGAACCATAAACTCAAAATCGCTTCTATGTGTTTTTAAAGGCTATATTCACAATAACCGAGAAGGAGAGGGACCCTGGATTCCATTGACACAGATGAGGAAATTCCTTCTACCCTGAATGAAACTTGCTGTCTTAAGAGTGTTGCCTAAAGCTCAGAGAGATGAAGTGGTTCACCCCGGCTCGCTCACACGGCCAGTTGGTATCTGAAAGATACAAGACTGAAGCCCGATTGTCCTTGGCTCCAAGGCCAGCCATCTCTCCACCACACATGCTGCCTCTCTTAACAGAACAATAATAAAAGCTTCCTGCTTGCATCTTTGTTCTCTTTTGATCTCTTCCATGCATTTTTTTTAGACTTTGTGGCTGTTAATTATCATTCTTATTATGTAAGTGCTTGTAGTCAGTGTTTATATTATCATTCGGATTCTGCATTCTCTCTGGATACCTTTAAAATCACATGAAACTTTTTTCATGTTTATTTGTATTTTTAGACACGTCCATTTTTCTTTGGGTTCTTTTCTTTTCCTATAAGTTCAGCAGAGATTTAAGAAAATCTTTGACCCATGGCAGAGGTGGCAGGGGGCTCAGAGTGGATGGGAGATAGTGTTTCCATTTCATTCTCTTATTAAGGTCTTGAATAATAAATATGAACTTGGATAGAACACGAGAAGTCCTGTGTTTGAGTCCTAGTCTTTGATACTTAAGAAAGTCTAACCCTGGGCAACTCAGCTCAACTTCCTGAGCCTCAGTTTTCTGATCTGGAAATTACAGATAAAATAAACATCAGCTACCTCATTGGTAACAGGAGATAAGGTATGTAAAACACTTTACAAACTTGAAAGTAACATATAAATACAAATCATTTTTTCCTTCCTAGTCCAAACTTGAGGAAGCTAGGTGGCACAATGGATAGAATGCATGGGTTTCAGATAGCCTCATCTTCCTGAGTTCAAAATTGGTCTCTGAGATGTGTGACCTTGGGCAAGTCACTTAAACCTATTTGCCTCAGTTTCCTCATCTGTAAAATGAACTAGAGAAGGAAATGGCAAACTACTCCAGTATTTTTGCCGAGGAGACTCCAAATGTGGAATGAAGAGAGCTGGGCATGACTGAAAATGACTGTGATGCCAATTCAAACTATATAGCAGGCATAAATTGTGCCCATTTTTTTATCCATTTCAAAATTCCAAGTCTTGGAATAGTGATTTCAGTAACAGTGACTAGGAATTTGTGGGCAGACAAGAGGGCAAGATAGTAAGATGTAAAAAGGAAGAGTCATTTCTTTAAAATTTTAGATGTTGATAAAAAAAAAAAGTATCATCCTTGTAAGGAAGATCTTAACAGTCAAAATTTAAATTAATTTAATTTTAATACATGCTCAAAAAGCTTTAGTGGCTTCCTACTGACAAGTTAATGAGGTTTATATTAAGCTCCTACTATGTGACAGACAGTGTGCAACACTTTCTATTATCTCCAGGCTTTTAAATCTCCTCATAATCCAATTCTGGCCTACCATTCCAGACTTATTAATAGCAGTCTTCTCACACTTCACAGGCCATTCACAGCTGATGTTCTTTATTTCTGGTGCTTCAATAAATAAATAAATAAATAAATAAATACATTAAAAACCCTTACCTTCCACCTTAGAATCACTACTATGTATTGGTTCTAAGGCAGAAGGGCTGTGAGGGCTAGGCAATGGGGGTTAAGTGACTTGCCCAGGGTCTCACAGCTAGGAAGTGTCTGAGGTCAGATTTGAACCTAGAACCTTCCCATTTGATTGTATACTCCTTGAGGGCAAGGAGTATTTTGCTTGCTTTTATCTGTATCCCTAATGCAGAGCATCATGCCTGATACATAGTAAGCACTTAGGAAAAGACTCTCATCTATCTATGAATCTATGTCTCTATGACTCTAAGTATCTATGTATCTATATATCTATGAATGTATCTGCCTATCTATGTATGTGTTCTTCACTGCATAGGATATAAACTCTTTGTAGTTCAGGACTTTCATTTTAGCCTCTGTACCCCCCAACCCGTATCCTGGCACAAAGGTGCATAACAAATTCCTGCTGATTAACTGGTACTTGATTCCTCCTCACCATGGGGTGGATGAGACCTTATTCAGCAATTCATTCATTCACTGTACCATGTTGCCTCCTTGGAGTACAGAAAGAAGACAGGAAGGGCAGGCTAAGGGTAGCAGAAAGGAGGCCCAGCTCAAGGCTAGAAAGAGTGGATGAAATCCTCATCCTATAAAGAATCAGCTTTGATAAATCTTACCAAGGCCTTAAGTATTGGCCCCTTGACAGATTTGGTGTCAGTCATCCAAGGACCCAACTAGTGAAATTCATAGGGGATTCTAAGATTGGTTACAGAGTGAGGAATATTTTTTTTCAGCTATAGCAACTCATGAATACTCTTTTCTAAGTTAGGAGGACCGACGATCCATATAGATCAGTGGTTCCCAAACTTTTTTGGCCTACTGCCTCCTTTCCAGAAAAAAAATATTACTTAGAGCCCCTGGAAATGAATTTTTAAAAAATTTTAATAGCAAGTAATAGGAAAGATAAATGCACCCGTGGCCATCACCGCCTCCCCCCCACCCCAGATCGCTGCAGCACCCACAAGGGGGGGGTGGCACCCACTTTGGGAATCACTGATATAGATGGAAGGAGTGACCACACTCACAAAATCATAGGTCTTTGAATTAACATTTTGCCATAGTCAGTTGGAAAACACTGTATTAGCTTACATTTTGCTTTTTTTTTTTTTTTTTTTACATTTTTACATTTTTGCTAAATCCTCTTTGAGAAATACTAACCATTCAAAAATTTGAGTACAAAACATTTATTCAGCACCTCCTATGTGCCAGGCACCATGCTAAGCATTGGAAGTAGAAAGAAAAAACAGACAGCCTTTCCCTCAAGAAGCTCAAGGTATAACGCAGGAGACAACATGCAAACACCTTTGTTAAAGCAAGATATTGACTGGTTAAAATGGAGATAACCATAGGAGGCAGCTCCATACAGTTTATAGGAAAAGCACAAAACACAAGACAGATTTATGTACTTATTCTATCACAACAGAATTTATCCTCATAATGTACAAGGAAAGGAAGGGAGAAAATGCTCAGATACTTGTCTTAACTCATCAGCCTCATCCTATCCTTATCTGGATCTCTGGAGGCCCCGATAGGGTTGGCAACTGCCTTGTATTCACACGCTATATTGGCACATCCTGGGCTAAGTCAGAAGTGAAACTGGAATTATTCCGAATCTCAGTTGCATTCTATGGTGGTCATACTGGGATTCTAAAGTTCTCATGTTTCACTGTTGGAAGTCAAGTGTTATGGAGCCACCTTAAGCATTTTGGGGGGCTAGGATTCTTTGGGTCTTCAGAGCACTGACTATGAGAATTTGCAAGCTGAACTGAACAAAATAAAGACACATTCAAGAAAGACAGAGAGACAAAGAGAGAGAGACAGAGAGATAGAGAGAGAACAACACAGAGAGAGAGACAGAGATAGAGACAGAGAGAAGAGAAAGAGTTAGAGAGATGCAGAAATGAAGGAAAGGAGGAGGAAAGAGAGACAGAGACAGAGATAGACACAGAGAGAGATTGAGAGAGTCACAGAGAGGCACAGAGAGAGCGAACCAGAGAGAGAGAGAGACAGACAGACAGACAGACAGAAACAGAGACACAGAGAAAGAGACACAGAGACAGAGAAGACAGAAACAGAGACAGAGACATAGAGAGGTAGGCAAGGGAAGAGGGAGAAAGGGCATTTAATGGGAACCAGGAAATCCATGATTATTGAAGGCTAGACCAGGGAAGCTCAAGTTTTGATGAATCCTACTAAAGTATCCAGATTTCAGGGTAGCTGTCTCATTGGTGGACTAGATGATTGTTACCAGAGAATACAACTTAGCTAACTTTAGAGCGATTAATACCCAGAAGGTTGGCTACTAGATGATCAGGTTTATGGTTACCAAATCTCATGAACCTGTATACTAAAGCACTGGATCATTTGAGATGCGTGTGGAGAGACAGAGTCCCTTTTCTAATCAAGTCAATACATAGGATTCCTATCAATCAGATGAATGTGCTTGATCATGACAATGACTCCCCTAAAACTTCTTCTGTCACCTATCCAAAATGAGGATTTCAGTTGAAAAGAAGTGCCACATTTTCTCCCCTTCATGCAAGAATAAGATGCTAGTTGCATGTTTTAGCATTACTTAATATATTATCTTTTGCTTTTTAAATTTGTGTCATATGTAATTGCCTGCAAATTTTGACTTCCATGAAAGACATAACTATTTGGGACCAGTTGCTATCTCACATTCTCTTCTATTGTCCATAATGCCCAAATAGGCATACAGTAAGCACAAAGTTAAGTATTTATTGACTTGAATGCATTCACTGAAGAATCTCAAAACCCTTTTGGACTATTTCACAGGTTGGGAAATGAGGTCAATCAATCAACATTTGTAAAATATCTCCTATATTCTAGTCATCTTCTTAGATCCTGGGGATACTAATGCAAAAGAAAGACAATCCTTGACTTTGAGGAGCTTATGTTCTCTTAATCTTCTTGCAGATATTTGTCTTTTTATTTTTGTTGCCATTTTTCCTGGTTCTTTTCCATCTACCTAAAAAACACTCCTTAGTTTCTCAATCCTAAGAAAATATTCCTTTGATCTTTCTATACATAAAGTTACCTTCTAGCTTTTTTCTCTAATTCATTGCTAAACATTTTTACTTGACTTTCTTCAGTGGCCTTTTCCCAAGCTTCATTAATGGGTTCTTCTTTCCTGGAGAGCTTTTTATTTTCCATTTTCTGTCTTCTTAAAAATATTTATTCATTTTAAACATTCTTTTCTTTTTAAAATTTGCGTTCTAGATTCACATCCTTTTTCCTACCCCTTTCCCACCCACTGAGAAGGAAAACAATATTATATCAATTATGAATGAGAATTCATGCAAAACATTTTTCATATTAGCTACATTCCTCAAAAAAGAAAATGAGAAAATTATACTTCAGTTTGCATGAGGGTTTTTCAGTTCTTTTGCTCCTGAATGTCAAATTTTCTATTCAGCAATGGTCTTTTCATCAGGAATGTTTGAATATCCTGTATTTCCTTAAACATCAATTCTGTACCCCCATAGGATTATGCTCATTTTTCGGGGTAGGTTATTTTTGGTTGTAATCCTCACTCCTTTTCCCTCTGGAATATCATATTTTGTTCCTTTAATGTGGAAGCAGATAAATCTTGTGTGACTGACTATGGCTCTAAGATATTCGAATTATTTCTTTCTAGCTGCTTGCAATATTTTTTCAATTGCCTCAGAGCTCTGGATTTGGCTACAATATTTCTGGGAGTTTTTATTTTGGGATCTCTTTTACCTTCAGGATCTAAGATATCAGGGTAATTTTCTTTTTTTTAACATCTTAAAGTATGATTTATAGGATATTTAAAAAAAACATGATGTTAAGTCCAATAATTCTCAAATTTTCTCTCCTCAATCTATTTTCTAGGTCATTTGTTTTTCTGATGAGATATTTCCCATTTTCTTCTATTTTTTTCATTCTTTTGATTTTGTTATAATGTTTCTTAAAGTTGTATGGAATTATTTTCTTTGGTTAACTTTTGTACCTCTTTTTCCATTTGGTAAAAACTACTTTTTAAGAAGTTCTTTTCTTCAGTGAATTTTTTGCACCATTAGGTCAATTTTGTTTTTTTAGATATTGTTTTTGTTTGTATTTTTTGTGCTTCTTTTACTAAGGTGACAACCTAATTCTCCTTTCATAATTTTCTGGCACTGCTGTCATTTCTTTTCCTAATTTTCCCTCTACCACTTATTATTTTTTCCTTTAACTCTTTCAGGATTTTTTTTTTAGATTTGGCTTCAAGATTTGATTCAAAGTGATATTTTAAAGTTGTTTAGAGAAGAATTGGGAGAGTTCAGCTAGTTCTGGCTTATACTCCATCATCTTGTCTCTGCCTCTTGATCTACTTTGTGCAGTTCCTTGAGCTCCTCAGTCTCAGTCCTGCTATCTTTAGCCTGAACTCCATGTCTTTTTGATCCCTACAAAGATAAATGCCACTTTCAAGGAAGCAATATAGTACCCAGTATGGTTAGATTGCAGGATTTGTAGCGCAAATAATTAGGTTCAAATTCCAGCTCTCTTACTTATTCCATTAGTTGGTATAATGAGTAGAACACTTGGCTGGGAGTTAGTAGAACCTTGATATGAATTCTCTCTCAGATCTATTACTGGCTCTGTGATCTTGGGTAACTTATTTAATCTACCTCAAATGTGAAATATGTGTTTATACATACATGCATATATATAAATTAGTCTTAATAGCTTAAAAATATACCAAGAGTTTTAGAGCATATGCATATATCATATAAGCATATAAACAAAATATAAAAATGCATATTATATATAAGATATAAATAAAATATATAACACAAATATATGGTATATGTTATATACCAAATACACTTATGCACATCAAAGCTTAAGTATAGCATACATGTGCATGTACGTTATTCATACCTTTATATAATGCATGTGTATTTAAGTCTATTTCTATATACATAGATGCATGTGGGAACAGATGTATATGTATGCATATATAATGTATATGTATAGATTTATATTTATATGTATATAGATAATATATATGTGTATATATCTGCATGTATATGTTATTTGTATGTATACAAACACACACATATGACATAGTGGATAGTGTCCTGGGTCTGTAGTCATAAAGATCTAAGTTAAAATACAGGCTCAAAAGCTTACTAGCTTTGTAACTGTGGCCAATTCATTTAACTCCTTTTTGCCTATTTCTTCATCTATAAAAATGAGCATAATTAGCATTTACCTCCTAGGATTCTGGTGAAGATTAAATGAGAATAATTGTAAAACACTTAGGGCAGTATCTGGCACACAGTAAATACTACATAGATGTTAGCTATTATTATTAATAATATTAATATATTACCTTATAAATCTTAAAGCTCCATGTAAATATTAGCTATTATTGCTATCATTAATGACTTGTGAGGCTTAATAAGTTATCTAACCCTTCTGGGTCTCAGTTTCCTCTTCTATAAAATGAGGGCATCAGACTAGATGACCTACAATGTTCTAACCCCAAATATGTGATCTCGTGATGCTATGATTCTGGTACGGGTGAAGTTCTTAGATCTCTTTTGAACTCCATGTAAGTTGAACCACCTTGAGCATATGACAGTTAAGGGAACTTCCAAGATGAACATAGATATGTCCTCCAATTAAAATTAACTCCTCTGGTGAGCATAAATTTCTTAATAGCCCTAAAATACAATATACATGTTTATTCCTGGAAAGAGGACAGCAAAAGATAAATAATTAAGGCCATTTGTAGGCTCATTGGTGCCTGTCATGATCCAAGGCTACACAGACTTTTCAACTTTCAGGAAAGAAAGAGAAAATAGAAAAGAAAAAATAAAAGTTGTTTTTATTCCTCTGCCTATTTTCTCTAGACTTTTGCTCAGACACAGTTTGAGGATCCAAAGGCTCCTAACTACTTTTCCTCAGGAAGAAGAGAGCAAAGAAAGCAGTTGGTACTACAGAGCACCCAGTATCTCCAACACAGGGTTGTTGTGAAGATCAAATGAGATAATACTGTAAAGCTCTTAGCATACTGCTTGGAACATAGTAGGTACTTAATCAATTATTTTTCCTCCTTCCTCTTCCCAACTGCTCCCATGGCTAACTAGGACAGATGAGTGAGGCAGGATGTTATTCAGTTAAATCCAAGTGGAAAGGGATGGTAGGAGTAGAGATAAGACTATAGCTCTCAGGCTCAAACCAAAAAGGAAGAGAGACTCCAGAAGACCTGAGAT
The DNA here is from genome assembly GCF_016433145.1 of Gracilinanus agilis. Lineage (NCBI taxonomy): Eukaryota > Metazoa > Chordata > Mammalia > Didelphimorphia > Didelphidae > Gracilinanus > Gracilinanus agilis. The sequence goes on from NC_058130.1 coordinate 677,289,836, forward strand.
GTGAAGCCCCATTTACCTAATACTTCTGGTGGTGTCAAATCACATGGTTCCAGTCATACTACTTCTTATTAAATTCTACATCTAATCTCATCTCTTCCTTCAGGGGTGAAACAATACCTTATTTTCATTCCAAGTTTTCATAGCCAGAGTATCAGTTCTGATTGAAAAGTGTCCTTCCCTATTCATGAAGGGAAAATGATCTCCTCGGTCCAATTCATCTTACTCATTTGGAAACACAGTTATAAATCAAAGAGAGGTATTGTGCAATCCACAAACAGTAAGCTGTCCCTTCAAACTATAACCTAGAAACTACTTTTAAGTAGTCTGAAGCCAATAAAAGGGCGTTAGGTTACCCTTTTCATTTATCTCCCTCTTCCTTGACACTCTACTAACAGAAGCCTATAGCACAATACCTGTGCACATAGTAGGTACTTTAAAAAATCCCTTACCTTCTGTCTTAGAATTGATATTAAATATTGGTTCCAAGGCAGAAGAGAGGTAAGGGCTAGAGTCCAGTGATGGGCAAACTTTTTAAAGAAGGGGCCAAAGGAAAGGAAATGCTCATCTGTCAGTCTGTTTCTAAGGCAGTTCTTTTGAAGTTTCATTGTATTGTATCCTTCTCATTGTATTTGTCAGATTAGGAATAATGTCACTTTGCTGGATAGAACATTTCAGGGGGCTGCATCTGGCCTGCAGGCCATAGTTTGCCCATCACTGGGCTAGACAATTGATGTTAAGTGATTTCCAGGATCACATAACTGAGAAGTATTTTAAGCCAGATTTGAACCCTGAATATCCCATCTCTATCCACTGAGCAACCTAGTTGCCCCTTAGTAGGTTCTTAATAAATGCTTGTTGATTGACTGATTGACGAAGGTATCAATCATTAATTGTCTTATTATCAAGTGTGGCTGAACTGAGGAAGTCTCATAATGATAGCATCTAGAATAAAGGAGTTGAGGGTCCCACAGTACTTTATACCTGATCATCATCATTGAGGAACATTTATTAAAAGCCTATCATGTACCTGATTCTATGCTAAATACTGGGGATAAAAAGAAAAATGAAGGATGATTCCTACCCTCAAGGAGCTTACATTCTAAGGGGATCTAATGCTAGTTTTACATGCCATACTTTATTTAATTAACAAGTATTCATTTAGCCTTTTCTTTAAGGCCTTCAAGGTTATGGGGTAGGGGGAAAGTCGAGAGAGCTGATTGTTAAAATTTTAGTATGAATATTTCCATGCTCAGAAATTTGCCATCCCTACAAATCAGGGCTTGATTTATATTGTTCTGTTGATTGTCTAGAGTTCAGAAAGTCATGAAGAAAATGCCAATAATGCGTATTAAAAAGCATGTAGTACATTTCTGGAGACTGAGTTGTTAAACATTTACTAGCATACTCTTGGGGATGGGGAGAACATTACCACTTGAAACATCCCATATTACTTTTGGATCACACTAACTGTTAGAGTTAGAATATTGCATCTCAATTTTTTTTCTTTGCAAGTTTTATCCATTATTATCCATTGATGCTATTCTTCAGGACTAAATAGAACAAGCATAATCCATCTTCCACATGACAATTTTTCAAATATTGGAACACAGCTATCTTCCTGCTCATCCTTTGTCTTGAATCTTTCCTTTTTTAAACCAGACTCAAATCTTTCAACTTAACCTCATATAACATAGATTCAAGACCACCCCCTCCTGCCCAGGTTTTCTTAAACCATGACCCCTCTACCTGAATACAGTCCTCTAGATGAGGGCAGAATATCTGAGGCTCAACACCTCCCTATTCCTAGATGCTATTTCTTTCTTGATGCAATCCAAGATTTATTAGCTTTTTTTGACTCCATATTCTACAGCTGTCTCATAGAGAGCAGAGCTAGGTTGCTGACCCAAGTCTCTGGTTTCAAATGTGGAACTCTTTCCATTGCACTAAAGAGACGGGTAAGGGTTGCATGGATAGAGAAGGTGTGGATGAGCCATGGTCAGCACTGTTGGAGGGACTATCCACACCAATGAGAAAAAGGAACCAATACACATGTGTTAAGTTACTTTTTACAATATAATATCATTTGATTCCCACAATAGCCCTGCAACATAGTTGTTATTGTTATCCTCATTTTAGAGTTGAGGAAATTGAAGCAAACAGAGATTAAAGAATATGTTCAGGGTCACACAGTTAGTAAGTGAGTGAACTCTAGTTTTCCTGAGTCTAGGCCCAGAACTTTATGCAATGCCTAACCAACTCTCTCACTTTAGAGATAAGGAAACTAAGGCAAAAAATAACCTGACAGGGATTTAACAGGAAACGTTGTTCTCACCTCTTAGCTCAGTGTTCTTTCTTTTATATGGACATCATGGCCATTGAGGACCTATGATGATGCCTCTGGTTGATCCTGAGAGGCAGACTCATATTCCTTGCATTTTCTTGTGGTCTCTTAAGTGGGGTTGGAGTAACTCAGTCGTTAAAAATGTTTTTATATTAGGGTCTTGCTATTAAAGGTCAGTCAGGGTTTAGTGGAAATACTAGATCTGGAATCAGCAGGCATATGTTTGGATTTTGAATCTCCTACTCTATCACCCGCGTGACTTGGGAAAATCACTTCTCTTCTTTAGGAAATGATGATCTCTAATATTCCTTAGAAGGAAAATGTCATTTTATATAGCTTAGGAAGAGGATGCCATTTACTTAAATCTTCCTTTGAAATCTTGTGATGACACAGAGGTTTCTTTCTTAGATACTTACTAGCTATGTGACCCTGGGCAACTCACTTAGTCCTGTTTCCTTTTCTTTTTTTAATTTCTTTTTATTTTTCTGCACATAAGACATTGGAATTATCCTCCAACTCTGTGATTGTGTGTGTGTGTGTGTGTGTGTGTGTGTTGGACATTCTCTAAACCTGCAAAACACTCCCTTATCAGTTCTTCCTACCACCCTTCACTTCTTAGCATCCCTAGCTTCCTTTATTCAAAGCTTAGCTTTAGCCCTGATTCCTGCCTGAGGACTTTCTTGATCCCTAAAGCTATGAATACTTGTCCTACCTCTGGAATTTCCTATTATTTGTTCATAGATTATATTGATTAATATCTCTACATATACACTCCATAAGCCTTCATCCCTCTAGAATTTAAATTCCTTGAGAGCAAGGATGGTTCATTTTTTAAAAATTTCATTTTCAGCACCTAGGACAGTACCTGACAGATAGGTTGCCAAGTGGATAGAGCCTCTGCCTAGAGTTAGGAGGACCAGGATTAAAATCCAGCCTTGATTTACTAGCTATGCAGTCTTTGACAAGTTATTGAACTTCTATCTGCTTCACTTGATTCTACTGTAAAATGGGGATAATGATAACACCGACCTCCCAGAGGTGTGATGAGGATAAAATGAGAAAAAAATTATAAAGTGCTTACTTAGTACAGTTCCTGGTACATAGTAAGACTTATATTAATTTTAGCTGTTAGCTATTTTAGAAGGTGCTTAATAAGTCTTGCTGACTGAATAACTTCATATATCTGTGCGTATATTATGCATTTGGGAAATTTCATGAGAATGGGTTAACAGCCCTGAAATTTCTCAGACTTGAAAGAATACAGTGACTTTCCCAGCTAACATAGCATTTGAGGGGATATTTATTTGAGATATTTCCTCTTGGACTGGATATGATTTACTTGAGCTATAGAAATCTTAAATGGGGATGTTACTAAATACAACTCTTGTCTTTTAGAAGAATGGGACCCATTTTCTACATTTAAAAAAAATTTCTCCTTTTTGGACCTAAAGATATTAAGAGAGTTTGGGTTTTACCAATATTTCCCATTAGGCCTTTGAAAATAAATTATTATTGAATAAATAGCTTGCCCAGGGCCCTTCTCTCTCTCTCTCTCTCTCTCTCTCTCTCTTTCCTGTGGACAGAGGCCCTGATAGCTGGCAGACCAGGCCACTTGTAGAAAGGATCTTAACTGAAGTGATTAAATATCTCTCAGCAGGGAGTTTCATTAACACTGGAGGAGAGCAGAGAAGAAGAGGTTATTTTTCCCTTTTCCAACAAGGGTATCATGAAAGGTGACAGAAGGGACAGGCTGTGACATCTGCTCCCTGTAGGTGGGTTGAAAGTCTCCATCCATGGGGTTTTGTGAAGGAAAGGTGTGGGAGGGGGGTTGATTTGCAATTTTTTCCCTTTTCCTTTTGGTATTTGAAAAAAAACACCCTTTTCTTTCATCCTTTGGCTATTGAAAACCAATTACCCATTTGCATGCCTTGTGGATGTCTGTGTAGAGGAAACCAGTGGCTTGACTGTAGCCTCCACCTCCTCTGGACATGTTATTTGATCGAAAGATGGTTTTCAGAAGCTCTAAAGTGGGTTAGTGGAAGACTGACAGAAAAATACTCCAAGATACATTGGATTTTAAAGATTTTTTGAAAGATTTTTTTAAATCTGGGGAAAAGTCTTATTTTATATAATTTAGGAAAAGGTTTCTTTCACTCAAATCTTCCTCTGGTATCTTATGATGACACAGGGATATCCTACCCCTCCAGGCTATATGTCAACAGGGCCTATCTTCAAATACAAACCCAGGAATAGTAGGTGTCTGTTGTCTGAGGACCAGCCTGTTGAAAAGGGAAGAGATCATTCTCCAAAAGGTAGCAGCTGAAGAAGATGTAAGCTGTAGTGGGGTGATGATAACTCTGATGACAGGAATACTTAGACCAATGAAAGAATAAATTCTTTTTTTTTTAAACCCTTCACTTCTGTGTATTGGCTCCTTGGTGGAAGAGTGTTAAGGGTGGGCAATGGGGGTCAAGTGACTTGCCCAGGGTCACACAGCTGGGAAGTGTCTGAGGCCGGATTTGAACCTAGGACCTCCCGTCTCTAGGCCAGACTCTCAATCCACTGAGCTACCCAGCTGCCCCCAAGAATAAATTCTTAAAGTAGGGAGGTAAAAAAACCTAGGATTGCTCAAGAAATTATATATATATATATATATATATATATATATATATTTTAACAATAACAAGAAAAGCATTGAAATTAAAAAAAAGATTCTTCCCTCTGTTGTTGATTTTATAAATTTCTCTAGGAGAATTTTCTAGCCTGGCTGTCAAGAAATTTGGATTTGAATCCCAATTTTGCTACTAGTTAGCCATGTGACCCTAGTAGACAAGTCACTCTGGGACTTAGTTTCCCCATCTGCCAAGTAAGGGGCTCAGACTAGACCATGTTTAATAATATGGTGGCTAAATATCCTTCTGAAACCCTGGTTCTATGATGAAAATGTCATGTAATATTCCTTACATAATATTCCTTACATAAAAAATTCCTTAAATAAAAGTCTCTGTAAATAAAAGTGAAATCAAATCTACTTCATCTTTGATGAGTCAAGACTGCTCTTCAACCAAAATATGGTTTACTTGTAGCAAACATCTGTATATTCACACTTCTGGGTATACATATGCATGACCTGGCATGAGAGCCACCCAGTCTTTCCCAAACTTTCAGACCCTATAGAAAATGCTAGACTGCTTTGCAAAAAACCTAGTAAATGAAGATCAGACTTAGGGTGGGTGAAGTAGGACAAGTATGTGTGTCAGTTTTTCCCATGATGATTTTCTGTGGCTACTGTTGTTGGAATCCATGAAACATTTGCAAGAACGTGCATCTGCATATATGCAAATTATAAAATCTCCAGAGATACCATTTCAGGATCACTTTTCTGTTTCATTGTTTCTGCCCGTCTTCTTTAGCAGTCCTTGGATGACTGGTCTACTTGGTTTTTCAGTTCGATGCCTTGGTTCTTTTCCAGAGCAGCCTGGAATAATGTGACCAGACTAGAGCATTGAATTCGGAGTCAACAAGATTTGAGTTAAAATCCTGCCCCAAGTGCCTACTAACAATGTGATCCTGAGCAAGTTTCTTAACTTTTTGAGTCTTTTTCCTCAACTGTACAAGAGAGGAAAATAATATTGCAGATCTCATAGGATTTTTTGAAGGATAAATTTGGTAATGTATATAAAGCATTTTTGCAAACTTCAGAGCATTATGTTACCAATTCTTATTATGGTTATGATTTGTTCTGTGGTGCTAGACCCAGAAGATTAATATAAATGCAGAAGGGACAGTTTCCCCAAAGCTTCTCATTCAGAAACACCAAACCTTTGTTTATAATATATACTTACAATTATTATATAACAGCATTTTTCTCTCCTTCCCATCTTTTACCACCACCAAATAAAAAAAACCCCAAATCCTTGTCAACAATACGCATAACCAATGCAGCAGTACCATTGTGTTGGGTCTGTTTCCCAAAGAGATCAGAGAAGAAGGAAAAGCACCTATAGGTTCCAAAATATTTAGAGCAGTTCCCTTTGTGGTGGCAAGGAACTGGAAATTGAGGGGATGCTCATCAAGTAGGGAATGGCTAAACAAATTGTGGCATATGATTGTGATGGAATGCTACTGCACCATAAGAAACAATGAGCAGACTATTTAAAACAAAAACTTGGAAAGAACTACATGGGGTACTGAACAGCAAAGAGGGGAGAACCAAGAAAGCATCCTATGCAGCTACAGATTTAATACTTGAAGAATAAATTGTGAATGTTGCCCCCAAAGAATGAATTGAAAAATGGATACATGAAACACTTGATTTATGTATTGAAACCCCCCAACAAAAAAAGCAACAACAATATTAGGTCAAGAAAAAAAAGATTCCAGAATTGGCTATGTCCAAAAATTGTCTCATTATTTTCCCTGAGTTATTACCGCTTTTTTTTTAACCCTTACTTTCAGTTTTAGAAATCAATACTCAGGATTGATTCCAAGGCAGAAAAATGGTAAGAGTGAGGTAATTGGTGTTAAGTGACTTGCCAAGGGTCACACAGCTAGGAAGTGTCTGAGGCCACATTTGAACCCAGGTCCTCTCAATTCCAGGCATGATGTTCTATCCAGCATGCTGCCTAGCTGCCCCTGAGTCTATTACCTCTTAATCAGGAGATGGATAGCATGCGTCATTGTTGGTCCTCTGGAATCATGGCTGGTCACTGCATTGAACAGTTCTTAAATTTTTCAGATTGTTTCTCTTTACAATGTTGTTATATAAATTATTCATCTGGATCAGTTCATACAATTCTTGCCATATTTCTCTGAAACTGTTCTTTTTTTTTTTTTTAAACCCTTACCTTCCATCTTGGAGTCAATACTGTGTATTGGCTCCAAGGCAGAAGAGTGGTAAGGGTAGGCAATGGGGGTCAAGTGACTTGCCCAGGGTCACACAGCTGGGAAGTGTTTGAGGCCAGATTTGAACTTAGGACCTCCCATCTCTAGGCCTGGCTCTCAATCCACTGAGACACCCAGCTGCCCCCTGAAACTGTTCTTTATGCTATTTATTACAATTCAATAGTATTTCATTGCATTCATATGGCATAATTGCCCAGTCTTTCTTTAATAAATGGGTAATTCTTTAAAAACATTTCCAGTTTTCTGCCATTACAGTTCCCTAGCTTGTTTCAAGTCCCAGCTAAAATCCCACCTTCTACAATAAACTTTTTTTTATCCCCCTGAATTCTATTGCCTTTCTTTGTTTGACTATCTATAATTTATCCTGTATATAATCTGTTTGTACATAGTTGGTTTCATGTTCTCTCTCGCATTAGAGTAGGAGCTCCTGGGGAATGGGACTCATCTTTCATTGTATACCCAGTACTTAGCACAGTATTTGGCACATGATAAATGCTACTTAATAAATGATTGTTGACTGACTAACAAAGCTGCTATAAATATTTTTTGTTCATACGGATTTTTTTCCTCTTTATCTGACCTTTTTGGAGTTATGGGCCTAACAGTCAGTGTAACTTAATTACTTTTGGGCCATATTTCCAAAACGTTTTGCAGAATGGCTAGACCAATAATGCATTAATATTCCTGTTTTCCTGTAGTTCTTCCAATGGAAAAAAATTTAAAACCCATACCTTCATTCTTAGAATTAATACTATGTATCAGTTCCAAGGCAGAAGAATGGTAAAGGCTAGGCAATAGGTGGTTAAGTGACTTGCCCAGGGTCAAACAGCTAGGAAGTATCTGAGGTCACATTTCAACCCAAGAGTTCTTGTCTCTAGGTTTGGCTCTCTATCCACTGACACTCCTAAAAAAGGGCTCCTTTTAATGGAAAATTTGTCATTTTCTAATTTTGGCAACTTTGTCAATCTGATAGGTATGAGATTATATCAGAGATTATATTGCAAACCAACCATGTTTCCGCAGGGTTCCGCTCTTCTTCTTTTTCTTTTAAGCCCTTACCTTCTGTCTTAGAATCAGCACTAAGTATTGGTTCCAAAATAGAAGAATGATAAGGGCTGGGGAAATTGAGATTAAGTGACTTGCCCAGGGTCACACAGGTAGGCAGTATCTGATCCAGCTTTGAACCTGGGACTTCATATCTCAAGTTCTGATTCTCTATACACTGAGCCATCTTGCTGCCCCCAGCTCTAAATCTTCAAACACAGAGCCCCAAATGGTAGGAGGGTGGCAATTGGGCAATCAAAAGACCTGGTATCAAGTCCAAACTCTGCCACTTGCTAACTGTGTGGTCCTTGGCAGATCATTTTTCTAATCTGAACTCTATTTTTTCTGTGAATACACACTATATCCCAAATCCCAGTCTGTAGTAGTTGGAAGAGTGACCAGGACAAGCCAATGTCTACATCTAGAGAAATAACTGTAAGTTATTTTGATTTGATCCCTTCTGAGGTACCTTCCAGCTCTCCAGGATTCTAGCACTTTGGCCTTGGAGACCAGCACTGACACTTGAGCTGCAGAATAATTTTTCTTATTGTTACTAGATGAATATTTTTTGTATTAAATTATATATATGCACATATGTATGTGGATAGGTAGGTAGATCAATAGACTAATATTTCAGAGAATATGATTTGACCCGTGATGGTTACAGGATCAGTTATTTACTGGCTAAATTTGTATAATTAAGCCTTTTTATCAAGGGGGCTAATTATACTTTCTCCCCTTCTTCCTGTCACTTTTCTTTCCTAGGGTCATTTCATTTCCTCTTTCCTTTTCCCTCCTCCTTCCATGTTTTTCCTTCTTTCAGATGCTCTTGAGTTTGGTTTCATTCACTATTGGTGGATATTGCCAAAGGGATCATACTTCATAGTATTCTGGGGTGATAGAGGATGGATTCTGTCAATATTAGATGAAAAATTGATTTCTGAGAGGCTGAGCAGTCACCCAATTTTCCTCTACCATATACAGTTGCCAGGGTTGATGTCAGTACTCACTGGCTAATTATATAATGATAACAATTAGGTAGCAGAGCTGGGCAGGGTTCCAGGAAATTGTTTACTCTCCAGGGGGACCATTTAAAATGGTTTTTTCTCAGGAAGGGGCAACTTTTAGTGCTTCTCATTTTCCAAGGGTCATTGCAGTAGATTCAGGGCTCTGCTTCCAAATTTAATGCTGCGTATACCACACAGGTGGCTTCTCTACCGTGTCTCTCACTCTTTTGTTGCCATCTTAGAACTGGAAAGGATCTTAGCAGGCACACAGCTTTCAAATTCAATAGTCTGATGCTTCTAAGGATCTGTGATCTCAAAAATGTAGAAGTGCTTTCCAGTGATTTAGATTGAAATTCATCCATATCTGGGGAAGCTAGGTGGCTCAGTGGATAGAGAGCCAGGCCTGGAGATCAGGAGGGTCTTGGGTTCAAATCTAGCCTTGGATACTTCCTGGCCATGTGACCTGGGCAAGTCACTAAACCCCAATTGCTTAGCCTTTACTACTCTTCTGCCTTGGAACTGACATTTAGTATATATTCCAAGACAGAAAGTGAGGGTTAAAAAAAGGAAATTCATCCATAATGGAACAAGTTGTGGAATATAACTGATGTAATAATACTGTTCCATAAGAAACAATGAAGACTAATTTTGTAAAAAGATGGAAATACCTAAATGAAAGTTAAATGAGCAGAAGCAAGAGGACATCATATATAGCAACAGAAATATTATTTGAACAATGACTTGTGCATGTCCACTTCTAGAAAAAGAACTGATATAATAAAAACATAGGAAGATATAGTCTTATATTATACATATATCTTTTTGTTAAGTGGTACCTTTTTAAATATGGGAAGGAGAGGGACAGTGAGAGGTATCTGGGAATTTTACTGTAACAAACACTGTAAGGATGGGATTTGTGCAAGGGGGATGGGACAAGAGGAGCCAGCGAAGGAGTGGCTGACAGTTAGTGACAGTGGTCCTATTATTATTACAACATAATCCAACAAATTAATTAATTAAAAAGAAAAGAAATTCATCCATACTTCAACCTATGTGAGTCTGGTTGATGCCTTCCCTTAAATTCTTCATAGGTGTCCAGCTAACATGCTTCCTAGAAATGTCTTGATCTTGTATGAATATATGTGGTACCCATAGTTGTTCATCAGTTTTCTTTTGCTCATATAATGGAGAGACCTTTTTCTTAAAAAAAAAACCAATTGATTTTTATATATTTTTCTGATTAATAAGGATTTATTTTCTTTCTCTCTCTCCTACTTCCTCTTCCACTAAGCAATAATAATTAAGAAAAAACCTCCTAATAAACACATATAGGTAAACACAACATTTTCCCACATTGACCAAAAACACATCTTATTCTGCAATTTAAGCCTATCCTCTCTTTTGCAGGATTATTGCCCTTTTTAGTCATACATTTCTCTGATAAAACCTTTTACACCACTTTTCCTGTGAAATATTTTGTTGGTAACATGCGTGGCCAACTGTCAACTCTCGTGTGTCTCTTTAGTGACCTTTGCTTCACCTAAAATCTCAGTTCTTCACAGCCTGTTATTGCCTGTTTTGTAAGCCACAGTATACCACTAACAGAACATCGCTATTTGAAAGATAGGCCTTTGTTTCATGGAGAAGCTTCAGATCATTAAAAGAGCCAGGAATCTTCCATAATTCAATCCAGCTCATTCATTCCTCAACTTTTAATTTGGGGGTAATTTTATTGTCCATGTGTAGTGTCTGCTTAAGACAGATGTGACAGGGCATCCAGGTGGCTTAGTGGATGGAGAGCCAGGCCTAGAGATGAGAGGTCCTGGGTTCAAAGGGGATCTCAGGCACTTCAAAGCTGTGTGACCCTGGGCAAGTCACTTAACCTACACTGCCTAGCCCTTATTGCCCTTTTTTCTTAGAGCTAATGCTTAATGTTGATTCTAAGACAAAAGGTAAGGCTTTAAAAAAAAAAAGGATACCTGTTCCAATGAATCAGCTCATCCCACCATATCATAGCCTGAAAAATAAGTATTCTTTGTCCATTTGACTTAGATATCTCATTCAGGAGTGGAGCTGAATACAATCACCACAATGTCACCTTCAAACAAGAGCACCTGGAGGACTTTGTTATCAGTAAGAAATCCCTCTTCTATTTGGATACTTGGCTACACATACTGTATGATACTGGTAAACCCCTTTAATAAGCATAAGTCTCCCAGTTGATGGTAAATGTTGTCCTACTTTTTTAATAAGAGAAGAGAACAAAATCTACAAACTATAGACCAGTGAGCCTGACATTGACTTTTAGAAAAAAAATCTCAAATATATTAATTAATTGAGTTTACCATTCAATTCATGACCTGAGTTCAAATCTAGTCTCTATCCATTATTAGCTGTTTGATCTGGACAATTCTTTTAACATCTACCTCATTTTCTTTAACTATAAAGTGGGGATAATACTAGTACCTACCTTGCAGGGTTATTGGGAGAATCAAATGAGATGATATTTGTAACAAGCACTTAGTATGATGCTTGATGTAGAGTGGGCATTATATAAATGCTTATTCTCTTCCTCATTAAAGAAATAGTAAATAACTAGAAAAGGCAGCAATGATCACAAACAGCAGTATAAATGAAGTAAGCACAGGTCATGCCACATTCACCTTATTTCCTTTATTTGACAATATTATTAAACTGTTGGATCAGGGGAATACTGTACATAGAGTTTACTTCGATTTTAGTAACGTATTTGAAAAAGACCCTTGGGCTGTTTTCGAAGAAAAATAAAAAGTAAGTGAGCTACATGATAGTACTGTCTGAAGGATTCTGAGCCAGTTGAGTGGCCATATTCATAAAATGCTCAATGTTAATCATAGTTTTTTTTTTTGTATTTTTTTTTATTTTATTTTAAACCCTTAACTTCTGTGTATTGACTTTATAGGTGGAAGATTGGTAAGGGTAGGCAATGGGGGTCAAGTGACTTGCCCAGGGTCACACAGCTGGGAAGTGGCTGAGGCCGGATTTGAACCTAGGACCTCCCGTCTCTAGGCCTGGCTCTCAATCCACTGAGCTACCCAGCTGCCCCTGTTAATCATAGTTTAACAATGATTTGTTTACTTATCTAACTCTTTATGAACCTCATTTCGAGATTGCTTGGCAAAGATACTAGAGTGGTTGGCCATTCCCTTCTCCGACTCATCTTATAAAAGAGGAAACTGAGGCAAAAAGGGTGAAGTCACTTGTCCAGGTTCATACAACTAGTGTGAGAGTCTGGATTTCAATTCAGGAAACACTATCCACTGTGCCACCTAGTTTCCCAATTTTGATTAAGGCATAAATGAATATATCATCATCTTCTTCAGATGACACAAAGTTGGGAGGGATGGTTTATATGCTGCATAATGAGTCATGATCCAAAAAGTTCTCCACAGGCTAAAAGAAGAGCCTAGTAAGATGAAATTTCACAGGGGTAAAAGTAAAATTTTACAAAGGTTCAAAAAATCAACTATGCACATACAAACTAGAGAAGACTGAATTATATAGCAATTTGTCTAAAAAGGATCTATGTGTGGGTTTCAATGGATTGTAAGTTCACTATGAATTATCTCTGTTCTTATAGCCAGAACAAAACATGAAGTGCTAGTTACTTCATACTCTTCCTTTGTCAGTTATTTTTGGAGTTTTGTGTTCATTCTTGGAGTTTAGAAGGCACATTAATAAAGCTAAAGAGAATCCAGAAGAGGTCTGCCAGTATAGTGATGGGTGAACTCATGTCACATGTAATAGTTGAAGGAAGAAGGTTATTTTTTTTGGAGAAGAGAAACTCAGAAAGAAAATGATAGCTGTTCAAGTATTTGAAAGACCCATCATATGGAAAATGAATTAGACTCTATTTGGCCATGTAAACAGGGCAGATCATTGTATCTCTTTGAAGCTTAGATATGATTATAAACTCTTTCATTTTTGTCTTTGTGTCCCCAGTGCCTGGCACTGAAAAATGCCTGTTGATTGGTTGATCCTGTGACTTTAGACTTAATCATTTCATCTCTCTGGGCCTCAGCTTCCTTATCAATAAAATGAGGGGATGGGTTGGATGGACTAGTCCTAGAGCTTAGGTCTTCTCTAGCACTAAGGATCTCTGATTCTATGGAAGGTGCAAATATTTTCCCCAGTTTATAGATGAGTCAAACTTCCAATTATAATCACTGAGTCCCTAAGAGACCTTTCACTTGGACTTAAACAATGAAACTGCAAGAATTCAGATAAAGTTCATGTTCTTCACTCTTTCTCTATGAGGCTGGTACTACAGGTGATATTACTTTCACATTAAAGACGAAGACACTGAGGCAAAGAGAAGTAAGGTGTCTGCCTTAGTTTCATTTAACCAGTAAACATAAGGAATCACATTCAATTCCTTCAACTCTTAAGTTCTGCCCTATATCCACCACACTACACTCTGTGGGCTAGACTTGGCCCGGGAACAGCCTGAACTGAAGCAGTATTTAAATGATCTGTTTTCCTGTTTATCAAAATAACATTCAGAATTAAAAAGGAGCCTAGCAAAATTGTCACTATTCCTTCCCCTTTAGGCGAATCTCCCTTTCAACAAATGTCTATTAACCTCCTACTATGTGCACAACCCTGTATTCCATCTCCCCACCCCTGAGATTGGCATTGCCAGAAATCCCAGCCCTACTAGACCAACTCTATTTAATGTGGTCCCGCAAGAATTTTTGGTCTGGAAATTTTATTTTCAATTAAACTGGCTTGTTGCGCCAATTCGGTCTTGCAAAGATTCCATTATGATGGCTAATTATATAGTATTTGCTACAAGGAGATATTTGCACTCGATTATAGCCCTTGTTAATTCAAATCAGGAGCTCTCTCCCTTTCCCTCCCCAGAGCTGCCTAAGACTATCCCTCTCCAGCCCCAGAGACTTCTCTGGAGTTATTTTTAGAAACCAAAATCAAAACAGCAATTTGAAGTGGGGCTGTGCCTTTCCTGGCTCAGCATTGCCTGTTTCCTCGAAGAAAGGCACCAAAGACTGAGCTCCTTTAAAAAATCTATACATATAGAGTGATCCGGTGAGCTGTAAACCCTCTCTCTTTCTCTGTGCAGTTTTATTTCTTTGTAAACTTTTCCCACAGACCAAATAGCATTGAAATCTGCCAAGACTTTCTTCTCTCTGTAAAATGAGGGGGTTGAACTAGATGACCTGTCAGGTCTCTTCTAGCACAAAGGTCCAGTGACCCTAAGATTTATGGGGCTGCAAATTTTTATGGGCTCCCATTTTGTTTCGAGGTGGCACATGGAACCTCTCTATCAAACTGGTTGAGACAGTGTGGTGTCTGAGTGGATCAGGATCTCCCTGGGTTTCTATGGCATGAACAGACAGACAAATGGAAAATGCTGAGTGGTGGAGTAGACATGAGCCAGAGTCTGGGCTTTATTTGGTCAGTAAGCCTGTGGGTAGCTCTTTAAGGCTTACAAAAAAGCTCAATATGTATTCCTTTATTCAAGACTTGTAATAACCCAGATGAGGAAACTGAGGCTAAGAGGGAAGAGAAGAGAGGAGAACAAGCAAGCATTTATATGGCATTTACTATGTGCCAGGTACTCTGCCAAGATGTTTTATAAATAATATTTCATCTGAACCTCACCACCGCTTAAAGAGGTGGGTGCTATTCTTATCCCCATTTTCTAGTTGAGGAAACTGAGGCAAATAGAGGTTAAATGAATTGTTCAGGGTCACCCAGCTAATCAGTGTCTGAGGCCCAATTTGAACCTCGGTCTTCCTGATTCCAGGTTGGTGGGGCTTGAGATCACTGGTGGATTGTAAGGCAAGTGGCATTTGGAAGATTTCATCTGGCATTTTCAGAGAAGGAATTTCCAGACATAAGGAATGATGTGACCAAAGGTGGGGAGGTAGGGCAGCACTTGTGGCCCAGTGGTTCTGTGGGGTTGGAGGCTTCCTGAGTACCTGGAGGGGAGTGAAGCTGGAAAGGTAGATATGTGATGAGAGTGGATTCTGAAAGGCTTCAATAAGCTTGAGAGTGCTTGTCTTTGACCACTGAAAAAGTCCCTCGGTCATCGTTTTAGTCCCCAAATGGCTAATCCCCCTTATAATCTTTCCCCATCTGTTTCATTTTCTTGACTTTCTGCCCATTTTCATTTCACAACATGAGCTTGTGACCTCTCCCAAGAGACCACTGAGAAGCAAACTCTTTCCCCCCACCTTCTCCTAGTCCTTTCATGTGTGAAACTCACAGCCTTTGCTCGCTGCCCCTGGCTCAGAAGAGTTCTTGTGAGTTCCCAATCAGGTGTCAGGGAATGAACTCACCCTAGGTGATTCATACCCGAGGGTTTTCTCTCCCATACAGTGAGAATTTGTGGGGGACGTGTGATCTTGCAGCTCGAGTCCTTCTTTCTATCTTCTTTGACTTGAGGTGAGCTTTCTCACACAAAGGTTGACATATGAGTCATTCAGAGCCCAAGAGGGTTTTCTGCCCATTCCTCAAGAGGTTCTGTGTATTAATTGTTTGATCTCTTCACCTCGTAATATTCCATCAGCCTTGATACTTCACCTCATCACTATCTTCTGCCTCTTGGATTTGGAGAGTCAAGCCATGACTTCCAAGTCGGCTTTTAGGGAGAAAGCTCGGTTCAGACATCTCATGTCTTGGCTGGCTGCAGCACCTCGAGAGACTTCTCTGACTGACTTCACCATACCCCGATGCCCAATACTCCTGGCTTCTCCTCTACCTTTACAGCTGCCTTTACACATTCTCTTCCTCCCTTAGGGGCATCCATATGATGAAGTAGACTGGATACTGGAACCAGAGTCAGGAAGACTCGTTTTCCTGATTTCAAATGCAGCCTCAGAACTTATTAGCTATGGGATTCTGGGCAAGTCACTTAACCCTGTTTGCCTCAATTTCCTCCTCTGTAAAAATGAGCTAGAGAGTGAACACTCCAGTATCTTTGCCAAGAAAACCATAATAGGGTCATGAAGAGTTGGACATGACTGTAAATGACTAAACAACTAACGACAACAAAAATTCTTCTCTTAGGCTGTAAACTCCTTGAATGTGGAAACTCTTTCTTTTATTTATTTCTTTTTGTATTTATTTCTCCAGAACTTAGTACAATGGCTGCCACATAGTAGGAGCTTAATAAATACTTTTTCAGTGATTGATCTAGATAGCCTTGTGGAGAGGGGATGGTCAAGTATATGGCAAGAAAAAGCTGCTCTAGAAAATGTCTGGAACTTTCAAGTATGTAAAAGATCAGAGAAAACTGTGAAAGCTTACCCTTTTTATTACCTCAGGACTGGGGAGAGACTTTGGACAGTGTCGAGGTGGTTCCACCTGAGGGTCCCCTCAAAAATATAACTTTAGTTTATTAACAGCTTCTTTAATTTCTTATTAAACTTCTTCATTTGTGTATTCACAGAAACACAACTCAGAGCGAGAAGAGACTTCAGAAGTCATTTTATCTAGCTTGGACTTGGGCAGGAATCCCCAATTCCTATTTCCTGCCTGTCTTGCTGAAGGAGACTTGTGACTTCATGGTTATAGGGGACTCCCAAGCATAGAGGCAGCTAGGTGGTACAGTACGGTGATATCAAATTCAAATGAAAACAGATAATTTGTCACTAACTATACATAAGTGTCCCTGTGGTCCACATATTGACTTTGTTTTAAAATGTAACATCTGTATTTTATTATGTTTTTTATGTATTTTGTTAAATATTTCCTAGTTATATTTTGTCCATATAATTATTTAGCCTTTTGTTTTGTTTTGTTTAACTTTTCGTGTGCTTATTCATTTCCTTGGTAATCTGGTTCTAGTTGTACTCGGTAGTATTGTGGGAAGCATGTGTTCCTTGGGCCATGTGTTGGCCACCTCTAGTATAGTGAAGCTGGGTGGATAGAGCACTGCACTCGGTATTGGGAAGACATGAGTTCCAGTTTGCCCTTAGATACTGACTAGTGGGGTGAATCTGGGTAAGTCACTTACCCACTATTTGCCTCAGTTTCTCATCTGTAAAAATGAGTCCAACATGTGAAACCCAGTGGAATTGCTCATTGGTTATGGGAGGGGGTTGGGAGAAGGGGAGGGAAAGAACATAAATCATGTAACCATGGAAATATTCTAAATTAATTAATTAAATGAAAATTTTCAAGTAAAAAAGAAAGTCCACATGAGAAAAGGAAATGGCAAACCACTCCAGTATCTTTTCCAAGAAAACCCTATGAACAAAAGTCCAAGGGGTCATGCAGAATTGGACATGATTGACACCGCAAAAGTGCTGGACTCAGGGACAGCTAGGTGGCTCAGTGGATAGAGAGTCAGGCCTGGAGATGGGATGTCCTGGGTTCAAATGTGACCTCTTTCTAGCTGTGTGACCTTGCTTAGGTCACTTAACCCTAATTGCTTAGCCTCTACCACTCTTTTGCCTAGGAATCCATACGTAGTCTATTCTAAGAGAGAAGGTAAAAGTTTTTTTTTTTTTTAAACTGCTGGACTTGGAGTCCGGAAGACCTGAGTTCAAATACAGTCTCAGATATTTACTTCCTGACTGTGTGACCATGAGCAAATCACTTCAAGTCTATCTGTCTCAGTTTTCTCTTCTGTAAAATGGAGATAATAACAACTGTCATGGTTGTTGTGAGGATCAAATGAGATTATTTGTAAAACATGTTGCAAACCTTAAATTTCTACATGAATGCTAGGTATAATTATTATC
The DNA here is from genome assembly GCF_016433145.1 of Gracilinanus agilis. NCBI lineage: Eukaryota > Metazoa > Chordata > Mammalia > Didelphimorphia > Didelphidae > Gracilinanus > Gracilinanus agilis. The sequence goes on from NC_058130.1 coordinate 677,307,883, forward strand.
TGTCATTGTCATCATCATCATCATTCAGCCAGTAAATATCAGAGATGAGACTCTAACCCAGTTCTTCCCAACTGTAATACCAGTTTTCTATCTATTCTGCCAAGCTACTCTTGACACTTCTCATATATTCCATAATTTCTCAGCAGTTATTTTGTCATTACATCTGAAAATTCATTTTTCGTCACTTTTGAGTCTCAGTTGAAAACTCAGTGGTCCAAAGTATTGCTTCTCCAAGTTTATTAATTTATTTTTGTATATGATATGATCACCTGAAGTAGACCCTAAAGTTTCTCATAGGCTTTGGGCTTTTAGTTGACTGGTATGGAATGAGAGTTGGCTTAGAGTAAGGACACTTGGTTCTAGTTTCACCTCAGCCACTAATCAAGTATGTGATTTTGGACAAGTCATTTCCTTTCTCTGAGTCAGTTTTCTCATTTATGAAATGGGGGGTATGGGGCAGTCTAGATAATTTCTAAAAATCTCTTCCAATTTTAAAACCTTTTTTTACATGATCTTTCTTTATAGTCTCTTTATTCTAGAATGGACACCTTCCTAATATGTTTTTAAAATATATTTTATTTATTCATATATTACCTATATTTCTTAATATATTGCATCCCTTTCCTTCCAAAGAGCTATTTCTTATAACAAAGAATAAAAAGAGAAAGAAAAAAGCCAACTCACGACAACAAATCAACCTGTAAAAAAAAATCTGACGTCATATGCAATGTTCCATATCAGCCTCTATAAAGAAAATAAGGAAGTATTTTCTCATAGTTTTTCTTTGGAATGGCATATTTTTCTTGGCCATAATTTTAAAGCTTTCAGTTCCTATGATTTTGTTGTTCTTTCTGTTTTCAAAATTGTAGTCACTGGGGATGTTATTTTTCTAATTCTTTTTACTTTGAGTTGTATAGATTCATATAAATTTCCTTTGGCCTATTTTGCATTCATCATATTAATTATTTTTGCAGTATATTAATGTTTCACTAAATGCATATTTACTACAGGATTTCCCCCTCTTGTTCTCCAGTTATCCTTACAAAAATGGCTGCTAAGTTAAAATAGCCTCACACCTATTAGATTGGCCAATATCACAGAAAAGGAAAATAATGAATACTGAATGGATTTAGCAAAATTGGGACACTAATGCATTGCTGGTGGAGCTGTGAACTGATCCAACATTCTGGAGAGCAGTTCAGAACTATGCCCAAAGAGATTTAAAACTGTATATACCCTTTGAGTCAGTAATACCACTACTAGGTCTGTATCCCAAAAAGATTTTTAAAAAATGGGGAAAGGTTCTGTTTATACAAAACTATCTACAGCCTTTTTTGTGATGGCAAAGAATTAGAAACTGAGGGGATGTCTATCAATTAGGGAAAGGCTGAACAAGTTGTGGTATTTGATTGTCATGGAATACTACTATGCTGTAAGTAATGATGTGAAGGATGATTTAAGAAAAGCCTGGAAAGATCTACATGGACTGATGCAAAGCAAGCAGAACTAGGAGAACACTGTACATAGTAACAGCAATATTATATGATGAACATTTATGAATGACTTAGCTATTTCTAGTAATACAGTAATCCAAGAAAATACTCAAGGACTCATGATGAAAAATGCAATCAACTCCAAAGAAAGAACTTATGGAATCTGAATGCAGACTGAGAATACGTATTTCACATAATTTCTTCATTTTTCTTTCAATTGTTTGAGTTCTTCACAAAACGAGTAATATGGAAAGATGTTTATACTACTACATGTGTAAAATATTTATCAGATCACTTACTGTCTTAGGGAGGGCAAGAGAGAGGGAGGGTGAGAATTTGGCTCAAATTAAAAAAATTGAAGATTAAATTTTTTTATGTAACAGAAAAAAAGCTAGTAAATAAAAAAGGACTGTTAAAAATATTTTACCTCTTTTTCTAGTAGGTTAATTTTTAAAAAATTCTTTTCTTCACTGGATTTTTGTGCCTCTTTTTTCTAGTTGACCAATTTTGATTTTTAAGCCATTATTTTCTTTTTGCATTACTTTCATTTCTTTTCCCCATTTTTCTTCAACCTGTCTTATTTGATTGTTAAATTCCTTTTTGAGTTCTTCCAGAATTTGACATCAATTTCCATTTTTCTTTGAAGTTTTGCATGTGTTTGTTTTGATCTCACAGTCCCCTGTTTACTCTATGTTTTGCTCTTTGTCTCCATAGAAATTTTCTAGGGTTAGATGTTTCTTTTGCTGTTTGTTCATTCTCCTAGCCTTTTTTTTTTTTTTTTTTTTTTGCCTTGGACTGGGGATTCTGAAAGCTGCTGATTCTCTCTCCTTTGATTACGGCTTGCAGAATTGGACACTGTGAACTATTTTCCCCTGGGGCTAGGTTTTCACCTCAGCACAAGCTTGCAAGGGCCACACACTATGGACTTCTGGGCCTCACTGTGGGGTGATGCCAGGGCTTGGAACTGGTAGGTTTGGGGTGTGGGATGCTCTATTATTGTTGTAGCCAGGGTCCTGAGATCCTGAAGTTGACCTATGCCCAGGCTTGTTACCTGGTGCAGTAAGTAGAGGGAATGTGTGGTCAGCCAGCACTCATCTGTGTGAAGTTTTGCATCTGTTTCCCCTCTTCCCATGAAAAAATCAACTCTTTCTGCCTACTTTTCAAGCTGTATTCAGTGGGAGAGCCCCTTCCCTCCATCTTATTGTTAGGTTTTGATTCCTGTCATTTTGAGATGCTTTTAGAGATTGTTTGGGAAGGATTGAGTTTCAGCTTTTTGTTGCTACTAGGCTGCCATCTTAGCTCTGCCCTTGCTATAAATATTTTAGTGTAGGTAGAGTCTTCCTTTTAATTATTGACCTTCTTGCATTACACACAATACATATACAGATATAAACTGATTCTTGTCTTTGTACTTGAAGAGGACCAAAATGACATCACTATGTCACGGCCAATATACAGTGTCTCCAACTAGGACTGATCAGACCAATACAAGCTGGGAAGGATCTACCACCAAGTTGGACACAAATTGTACATATGAATATTTGGAATGAAGTATATATGTCTGTTTCTGCTTAATACCTCATAACATTGTTTAAGAGCATATATTGAATGTTTTAATTTATACATATAATACTTGTTATTGATGTTAGTTGTGTGATAGCAAGATTCTGTTTTTTGAACCTTGGTTTTTCCATTGTAAATTATAAATGAAAATATTTTCACAGGGTTTTTCTAAGGAAAATACTTGATAAAACTTAAAATTGGATGGAAATGTAGGTTATCATCAATTCAATGGGAGGAATGAAATAAGCACTTATTAAACATCTATTATAGTCTAGCCACCATGTTAACTTAGCTTTCCAGAAATATCATCTAATATTGATTCTCATAATAGCTCTGAGAGAAAGGTACTATTATTATCATCCACATTTTAAAGATAAGGAAACTGAAGCAGACAAAGATTAAGTGACTTGCCCAGGGTTACACAGGTAGTAAGTCTCTCAGGCTGGATTTGATCTGGCTGCCTCATTTGTTCCTCATACGTAAATTGGTTCATGTGTATTTGTGTTGCTTTTTGGAAAACTCTAATAGTTAGGAAGTTTTCCTTATATTGTGTTAAAAAATCTGTTACTAGTGTTTGGGTGCAATCAGGTTTTAAGTTAATATAAGCAGAAAATACTTAATAAATAGATCTGTCTAAAGGCAAAGAATAAGCTGCTGCCAGGAGTAACCTATCACTGGAGGTCTTCAGGTGGAAGCTGTTGTTGAGCATATTCCTATTCAGTTATAGGTTGTCTTCTAAAGTCCTTTCCAAGTAGAAGCTTCCATGAGCCTCTTCCCTCTTTATCCTTCCAAGCCCCTCTTGTTCACCATCTACCTTTAAGTATGATCCACTTCTGACACAAAGTTTTGAACGAGAGATTTTATAGCTTTGGATTGGTCCTTAAGAATTAGGGATATGAGCCCTGGCTCTAACACTGACGTATGCATGGATCAAGTCAAATCAATTGATTTTTTAATTCCCAAGTCTACAGACCATGCACTTAGCCAAATGAGAGGAACTTCGCAACACATACATAATCCCTCCCTTCCTTCATTCCTTCGTTCCTTTGTTCCTTTCGTTCATTCGTTGGTTCATTCGTTCCTATCATCCTTCTTTGAGGGATGAAAGGTTGGTGAACAAGATGAGTAATAAATCTGAGGAATTCTATCTGGGGACAAATTGATATGACTTCTCCAAAGTAGCTGTGCTGGTAAGTTGGCTCTGATGATAATTCTCTAAAGGTGTTCATGAACATTGCATCTGAATTCACGGGCTATCAGTGACTCCATTGAAGGATAGCATTTAATTCTGTTTAAACCAACCATTATTAAACATCTATTCTTTGTAGGAAAACTAAGAAGAGCCAGTCTTGGGAATGTTCTACAATCTCACCTTTCTAACTTCTGTTAAGATTCAGTTTAAATACCACTTCCTCTAGGAAACCTTTCCCAGTATTCTAAATTTAAAATATGCAGTGTAGGGGGCAGCTGGGTAGCTCAGTGGATTGAGAGTCAGACCTAGAGATGGGAGGTCCTAGGTTCAAATCCGGCCTCAGATACTTCCCAGCTGTGTGACCCTGGGCAAGTCACTTGACCTCCATTGCCCACCCTTATCACTCTTCCACCAAGGAACCAATACACAGAAGTTAAGCGTTTAAAAAAAATTTAAAATATGCCGAGTATGGTAAATTTCTTCCAGAGAGTCATTTGTTAAACATTTCCCTTCTGGATGATCAGAGATGGTTTCCTGGAGGAGATGGCATTTAAATTGGACATTAAAGGATAAGTAAAGAGTAAAGCTAAAAACTCATCATTTCTAATTTGTTTGTTTTAAAGGACAACATAGCCTAATGGATAGAATGTTGGACCTGAAGTAGGGAAAACCTGAGTTCAAATCTTGCCTCTGCTCTTACATCTATAACCATGGTCAAGTCATAGTAAGCCTTAAATTTTTCCTCTGTAAAATGAATATAATAGCTCCTGAATTACCCATCTCATAGATTTGTTTTGAGGTACAAAGGATTTAATCTATCTAAAGCATTTTGCAAACTTTAAAGTCCTTTATAAATAAAAAAGACATAATTTCTTGACTGCACAGCCACACAGAATATTGCTCTGAGCTCTAGTACTTACTAAGACAAATGGAGCTACTTTTGACCTCAGAGTTGGAGGAAATCAAGGATAAATACAGAAGCACTTGTTTTTATCTCTTCCATTTTTAATAACGTCAGCACTGGTTTTCCTCTGTTTTTAAGTGGTTACCTATAGAAATAGTACCAAAAGTAGGGATAGGAACTGCAGGACTCAAACATGCCTCTGGCACAGAGGAAAGTGATCTTTATGTGCAAATCTACCCTCTATAGGGAGATCGAAAATGCCTGTGGTCATAGTTTATTTAACTTAGTATAGAAAGGTGACAGTCAAGATAGAATAGGGGGTAATGCACTAGGTTTGGAGCCAAGAGATGTGCCTTCAAGTCTAAACTCATCCTAGGGTGACTTTAGGGTCATAGGTCTGTGTCTGTAACAGTGCTATAACTTCATAATCTCCACTAGAGACTAATTCTGTCCCTGGAACTTCTCCAGTGGTTAGTAAGTATAATATCAAGACCTCAGGATTTGGGGCAGGAAAGTTCCTTTGAGATCACTTAGTCTAGGAGGCACCAACTTTTTTGTCTCCTTGCCCCTTGGTTTTCTTCTTGTTTTAGGGAGTAAGGAAAGAAGAGGTGTCAGATGACCTGGATTCTAATCCTGGCTCTATCACTAATTCTCTCTAAGAGGTGTTTTTAATTTAAAGCCAATTGTTTCCAAGGCACTCTTGACCTGCCAGTTGTCAAAACATAACCCGTAATGTTGCACAATTCTCACTCTTGGAATACTGTGCTTATATTTAATGATATTACTCACAGATTTTATACATTTGCCTTAAAAGTATATCACAATGGTAGCATTCTGGCATTTTAAGCCCTGTTACCTATCTATCTACTTATGTACTTAATCTATCTCTCTATCTACCTACCTACTTCTCTCTGTCTCTGTCTCTCTTGCCCTCTCTGTCTGTCTATCTTTCTTTCTTTCTATCTATCTATCTATCTATCTATCTATCTATCTATCTATCTATCTATCTATCTATCTATCTATCTATTGATTGATCTATCAATCTATTGATCTATCTATGTGTCTGTCTGGCTATCTATCTATCTATCTATCTATCTACCTACCTACCTACCTACCCACATGTCTGTCTATCACCTATGATTTAGCTATCACATATCTATTTATCTAAGATAGTTATATCTTAGATATGCCTACACATATGCCTACACATATACACACATATGTACATATACATAAATATATATACATATAAATTTTGCTGAGAAAAGTAGCTATATTTTATATGAAAAGACATTGCCTATAAATCCAGCTGATTGCCTTTAGAAAGGTGCATTTTTATGTAGCTTTTGCAATGTTACTTTTAAGAAAACATGTTCTTTGGTTCTCATTGAATTATTCAGGTTCATGTCTTTAGTTCAAACAAATACTTTGACAATTATAAACTTTAAACTGAGATAATATTAAAAAAAACTCCAACCTCTTACTTTCTGTCTTAGAATCAGTATTATGTATTAGTTCTAAGGCAGAAAAATAGTAAGGGCTAAGCAATGGGGGTTAAGTGGCATGTCCAGGATCACACAGCTAGGAAGTATTTAAGGCCAGGTTTGAATCTGGAATTTCCCATCCTCAGGACCTGGCTCTTCATCAGTTGAACCTCCCCACTTAGTTCCCTCCCCCATTCCTCCCCAAATAACTTTTTTAAAGGACTCTGTTGAAAAATTGAATTATTAATTATTGTTAAATTGTATCATATACTATTACAAAGTAATAATAGGATTATTTTCTGCCTTTAGTTTGAAACTCTCTCTCTCTCTCTCTCTCTCTCTCTCTCTCTCTCTCTCTCTCTCTCTCTCTCTATTTCTGTGTGTGTGTGTGTGTGTGTGTGTGTGTGTGTGTGTGTGTGTGTGTGTAAAGCATCAAGTCAAAATGCAAGTTGCCTCCCCATTTTGGATTCCAATTTCTTCATTTGTAAAATGAAGGGATTGAATCAAATTATTTTCTGGTCTCTTCTGGCTCAAGCCTTCTGTGACTGCTCTATTTTTGACTTCTTGCAGTGGAGTGGGAAATTCACAAAGGCTACAAAAAAGCTAATTTTCACTCGCCCTGACAAACATATATTGTCTACTATGTTCCAGGCAATGTGTTAGGCATTGGGAATACAATGACAAAAAAAATTTTCCCTCCTATCCATTCTACTGGGTCTAATTGACCAGTTTTGATTGAATTTGGGCAGCTAGTTTTCTTTAATTTCACCATCAAGCCATGTAGTCCTGGGAGAAATAATGTGCTCTATTTGAGATTTTTTTCAGTATATTGAAAAGTTAAATGTTAAAATGAATATGAGGGCAGCTAGGTCTCACTTCTTTGCTTTTGATCTTGGGCAAGTCACTTAATCCCAATTGTCTAATTGTTACCACTCTTCTACTTTGGAACTGATACCTACTATCACTATGAGTGCCTAGTATGAGTCAACATATAAGATTGAAAGTAAGGATTTAAAAAAATGAATATGTCAGAAAACTCAAACAAAACCTAGCTGACCACTACCACTGACTCTAACTTATATTCTGAGCTATGTCAGTGAAAGGAACCAAGGAGAAATGAACAATTTAGAAACTGACCAATAGAGGTAGATCTACTTCAAGCATTTTGCTTCTGTTTTCTTTATCAAGGAGAATGATCCTCAGACCTGAAGAATGGAAAGACTTGAAGACTGGAATTTAGTCAGGATTAAAACCCTCTAAATAAATAGGGAGATGGAAAGAGATAACCTCTCTTAATGAGTTCAAGCCACCTGGCCTGGAAAAACTACACACCAGGGGACTTATGGAGCCTTCTGATGTGATTGATTGCTGGACTGTTATTGATGACCTTTGAGGAGGCATGGAGATCAGGAGAGGCTAGTCTGGGATTAGAGCTGGGAAAACATTGTCCTGATTTTTAGGACAGGGCAATAAAGGGAAGAAGATAGATTGTGCAAACTATACTCTAGACCAAAGAACTTGACCTGAATTCCTGGATGGGTTATTAAAAGGGTGGTTGTTGACCTAATGAATGAGTGGTTTCAAAGAGGAAGCACTGATTCCTTTGGGCTAGTCTGGGTTCATTAAAAACTAGGCCAGACTACTCTAATTTCATTTTATCAAAGGGTTACTAGGCTAATTGACCACTGCAATGTCATATATAGAGTATACTTGGATGATAGCCAGATAATTATTTATGTCTCTCACAATAATTTTGTGGACAAGATGGAGAGATGTGGAGTAAATGAATATACGGTCAGATGTTGTTGGAATTGGTGTATTGGATCCAAAGAGCACTGCCTCAGTGATAACCTGATGGGAAACCTTTTGTGGTGTGTTACAGGGTACTCTGTCTCTGTTTGTATCATGCTCAACATTTTTATCAATGACTTGGATGAAGAAACAAAACGACATAATTGTCAGATCACAGATGGCAGAGAGCTAGGGGAGAGATATCGAATGTGTTGATTAATAAAGCTGGAATATAACAACAACAATAACCATAATTCAGTAGTATGATGGATCTGGGATCCCAAATGTGGCTATTCCCTTAATTGATTCAGATCATGATCCAGTCCACATTTTCTCTGTATATATCTTATTCATGGTATCCCATAGAGCCTCCAGATATATCTGATTTTTTACCACACTAAGATGAACCAATGAGACAAATCTAAAAAAATAAAATTTAACAGGAATAAATGTAGCTCTGTACTTGTTTTCAACTATAGGATGAAAAAAAGGGTGAAAAATATTGGTGAATTTAGTGGTTTGCAAAGTTAGTTTGAGCCACAGTGTGATATGATAGCCAAAAAAAGGGAATGGGACCTTAGATTGTTTTAATACTCAAGTCAAATCAACAAGCATTTATTCAATTGCTTGTGTGCATTATGTTAAGCATTAGAGTTACAAAAAAAAAGTCTCTGATCTTAAGGGTCTCACAATCTAACAGGGGGGAGAAAACATGCAAACAAAGAGATAAAGTCAAGATATGTGTAAGAAAAATTGTAGGTAATCACTAGCATTGAGGGGGACTAGGAAAGTCTTTTTTGAAGAAGCTAGGATTTTAGCTGAGACTTGAAGGGATTCAGGGATGCTGGGAGATGCAGATGAGGTGGGAAAGCTTGCTGGGCATAGGGGATTGCCAGTGAAAATGTATGTATCTTGTCTGAGGAATATCAAAGAAGCCAGTTTCTTTGGATCACAGAGAACATGAAGGAGCGAGTACAGTGTAAAAAGACTAGAAAGATGGGGGTGGGCAGGCTATGAGGGGCTTTAGGGATTTTGAATTTGATTCTGGAGGTGATAGAAACCTGTGGAATATATTGAGTGGGCATGGTGGGGTGGGGGCAAGGAGATGTTTAGTCCTGGACTTTATAGGAAGATTACTTTGACCGTTGAGTGGAGTGGATGATAGACTAGAGTGGAGAGAGATTTGGGGTAGGGAGACCTAGAGAAAGCTATTGCAATAGTCCAGGCATGTGAGGATGAGCTCTTGAACTACAGCAGTCAGAGGAGAGAAGGGGAAATATTACTGATATCATGAAGATAGAATTAAAAAGACTTGGCAATAGATTGGATATGGGGAGTGAGAATGCATGAAAAGTTTAGGATTGTAATTTATGAGCCTCTGTTTGGAAGTCTGTGGTGTCTCTGGCCATAATAGGCGCATCAGGAAGAAGTGAGGTTTTTGAGGAAAAGATAACGAGTCCAATTTTAGACATGTTGCCTTTAAGATGTTTAATAGATCACTGAAGATTTGGGACTGTAGGTCAAGGCTGAATAAATAGATCTGGGAATCATTTACTCAGAGATGACTGAATCCATGGGAACTGATGAGATCCCCCAAGTAAAATATTATAGAGAGGCAAAAGAGGACCCAGAACAGAGTTTTGAGGAGCACTAGCAGTAAGGATTAAGATCCAGTAAAGGAGACTGAAAAGGAGTGATCAGACAGGTGAGAGAACTGGGGTAGAGTTATATCACAAAAACCTAGGCAGAACAGACTAATTCTGAGAAGGGTACTATTGACAGTGTCAGAGGCTTCAGAGAGGTCAAGAAGGATGAAGACTTAAGAAAAGGCCTTTAGATTTGACAATCACATCACTGTTAACTTGGGAGAGGGCAGTTTTAGTGTAATGATGAGGCTAGAAGTCCTACTGTAAAGTGATGAAGTGTGAGAAGAAAGAAAGGAGAGGCACCAGTTGTAGATGGAATTTAGATATGAAAAGGAGGAAAGATATGAGATAACTCCAGGGATCAAGTGAGAATTTTTTGAGAGTGGGAGTGAAAAGGCCACATTTGTAGACAGTAGCGAAGTAGCCTGAATATAGGGAGAGATTTTGAAGATGAGTGAGAAAGTTGAGAAAAGCAGAGAAAAATAAAGTAGGGGAAAAGGGGGCAAACTGCTGAAGAAGAAGAGGTGGAATAAAAGTCTTAATAAAGAATGAAAGGGGCCTCACTACACTTAGTGTGTCATGGTTTTTCTAATACCACATTGTTTCAAGGACATTGGCTAATTTTAACAAATGTGACCAGGATTGTGAGGGAATCCACAACCATATCCAAGTGAAGATTATTTGAAAGAACTTGTGATGAGAACGTTATTAAGAGAATATTTCATGGGGCTGTCATGTTCAAATATTTGAAAGATTAACCTATGGACCATTGGAGATAATGGTATTGTCCCTGGTAGTAATAGGGAGGTTTGGAAAAGGAAGTTTTGGGGGGATGTAGGGGAGAAGATAATGAGTTTTGTTTTAAATGTATTCAATTTAAAATAGGTACAAAACATCCAATTTGGGATGTTTAATAGCTATTCGGAGATACACAGCTCTAGCAGATTTATTCTACTTGGCCTTGGAGGGCCAAACTATGGGTGAGAATTAAAGGTGGATTTCCACACAAAATAAAGAACTTTCTAACAATTGGATCCATTCAAAAATGCAGTAAGCTCCCTCAGGAGAGAGTAAGAAATTTTCTGTCACTTTCTTCAAGCAGAGAGACTAGTTAATTAGTAATTGGTGATACTATAAAGGCAATCCCTACTGCAAGAAAGGGTTGGAGTAAATGAACTTTAGGGTGTCTCAAAGATTGACTCATCATTTTGCAGGTAGCAGAGGAGAGTTAATTGACTAGAACTTCAGCTTTCTCATCTGTAGAATGAGGGAGTTGGACTAGATGGCCTTTTAAGAACCTTCTAGCTCTAAAACTCTATGATTTAAAAAAAAACCCAAATAGCTCAACAACAATGTGCTTTTTCGCTTCATTGGTTATCCATAGAAGGATTTTTGTCTCCCTTTTCAGTAAAAAAATATGGCCCTTCAATCTCTATATAAAAAGAGCAACATTCAGCTCAGTTGAGCCTTTGCTTAGAATTAGAATTCTCTAGAAATTTGGGGGGCTGCTTTGTTAGAGAGTAAGTTCTTTGTCAGAGAAAGACTTTGTATGACCACGTGTTAAGAAAGTTCTTGTAGGGATTCATATTCCAGGTATGGAGCTGGATTAGATGATCTTTGAGATCATTTCCAGTTCTTCAAACTCTAGAATCATCGATCCTTTGGAAATTCTGATGACATTTTTATTGTTATTAACATGATTTTTTTCCTTGCCGATGTTTGATAGCAGCTTTAGACTGAACATTTCTCTTGGAAGGAAGCTCTGACCTTTAGAATCCCTTCCAGTGAGGTGACACATTTTTCAAAAATCTTTTTTCTATTGAAATCTCTCTCTCTCTCTCTCTCTCTCTCTCTCTCTCTCTCTCTCTCTCTCTCTCTCTCTCTCTCTCTCTCTCTCCCTCTCTTTCTCTCTCT
>NC_058130.1:677324814-677339813 GCF_016433145.1 Gracilinanus agilis
TTTTTTTTTTTTTGATCCTACATTAAAGGAGCTCTTTTGACTTTGTTTAGCCATGGATTCCAGCATCTGCTTGCTTTTTCTCTTCATGAGAAATAGGGAGATGGATGAAGTGACTCCCAGAAAAAGCATTCAAGATGTTTTCTATAAGATAAGGGTTCTCTGAAGGATCCATTTTGGGAGGTTCCATTTTGGGAGGTTGGTAGCATGACCAGTCAGGAGAGGGAAGCAGTAGGGGGAGGCCAATGCTAATGTCTGGAATCACTTAGTATGTTTTTACTACTCTGTTTACCAACATCGACCTCCTCTTGCTTAGCATGTGCTGTTGAAGCTGCTTTTCTGAAAAGGTGAAGTTATGTGTGCTATCTTGGAGCTATCTGAGAGTAATACCATATAGTACTTCTGTCCCAAGTCCAAGTTCATGAAGTTTTTGGGAGAGGACATCATCATTTATTCTTGCATGCTGGCCTGCTGGTTAATTCCAGCAGAGTTTAAATTTACTCAGAATTCTTTTCCATTTCATATGATACAATCCACTGAAGCAATTGTATATCCTTAGGGGAGGTACCTTCACAGTACTGAGCCCCTGACCTCATTGTTGGCAGACCCTCTCCGCTCGTACCTACCTTTTCTCTATTTGCCTTCCTGCCTCTCTCCTTTTCCCTTTAGTTTTTTTCTAATTTATCTTGTAAATGCTTACATAGAAGTCTCAAAATTCTAGTTGTGTCCCTATTTTACTGAGGAGAAAAAGGAGATTTAGAGTACAGAAACAATTTGCTCTAGGTCACATAACAAGTAAATAGCTATAAAAATATCTGCTCTGCCTATCTTTGAGTCTATTGCTAGGATCTGGTAAGGAAGTGTGTGGCAAAGCTCATTATGGAAACCGTAATGTGCTACATAATATTCTTAGGATCGTTAGCTTTGCTGTATTGGAAGTGTGGCCTATACCCCTTTCTTTGGCACCCCAAGACAAACTTTGGATTTTAAAAGGGAGAAAAGTTAATCTTAGGATTGAAGCTACAACTTTGCTCCTTCCCTAGCCCTCTGGTTGAATAAGAATGTACGCAAACCCTTTAGCTTATCTGAAAATAAGCCTCTTAAGATAATGGGGTAGAGGAAAGATAGTGGGTTCAAGAAAAGTGGACAAAGGGCACTCTGCAGCCATCCTAAAGGTTTTCTGACTTCGCCTGGAAGACCTTCCTCTTGCCCAGAATGAAGCAGGAGTCCTCCAATTGGACGGGCTTTGGAAGATCATAATTTGGAGTACTGGAAGGAAGTGAAGGCCTTTTTCTTGGGAATCTAGAGCATCTAGGTGCACTTTTTGACCCAGCTCTCAGAGGGGGCTGCTAAGGGAATCACTGGCCACACATGACTGGTGTCCTCTTTTTCTCTGGACTGCTTTTTATTATTTAATAAGTAATTATACATTTAGATACAGTCTCCAGAGAATTTTAATCATAACAGACAAACACTGGATTTAGAATGAGAGAACCTGGGTTCAGATTCCAACTCTGTCCCTTCATAGCTGTGTGGCCTTTTCAGAGTATTTGTACCACCTGCTAGAGTTGTTTTGAGGTTCAAATGATTTTATGTGTGTGTGTATACACACATGCAAGTATGTATAAACCTGTGTATGTTCATATGTACACAATATACTACATTGTAAGCCTTAAAGCATCATATAGAGTTGGAGAATGCATCACCATGTAGTGGGAAGAACACTTCTGATTTGGAGTCAATGGAACAGATTTGAGTCTCATACAACTTTGTAGGTCCTATCAGATGACCCTTCTATTCAATAAGCTCCACTGGTTCCCTTTATTTCCAGAATCAAGTATCTTTCTTTTTTTGACTTCTCTCACAATCTGGTCCTTTATTCTCCCTTCCCGGTCTTCTTGCACTTTATTCTCTTGCATAAATTTCTATTGTCCAGCTGCATTGGCAGCCTTGTTGTTCCTTACATGAGCCTTCCCATTTCCCAACACCATGCATTTGTACTAGCTATCTTCAATGCCTGGAATGCTCTTCTTCCTCAATTCCTTTAAGGCTCAGTTCAGATCTCGTTTTCTGCAGGAGACCTTTCTCTTTAAGATGACCTTCTATTTATACACTCTCTATCTTGAATGCATATAGTAATTTGCATGTTGTCTCTGTCATTAGAATGTGACCTGTTTTAGGTTAAAGACCATTTCTTGTCTATGTACCCCTCATGCACAGAACATCACCTTGGGAAGGTCACTTGAACCTCAGTTTCTGCCATATAGTACAGTCATCCCTTGCTATGTTCACTTATTGTGGCTTCACTGTATTACAGGTTTGAAAAAAATATCCCTAATTCCATATCGTGGAGTTTTCGCTTTATCATGGGATTTTGCAGATAGATACTGCACCGTACACAACATAAATGCAGTATGCCACTACCGCTTGGGCAAGTTTGCCAACATGAGATTGTACATGGCACATTATTGGCTGACGGAATAAAAGGAGACCAACCACAGTGCTGTGTTCTGTATCCTGGGCGTTGATTGGCTCAGTCTTTATAAGAGTGTAGAAAAGGTTAATAAGAGTGTGGAAAAGGTTTATAGGAGAGTGAAAAGGGTTTATCAAGCCTTAAAAATATATAAATGTATATTTTATATAAACATACACAAATATAAACAAACAAATAAATAAAAAATATATAATGAATAAATAAATAAATGTATAGTAAAATAAATATAATGCCACTACTTCTGGAACGTAACTCCCATGATAGGCGAGGGATCATTGTATTAGAGCTAGAGAAATGTTTGTTGATTGACAGACAGACTGGCTTTACCTCTCTGAGACAATACTTCACAGGTTAATGGCAAGGAAAGAATTTTGGAATCCTTACAACATTATATAAATGAGTCTTTCTAATTTTGTCCCTGTTTTAGGTTTGTCTGCAGAATTCTTGAATTCTTTACCCTGCTAGTGGCCCATGGAGCTGTCCATGGGCACCTCCTCTTCTCCCCTACTGCATTTGTGTGCATTAACAGTTGTACTCTTTACCATTCGTGTTTTAATACCAACTTTGTGGTTGAGTTAGTGTGAACTTTCCGAGTTTCCAGATTGTCCATGGGCTATTTTATGTCTTTTCTTTTTCCCCCTCTCTATAACTGTCAGCTTTGGTCCACTCCCAACATTTCCCATGCCTGTGTTTTACTAAGTTTCCTTGTTACATTGAAAGAGTGTGAAGCCTTGGAGATGGGAGGTCCTGGGTTCAAAATTGACTTTAGACACTTCCTAACTGTGTGACCCTGGGCAAGCCACTTAAGTCCAATTGCCTAGCCCTTATCACTCTTGTGTCTTGGAACCAATATTTGTATCAACTCTAAGAAAGTCAAGGTTTAAAAAAGAAAAAGAGTGTGAGACCTAGTCAGATGCTCCTCATGAAGCACTTAGCAATGGTTCATCCATTGTATCTATGGCTTTGCTTTTCAATTTTTACTGCTATTTTGTCATATAACAAAGGAACAACAACTAAGTACAACAATTCATCACACTAATCATGTCTCATTTCATGCCTATGAAGTCACTAAGAAGAAGGCGATGTATTTGGTCATCTGTAGGATTGGCCATCATGGTGGTCTTAATTTTGGTGACTCTTATTATTTTGTTGCTTTTTTCATGGTTTTAGAGAAGACTGAATTATTCTGTAGTGGCTACCTGTATTTTTTAAATATTACACATATACATACATATGCGACGATATAGATGGATAGATAGAGATAAATTTTGATACATGTATGTTATCAGTACAATTTGGTACAATAAATCAATAAGATTTACGGATATGTCAGAGTGAATTTATTGATGCCATTGAGTCAGCACGGTACAGATAAAGAACACTGGGTTTGGAGTCAGATAACCTACTCAGAATCAAAATTTAATATAATACATGGGGCAGCTAGGTAGCACAGTGAAGAGAGCACCAGGCTTGGAGTCAGGAGGTCCTGGGTTCAAATCCAGTCTCAGATACTTCCTAGCCAGGTGACCTTGAGCAAGTCACTTAATCCCATTTGCTTAGCCCTTGTCCTTCTGTCTCAGAATAGAAAGTAAGGGTTTTTTTTTTAAAGACTAATATAATGAATCATTTTCTTAGAGCATTTTGCCAGCCTCTCTGCTCCTTCTAATCACAGTCATAGAAGACCCTCTATTTGTGTATACATGATATCCTCACAAGTCGACTGTAAGCTCTCTGAGGTGAGGAGAGCTTTTGTCATTCTATCTTCTTGACATGTAGTACAGTGCTTTTTGTACATTGTAGATTCTCAAGAAATATTTGTGGAGTGGAATGGGATTTGCCTTTTCTCCCATTTAAAGATAGTGGTACCTTTCAAATAATGACCATATTCTCTTTTTCTTTTTTAACTTAATCCTTTGTAATAAGTCCTACTGTGAAGGACAAGGAAAAGAGGAGGCACCTATCTTAGAGACGAGTTCAAAGAGACCCACTTCAAAATAAGAAGACATGACTCTATTTTTGTTCTGTGGTGCTTTTTCTACCAGATCCCCGTGCATGATCTGGACTTAATATGGCTCTCGCACAGCCCACGTAGAATGTGGTGTTAGTTTCATTTTTTCAGGAAAAAGAAACTTAGCCCCCCAATTAGTCTGCTGAACAAGATAATATATGCAAAATGCTTTATAATTGCAAAGCTTGATACAAAGGGCCATTATGATTTATTTTTATTATACTTTGGTATTTCAAGGAACCATAATTTCACTGGCATGAAGTCTACCAGTGGAGCTCACAATTCCTTTCTCTGTCATTATTTTACAAATTCTTATTTATTAAGTGCCTATAATGTACAGTGTCGTGTGGCAATGCCAGGTTCAAAGATAAAGTTGAAATAGTCTCTTCTTTCTAAGAGTTTATATATCCTACCAGGTAGCCGTATCTAATTAATTCCGTTCTGACTATGTGTTCAACATGATGAAATGAAAATAGATAAAATAGCTGTCGGCTAGGATAAAACATCATTTTCTCTAAGTGCCCAGTTGTGTAGGGCAGGACAATGCAGGAGTCTTCGTGAGGAGGAAACTTTTTATTTCTTTAGTAAAGCCTTGAGAGTTTCAAAAGGCAGATGAGAAGGGGGCTGATAATAAAGACACTGTGAAAGGAAGGGAGCCTGGCGCATGGAAATAGCATTGACCACGAGTTTAGAGGATCTAGATTTCAAATCCCACCTCTAATGGTTTCTATGTGTGTGTTCCTGGAGAAAACACTTTACTGCCCTAGACCTTATTTTGTCATCTGTAAAATGAGACAGTTAGATTTGATAGCCTCTGAGGTCCCTTCTCGTTCTCGAGCTTGATTCCTGTGAAGATTTGTGTGTAGGGGAAGGAAGGATACCACCACCATCTTAAGAATTTACATTCTACTGGCGTAGAGTGTAAGGGTTCTCCTCTCTGATGAGAATTCTAGAATACTGGGTACGGGTGAGGTAGTAATGGGGCGGCCATGTGATGTAGTGGATAGATTGCTAGACCTGAAGTCAGAAAGACCTTGGTTCAAATTTGGTCTTATTAGTTTACCAGCTATGCGACCCTGAGCAAGTCAATTAACCCTATTTACCTCAGTTTTCTTATCTGTCAAAGGAGCTGGGGAAAGAATGAAAACCCCAGCTGGGCCACAGAGAGTCAGACGTGACTGAAAATGACTGAACAACAATAACTCAAATTATCCCCCACGCTTATAAATTATGTCAATTTTCTACCTATTTCAAAGTCTCAAGACTTGGAATAGCAATTTCAGTAACAGGGACTAAGTGTTAGTGTAGAGTACTGTAGGAGGAGTGGAGAGGAAGTGGAGAAAAAAGGGCGAGAGATAAAGATGCAAGGAAGAGGAATCATTTCTTTAAGTTTATAGATTTTAATAAAGAATTGGTTGTGATTGAACAACAACAACAATAACAGGGGTGTAAATAGTGAGAAAAAAGGAAGAAAAGTTGGAGATGGAGTGAGAATAGAGTTAATTTGGCACTCTACTTGAAGCCCTCCTATTCAGTTCATGTATTGGAAGTCTTGACTAAATTTTCTTTTTTTTTTTCTTTTATAAATGGATTAATTAAGAAAATTTTTCCACAGTTCCATGATTCATGTTCTTTCCCTCCCCTCCTCCCACCGCCTCCTGTGTTGGCTAAATTTTCTTGCCACTGTTTTCATCCTCCCCAAAGAATCAGTGACTTACTAATTTCTATCATTATATTTGCTAATAGGATGCGAGCTCCATGAAGGGGTAATATGTGCAGTAGAAAGAGAACTAGTTCTGAAGTCACAGAGTAAGAGTTCAAACCCCACCACTAAGGTTGATGATTTGTGAATATGAATTTGAGCAAGATATCTTTCTGGGCCTTTGTTTCCTCATCCATGAGACGGAGGGGTTAGCACTTCCTGGCAGAAAGGTGATGGAATAAACATACAAAAGGAGACATGTATTTTTACATATGTCCAATATAGGGATTTGTTTTACTTTGCAATGCATATTTGTTACAAAGGTTTTCCCCCACCCCCTTTTTTCCCAGTAGGCGGTGAGGAATGAGGAGAAAAAGTTGCTTGAAAATTGAAAAAAACATTAAAATTTAATTAAGAACATTTGCAAAGGTTGGACTAATGGCCTCTTAAGTCCCTTCTTTCTTTTCCTCTATGACTTTCCTAAAAGATGGCAAGGATAATTTCCATTACATCTTCATACACATTTTGTATAGCACAGTGCTTGGCACACAGAAGGCACTTAACAAATGTTTGTTGGATTGCATATGGAGTTCCTGGGCTACAGTTACATTAATAGTCATAAAGGTGATATCCCTGACCTTAGCAGAGTCTTGTCATTCAGTTGTTTTCACTTGTGTCTGTCTCTTCATGACTCCATTTGGGGTTTTCTTGGCAAAGATTCTGGAGTGGTTTGCCATTTTCTTCTCCAATTCATTTGACAGATGAGAAAGCTGAGACAAACAGGGTTAAGTGACTTGCCCAGGGTCACACAGCTAGCAAATGTCTGAGGCCAGGTTTGAGCTCACAAAGATGAGTCTTCCAGACTTCAGACCCAGAATTCTATCCACTGTACCACCTAGTTGCTCAAGAGGCACAGTAGCAGAGTATAAATGGCATTGAAGTTGGCATCAAGATCCCTAGAATCTACTCTGCCTCCTCCTGACTGTTCTCCTGAGTTTTTCCAAAACTTCCATTTTAGTTGCAAGGGCTCCAGACCAGTCATTTTTCATACTCCAGACCATACGGCCATGTCCCTACCTGGGCACCCCATGAGAATACAAATGCCTTATGATAGTGACTGTCTTTCTTTTTTTATCATATTTGTATCCACAGCTTTCAGCACAATACTTGGCACATCATAAGCACTTCATAAATGCTTGTGGATTTGTTGACTAATCCCAGTACTTGTTATCAGTGTGACATTGGGCAAGTCACCTGTTTTCCCCTCTGCAAAATGTGGGCAGCCATCCTTCTGCTATTTGCTTTCAGAATTGTCAAGAAAATGTTTTGGAAACCTTGGGTGAATGTGAGTTGTCCCGAGGGGTCTGAAATAAGTGATGATGACTTGAAGGAGAAGGTCCGGTTGGAAAGCCAGTCAAGCCAGGTGTGCGTATTTTACATCTTGGTTTACTGGTCTGGTTATAGTCAGTCTCTCCCTAAACCTCTCTTTAGCCAGGAAACTAGGAGATTTTTTTATTCCTATGGGGAAACGGCCCCCAAAGACCACTGTGTATTCACTAGCCAAAACAACAGCGGTAAGTATATTTCAGTAATGAGGGCAAGGGGAGGGCAAGGAGTTCCTCTATGATCAGCTCATCATCCAACATGTCTCTTTTGATAATGTTGTCTTTCTTTTCTTTTTCAGAACCACAGGAAATAGATGATCCTTATTCTGGCATGAAACGATGGGTCAAATCTCTGCTGCTGGGCTCATGCAAACTGTGGGAGGCAGAGCTAGACATGGAAACGGGCAAAAGTGGATATGGAATTTTTCAATCAATTCCAGTGGCTTCCTGTTATCTCTAGGATCAATGACGAAGACCTCTGTTTAACATTTATTGCTCATCTCAGGCTGCCTCCAGCCTATCTTTCCAAGTTTATGATGTTACTTTTCTCTACAGCAGCCCCATCAGACTAGCCTCACTCTTTCCCATACATGATACATATTCACTGTCCTGTCTCTTTGGCCAGACCTTTAGACATAATGGGAATGCATTCCCTCCTTATTTCTGATTCTTCAAGTGCCTAGCTTCCTCCAAAGCTCAGCCCAAGCCCTGTTTCCTACATGAAGTCCTCCCTGATTTCCCAGCTATCAGGCTCTCCCACCTCCCCCAAGCCCCAATTTTCTTATATTTGCTTTGCATGTATTTTCCATTTACTTGTGTGAATACAAATGTTTTTCTTCTGACAGAATACAAGTTCCTTAGGGCAGGAACTGTTTCAATGTGTCTTTATAGTACTAGGGCCGGACACAATGCCTGACACATAGTAGGTACTTATTAAATAATTGATTGATGCTATCTACTTGTGTTTTCATCATCCTAATGCCTGTATTCCAGAAAACTTTGCAGATTGATGAGAAGATGCATAGTGTCATGGTAACACTTGACTAAGAGTCAGAAGTTGTAGATTAGAATTCTAGCTCAGACATTTACTTGCAGATCTTGAGAAAGATGCTGAATTCTCTGATTCTTAGTTTTCTCATTGAGGATAATATTTGTCTTCCTCATAGGGTTGTTGTGAAGAAAGCACTTTGTCAAGTGCTGTCCATATGAGCTATATTATTATTATTATTATTATTATTATTATTATGGCCTTTTTCTCCAAATAAAGACTTTGTTACTAAAGCAATGATATCTAGGGTGTGTTTGATCGATGGACAGTGAACAAGAGATTCACTACCAGCTCTGGCACAGGGGTTGGACTGAAAGCCTGCAGCCAGCTATTAGAATAATGGGCAGAAAGACCCAAGATTGGGGCAGATAGGCGGCTCAATGGATAGAGAGCAAGGCCTGGAGGTAGGAGGTCAAATGGATCTTAGATACTTCCTAACTATGTGACCATGGGCAAATCACTTAGCCCTTACTGCTCTTCTGCCTTGGAGTCAATATTTAGTGTTGATTCTAAGACATAAAAAACAAACTAACTAAAAAAAAACAGAAGGAAAAGAAAGACCTAAGATTTAGGAGGTAATGGAGTCTGAAGGGGTTGGTTGACAGAGAATTACAAGCCAGACACTCAAGAGAAAGAAGGAAAACAAATAGCAGATGAATGGATGATGTCAATAAATTGCCCCACCTTGTAGGTGACATACTTTGCCATTAAATTGCGCAGAGGCATAGAAAGGGGGAGGGCGTTGAGAATGAAAAGACAACTCTGAAGGGAGCACAGATCAGTTTTTGGTTTCAAATAGACTGTAGAATAATGAATCTTCCTTCCTTTTCCCCATAAATGGACAATCCACTGGGCTTTGGCAGAATTCATCCCATAGACTTGTGAGACAGTCTCTCCTCCAATTCTCCAAACTACATTTTCCAGGAAAGTGAACACTTCCTAAAGGAAGATAATGGTTACATTGCTGTTTTTGTATCCTTGGGGCCTGACACAGTGCCAGGTATACAGTAGGAGCTTAATAAATTTTTTGAATCTGTGACTTAGAGCACAGCTAAAAGTTCACCTTGTTCAGTATACTTTCACTGATCCTTAAGTCGTCAACAATTTTACCTTTCTATTCAGAAGATTCTCATAATTACTGTTTACACTTACTACACATCTATTCTGGATATCTGTTTATCTTGTTTTCTTTACTCACCTTAACTTCCTTCATGTAGAATGTAATTATTTTATGCACAGGCACCATATGCAGTCCATATTCATTACCCTCCCATTATTGTCCTTCAGTTGTTTTCCAGAGTGTCTGACTCTCTGTAACTTGGGGTTTTCTTGGCAGAGATACCGAAATGGTTTGCCATTTCCTTCTCCATCTCATTTTGCAGATGAGGAAACTGAGGCCAGCAGGTTTAAGTGACTTGCCCTGGGTCACACAACTACTAAGTATCTGAGATTAGATATGAACTCAGGAAGGAAGATGAGTCTTTCTGACTTCAGGTCCAGCACTCTATCCACTGTGTCACTTAGTTGTCCCAGCATCCATTGGGTCTCATGCATTTGGAGAGTGGCGAGAGGAAATTAATCAGTAATTGTTTCAAGAAGATGACCTATAAAGAAGTGTTCAGCGGAAAGAGCAATGAATTAAAAGAGTTAGGTTAATGAATGATTTTAGTGTTTGAGTGGCAGAGCTGAAGTGGAACCTAGGCTCCTGTCTCCCAGGCCAATGTGGGTTCCACTACACTCATTAATAATTTATTGAGCATATTCTTTATGCAAGACATTTGGGCAAGGCATGGGACACAAAGATGAAAAAGAAACAGATCTATCTATCTATCTATCTATCTATCTATCTATCTATCTATCTAACTACCTGTCTATCAAAGACACAGTTCAAGCACCATTTTCTACACTGAACCTTTCCTGTTTCCTCCATCTACTAGTATTCTTTCTCTCCCATTGACCTTTTGTTTAACTACTTTGAATATATTGGCATTTATTCACTTTGTATTTATGCCATCGTATTTATTTTAATTAATTAATTGTATAAGCATATTTTATCTCCTCTTTCCACTGCCCACCCACAACTGAACAATAAAAAAAAAGAAAATTAAAACTTTCATGGAAAATATGCATAATCCATCAAAACAAGTACCTGTATTGGTTAAATCCAAAAATGTATATCTCATTAGGCATTTTAAATCCATAATCTCTCTGGCAGGAGGTTTCATCTTCAATCTTCTAGACTTATTGTATCATTTATCATTGTATTAATCAGAATTCTAAAGTCTTTCAAGGCATTTCCTGGTGTTCCTTACTTTTTAGGATATTTTCTCTATACTGTCATAGTTATGGTGTGAATTATTCACCTACTTTCGCTCGCTTCACACTGTACTAGTTTATACAGGTCCTTCCAATTTCCCTAAAGTGTCCATTTTTAAATTTCTGATGGTACAGTAACATTCCATTAATTCATATATCATAATTCA
Source organism: Gracilinanus agilis (assembly GCF_016433145.1). Taxonomy (NCBI): domain Eukaryota; kingdom Metazoa; phylum Chordata; class Mammalia; order Didelphimorphia; family Didelphidae; genus Gracilinanus; species Gracilinanus agilis. The sequence continues at coordinate 677,335,932 of NC_058130.1, forward strand.
TTTTAGTCTTTCCCTAAAAATGGGGACCCCTTTTGTTTCTAATTCTTGACTATTGTGAAAACAGCTGCTATAAATATTTTTGTTCAGATAAATTCTTTGATGCATATATTTGATATTTACCTGTCTCTTCCATTAGAATTTAGGATCATTTTATCCTTTGTACTTGTGTTCCTAGTGCCTCCCACATTGCTTGGCACATGGTTGATTGGTTGTTGTCTTTCATACTGAAAGAGGACCAAAATGACATCACTAGATTGGGGTTCATGTACAATGTCCCTGATTATGTTTGAGCAGGTCGGGTCCAAATAACTCATAGGAACATTTGGGTTGGAAATGTCTCTAAATTCAAATATCTCATGTTTCTTTTGAACTACTGAAATTCTGCTTTGTTGATAGAGCCTAGCAACATTTTTGATCCTCTGCAGGATGGTCCCGTGCCAACATCTCCCGAGTCTCACAAATGATGCCGGAGTTCTTTAAAGATTTCTTCTTTTGACCTCTGTGTGAGTACCTGCCTTGCATGAGTTTTCTGGCACAAAGGAGATGTGGAACCAACCTTTCTTGATTAGCCAATTGAATGATTTCCAACCTGAGTTCCACCTGCACAGCCTCTGAGTCCCCAGGGTCATCTCCACATCCTGATGAGGCATCAGGAGAAGATTTTAGTGGATAAGGACATAAACAAAAGCCAAATAGCTCTCCCTCCACTTTTCTCCATTTATATAGTCCCTAGTTCAGCCTCTGATAGCACCTTACCTGGAATGTTGCTATTGACCTCCCAATGACCCTTCCTTCCCCAAATATTCCCCCCTCTAGTTAATGTTCCATACAGTTGTCTCAGTGATATTCCTAAAGTACTGATCTGACCCTGTTGTGCTCTCACTCCATGAATCCCAGTGGCTCCCTAGCGCCTCTAGTATCAAATATAAATTCCTCAGTTTGGTATTTAAAGTCTTTCAAAATGCTTGTATCTTACTTTCCCATTAAATATCATCCCTCTTTACACATTGTTCAGTTCAACCAAACTGGCCTTCTTGCTGTCTCTCACATGTTGGCTGTCTTTACACTAGCTGCTTTACATGCCTGGAATACTTTCCTGCCTTCCCTCTGACCATCAGACTCTCTGTTTCCTTCAAAGCTCACTGTCTCCTTCAGGTTGACTTCCCTGATGTTCCCCACCTGTTAGTGTTCTCTAGGGTCCTGAATTTACCTTGTATTTATTTCCCATGCACTTATATATGCATACACTGCCTCCTTGAGGGCAAGGACTATATCATCTGAACCCTCAGTGCCTAGCAGAGTGCCTGGAAGATAGTCTGTGCTTAAAAATGTTTGTAGATTGATAAAGAACTGTCATATATGTTATAATGTGCAGAGGTCATAGGAGAGTGTACCTGGAAAGGGATGGGAGGAGGGATCACTTCTCGTTGGGAGAAATCAAGAAAGGCTTTTTGAAGAAGGTGACACTTTAGCTGGGCCTTGATAGAAGAAGAGATAGATTTCAGTAGTCAAATGTATGGAAGGATCTCACTGTAGGCATGGGGCATGATGTACACATGGTCAGATGTAAACTTCTGTAGGCAGGAAGTATCTCATTCCACTTTATATTTATCTCCTTTACCTTCCTCTCCCTCATATTGTACCCAGTCTTAATTTCCCCACCCTCTCTGGTGTTTGATGGGTCTTTATTTTTCAGACTAGCAACTTTAAAAGAATTTATTATGTAATATAAAAATTCAACATGACAAGCATTTATTATATTACATATAATATAATTAACTTAATAAGAATTTATTATATTATATAAAATATATCCAAATTAACTTAATAAGCTTTTATTATATTATGTAAAAGATATTCAATTCAATTTAATAAGTATTTATTATGTTATGTATAATATACTTTCAATGTGACTCAATAGTGATCTATTATACTATATATAATATATTCAATTCAACTTAGCAAATATTTTTTATCCCTTAACATACCAGGGGGTACGTTTATAATGAAAAACATCCTGTTTTCTTGAGGACCTTATTTTTCTTTCTTTTTAAAAAACTCTTACCTTCTGCCTTAGAATCAATACTGGGTATTGGTTTCAAGACAGAAGAGTGATAAGGGCTGGGCAATGGTGGTTGTGACTTGCCCAAGGGAATTGTCTCTGTCCAGATTAGAACCCAATACCTCCCATCTCTAGATCTGACTCTCAATCCACTCAGCTATCTAGCTGCCCTTTGAGAACCTTATTTTTTTTAAATCCTTATCTTCTGTCTTGGAATCAATCCTGGGTATTGGTTCCAAGGCAGAAGAGCAGTAAGGGCTAAGCAATGAGGGTTAAGTGACTTGCCCAAGGTCACCCAGCTAGGAAGTGTCTGAAGCCAGATTTGAAGCCAGGACCTCCCATCTCTGGATCTGACTCTCAATCCATTGAGTCACTCAGCTGTCCCTGAGAACCTTGTTTTCAAATGGGAAAAACAATATGTACATAGGCAATTAAATATGAAGTATGCAAAATAAGTAGAAGATAATTTCTGGACAGCAGAGAATGCCTTGGCATATTCTGATCTATGGGGATCAGAAAAGGTCATATGTAGAAGGAGACTTCTGATCTAAACATTGAAAGGAGATAAGAGTTTCAAGAGGGAGAGGTGAGCAGGAAGAGGATTCCAGGAATGGGGCACCTGAAATATCATATATGTGAAAACCGAGTAAGTCACTTTGACAGTTGTTATGGCTGTTTGCACCCTCAAACTAGGACTTCTTGTAAGAAGAAGTAGAGGTAGGCCAATAATTCAGACCCCCAAAACTAGGTCAGATAAAAAGGCAGCTCTTGGTCTGAGCTTTGATCTGGCTGTCTTGACTGAAAGGCTCTTGAGAAGTCTGTTTTAATGAGGACTTCTTGTTCCTATGTTTAATGGGGCTACTATTTCAATAGATGAACAAGGGGGAGAAATGTGTCATCATCCTGGAAAGAGAGGCTAGAGACAGAATTCAAATAAATGTTTATTCTCTGTTGAATGAATGAAAGAGCCTCTGGGTTTTCCAGAACTCAGGTATTCTCAGACAGGTTTTGGTTGGCCTTTTTCTACATGATATTATTGTTCCACTTGAGTCAAGACTTGGAATTCCAGTAAAAGCAATTCGGCCAGTCAAAGACCGAAAAGTGTTAGGAAAACCCTGAGAACTCTACTTACAAGTCACTGTGTTTGCCCCACTTCCCAAGCGTAAACCCCAAGAGGTATATTTTTCTCAATCAATGACACAACTGGGGTGGAAACCTCATGCCACCCCCACAGTAGAAGCTATTTCACTTGGTAGTGGGTTTCTGTGACAGCTCCTAGGCAGAGGTTCCCCTTGGAGTTTCCCCTTAGAGCCTTGTGAGGTACAGTTATTCAAATTGGATTTCTCCACTCATATTGCTTGTTTGCTCTCCTATGTCACCTGTGGTGTTTGAACCAGAGGAGACTGTCAGTAGGGGGTTTCCAGCTCTGTATTCATTATTAGTAAGTTAATCTGAAAATATACTTGTCTGCCAATACTATGAACAAGAAATGAATTTTTAGCAAATGGATGAAAAGCTCTTACCAAAAAAACAAAAACCAATTCAATATTAAAATGTGAAGCCCCTAGAGAATTGGAATCGCCTTTTTTTTTAAAATTAAAAATTTTTTTTGACTCACAGTGAATTGTGAAGTGATTTCATTTTAGAAAGGTCCTGTTTCCAGATAGCCTGAATTTGGGGAAGTTCATTTGTTTAATTTCCCCACTCTCCTTCTCTCTCTGTCTCTGTCTTTCTCTCTCTCCTTATATTTCTTGCTCTTCTTGTTCTTGTTCTTGTTCTTTCTCTTCCTCCTCCTCCTCCTCCTCCTCCTCCTCCTCCTC
>NC_058130.1:677343522-677406565 GCF_016433145.1 Gracilinanus agilis
TTTTTTTTCAGAAGGCTATAAATGCACCAGGGAGTCAGTTTGGTACCAAGAGAATAAAGTGGGACAGCATCCCCAATGGGGGAGGGAGGAGGGAGAAACCAGAAAAATGGCGAGGAGATGGAACTTGAATGGAGTCTTAAAAGAAGATTCTGATAGGCAGGCATTCCCAAGGAGGTAAGTTGAGGATTTATTTAGGCATGGAGGATGACTTGGGTAAATGCATGGAGACGGGAGGTCCAGGCCCAGGAAGAACTTTTAGGTCAGTGTGGTCGGCCCATAGAATGGAGGGTTTGTGAAAGGAAGTAGTATAGAACTGGTGAATGAGGCTACAGACAAATTTGGTGCTACAATAGAGCATCGGCACTATTTTTAGATACGTTTTCCTAGTAGGCTCATCCGAGCCAACCACATACATCGCAGTTCTCTTGTGATTGAGAATATGAATTTGCAAGTTGGCTAGCAGGTATTCTGAGGTAGTTAGGTGGTGCAGCAGAGAGATTGCTGAGCAAGAAGTCAAGAAGAACTGAATTAAAATCTGACCTTAAACACTCCAGAGCTGTGTAACCCTGGACAAGAACCTCTGTTGGCCTCAGTTTCCTCATCTGTAAAATGGGGATAAGACAAGCACTCACTTCCTAAGGATGCTGCGAGGCTCAAATGAGATAAGAGTTGCGAGGGCTCATCTCCAGCTTGACACATAGTAAACACCTATGTTAGTTTAATTGTTATTATTATAATACAATCACATCATATTATAATATAATAATATTATATTATCACTATTATAATATTATGCAATATTATATTGTTATAATATTATATTATCACTATTATAATATTATGCAATATTATATTGTTATAATATTATATTATCACTATTATAATATTATGCAATATTATATTGTTATAATATTATATTATCACTATTATAATATTATGCAATATTATATTGTTATAATATTATATTATCACTATTATAATATTATGCAATATTATATTGTTATAATATTATATTATCACTATTATAATATTATGCAATATTATATTGTTATAATATTATATTATCACTATTATAATATTATGCAATATTATATTGTTATAATATTATATTATCACTATTATAATATTATGCAATATTATATTGTTATAATATCACCATACTATTATAATATAATAATATTATATTATCACTATTATACTATTATGCAATATTATATTGTTATAATATAATAGTATTATATTCTTATAATATAATAAAAATATAATAATACAATCAAATATTATTGTTAGTAGTAAAGCTTGTGGCCATGAGGTAGAGGCATGTTATTTTGTCAATAGGAGGCTAGACCTCTTGAACTTAGCTTCACCAATACTCTTCTCTAACCAGCTGAGCTGATTTGCCCAGAATAAGGCTGCCGAGGAGGACCCTTTTACTTACTCCTGAAGCCCATAACCCAGTTAAAATAGAAAGTGCCATTCCTAGGGCACAGGGCATAATTCATAAAGGGGGAGCTGGATCCAATTTAAAGACCCAAAATCTGAAACTGAAATTGAGAAACTAGCAACTCTCCCTCCGACATGTGAAGAGCTCTTCTGTGGGTGGGAGTTGCTGGTGAATTTCCACTGAGAGCAGAAGCAACGAGATAATCGATAAGAGAAACTTAGCCCAAGATAACAGAAACCACTTTCTTACTGTTCACACTGTGGTACCCTTGAACTTGGCTATAAGAGCTGGGAGATTTTGAAGAGAAGACCAGAGAGCTCCCTGCCTGGGACCGTTCTGTTTGGTGTCTGTAACAGTAATAGTAGGAGTAACAGTAACAGTAATAATAGGAGTAGCCAGAGCAGTAGCAGTTAGCAAGAGCAACAGTAATAACCAACATCATTTAAAGAGTGGTTCAAGGTTTGCCAAGTGCTTTATGCATATTGACTCATTTTTTTCCTCACAATCACCCAGCTAGATTGGAAGAGGTAGGTGTTGTTATTATCATCTCCATTTTGCAGATGAAGAAACCGAGACCCTTCTGATCTAGACACACTGCAAATACTTGCAGTTTCTTGAACATCACACTCCATATCCTTTGTCCCTTGGCTGTCTCCCATCCCTGGAATTCTCCGTCTCCTCATTTCTGCCTCTTGGTTTTCCTGGATTCCTTCAAAACTCAGCTCCAATCCCACCCTTTCCCACCCTTCTACAAGAGGTGCTTTCTGGTCCCCCTAAGTGCTAATGCCTTCCCCTTTTAAACCACATTCATGTACTCTAACTGTATTCTATAAACAACTGAACATTATATGGTCTCCCTTTATTAGAATGTATACTCCCTGAGAGCAACGATGTTATTGTTATCTTTCTTTGAAAAAAATTTTTATATCACTAATACTTAGCACAGTGCTTGGAATGGAATAAACCCTTAAAAAATGTTTGTTGCCTGACTAATAGTTTGTAAATCTGAGACAGGATTTGAACACAGATCTCCCTGACTCCAAATCCAGCTCTCTGTCTACTCTGTGTGTGTGTGTGTGTGTGTGTGTGTGTGTCTATACCCCTAGATGACATTCAGAGGTCCCTACAAAATTCTAACGACTTGACAACTTGAGTTATAGTTGCTGTTTCTGTTATGTTATTTGTTTCAAAGTGTGTTAGGGAATAAGTATTGAATCAAAAGACCCAAGATATGAGTTCTTGTCCTTCCTCAACCAATTCACTAGAAAGGCATAGCATCGACTCAATTAAACACATCTTTATTAAGCTCCTACCATGCCCTTTAGATTTATAGCTGGAGAAGGCCTTACGGGTCATTTATGGCAATCTGTTATTTTCTAGGGATAGAAAATGAGACTCAGAGGAATTAAAGGTTTTGTTAATGCCACACTAGAAGAATATGACTAAGCTAAGATCCAAACCCGCTTCTGCTGAATCACACTCCAGGGTTCTCTCTACCACAACACGGTTTCCCTTGCCAGAGAATCAAAGATGCTACGATTCAAATCGGGCTTCCAAAACTATCAAATTCAAGGGCATAACCAACAAACTTTTCTTTGGCATCCCCCCAAAAGAGGTTAGGCTTCAGTTTTTGAATGTGGAGAACATTGTTCCATTTCTAATTAAACGACCGTGCCATCTCCCCTCTTTTCCTCTGGACTCATGTTGTTTTCCCCCCTAAAACTTTGACACAACTTTTACTTTGACCTAGTGATGCAATCCAATATATTAAGAAGGTTTTCTGCCTTGACAACATACCCAGCTTTGTATTGTGATAGGTTTCAAAGAAGTGAGTGGCTTGTAGAGTGCATGATATGGTCCTTAATTGCAAGGATTCACATTTTCTTTTGTAAAGAAAGTCTTACCTATTTGAAATAGCTTGAGAACAATATAGCATAATTAGAATTAATATTTCTCCACTGAAATTCTCCTGCAATGATTTATCTCATCCCACATCAATCTAACAAGCTTTTTTCTATGATTTTTTTTGTTTATCTTATTTTATTTTTCCAACAAGTATTTACTAAGGACGTGCTGTGATTATGGGACTACTTTCCTAAGATCTGAGAATAACAATAAGAGCTAGCATTTATATAGCTATTTTTGGTTTGCAAAACTTTACTTATACATCTGTCTAGCTCTCTAACTCTATCTACGGTGTCCTAAGCCATCAGCAGCTATCTTGACTTTGATGACTCTGGAGGAGAGTGTGAAGTAGATGATTTTGTTCAACTCTTCTCTCACTTAAATCCAATTCATTCACTAGTCAAGAAATGATCCCATGATGTCATTGGCCACTTTGAAAATGAAGGGCGAATAACTACAATAATAACCATATCTATCATATTTGATTCTTACTATAACTTGTGAGATCGAGAAAGAAATAGATTATTATCATCTCCATTTTATGGATGAAATAACTGAGGCTGAAATACTAGACCATCAGCAGCATTGCCCTGAAGATCCTTACCAGTAAATGATTGAATAAATTAAAAAATGTGTTAAGTACTTACTATAAGGAAAACACAGGGCTCAATGTTGGAGAGACAAGTAGAAAAGCAAGACAGTCCCCTCCTCTCATGCAGCTCATGTCCTAATAGGGGAAACAACAGATATTGAAAGTTTCAGCTGCAAGTCAGATAGAAAGGTCCTATGGTCCTGAGGGTTCATTCAGAAAGCACACATAGAAACTCTTCCATATTGGATCTGGAGAGATCTCTGAATTTTTGGAGGCCATGCCAGTAGAACCCAAAGCTGCATTATATCTTCCAGGATTGCAGAAACAGGAACGGGTGGAGGTGTCTTGTCTGAGGACCAGCTTAGTTAAGTTGAAAGAAACTCATTACCAGGTTGATGGCTTTTTTTTTATGGGTCCAGTAACTCTAAAAAACTTTCTATCAAGTCATCAAAGGCCACAACCACAGGTTCTAGAAGTTTAAAAATAATAATTCATATTTACATAGCACTTTCCAGTTTATAATGTGCCTAGCCTCTAACTACCAAGGGAAGGAGGTGATTTTATTATCTTATTTCAGGAAACTGAGGTAGAGAGACATTAAGTGACTTGTTCAAGCTTTCAGAGTTCATCAATGCTAGAGGTGATACTGGAACCCAGAACTATAGTCTCTAAGAAAAGTACATCATGATCCATTTCAAATATACATTAGAGACAGAGTCCTGTGGTATGGCAGAACAAGCCCTGGCTCCCCACCAAAAAACTTGGAGTGCCAGCAGTATCTCCCATCCAGAACAGTGACCATGCTTCCAGCCAGGTCCTTGCAGCTGCGATCAAGGAGATGAAGTCCTGTGGAGACGGTTTGTTTGAGTCCTGTAGCCCCTGCCTCCTCAGCAGCCACATCTATGAAGACCCCGAAAAGAAAGTTCTCAACACAATAGCCCTCAGCACTGCTGAATGGCTTAACATCAGAAACTGATAAGGTACTATCAGGGGAAATGAAATTCAAGGAGATGTATTACCATAGACTTTGCTCCTGGACCCTAAGGTCCATGGGACTTCCCATCTGCCTTGCAGATGAAACTTTCCCTAATTCTCAGACTGTGAGCTCCTTGAGAAGAGGAATTGTCTCTTCTTTTCATTTGTGTCTTTGGTGTTTTTCACTTAGAAGTGTTTAATAAAGATTTTTAAAAATTCATTCATTTATAATAATAGTGAGCTTTAAGGCTTGCAAAGCACTTAAAATACCACGAACAAATAAATAATTTATTAATTCAATAATAAATAAATAAAGATTTTGAATTAGAAAATAAATAAATATTTTAAAAAACTATGTGTTATATTATATATCGTATATAAAGCACTATACAGAAATACAATTCTTTAAGGTTTGCAAAGAAAATACTTTATATACGGTATCTCATTTGATCCTTTCCAGAGGTTATTAATTATTCTGATCTTGAAAATGAAGGAACTGAGGATGATAAGTTAAGTGACTTGCCCAGGACATACAGTTAGTACCTATCTGAAACAGAATTTGAACTCAGGTCCTCCTGACTCCAAGGCCTTTTTTTTTTCTATCCTTGCATCACCTAGCTATATTCACTGTTCATTGACTAATAGCTATGTGACCTAGGATAGGTTATTTCCTCTCTGAGTCCTAGTTTCTTCATTCATAAGATTTTGGAATATTTTTTCTTCCACTACCGGCCCCATAAAGTCATTAGGAAGAAATGACATAAGGAGTCTGTCTTTAGATAGATGACCTTGTGACTAAGAGTGCTAAGCCTGGAGTCAGAAAGACGAGTTCAAATCCCATCTCGGACACCTACTAGGCTGTGAAACCATGGAGAAGTCATTTAATTTCTGTTTGTCTCAGTTTCCTCAACTCTAAGATGGGGATGGTAACAGTACCTGCCTCCTGGGGTTGTTGTAATGATCAAATAAATAGTGATTGTAAAGTGTTTTGCCCAATGCCCAACACGTAGTAAGGGCTTAATAAATGCTCATTTTCTTCTTGTATACTTCTAGTATACTCAAGATACTAACAGAACCCAGAGAAATCTTGCATGATTATTTAAGGGAGAGGTGTCAGGGAGGAATGAATGAGAGTTCCACAGGATGTATGAGGTTGAGAACTATACCTGTGAAGGGATAGCCAATGGCAAACCCAAGTAAGTTCTTCTCATTTCCTTAGCTTTGTTACTAAGGAAGATGAATATTAGGACATCGGATTGGGAAAGGACCTTAGAGATGAAATTCTTCTTTTTCTTTTTTTTTTTTTTTTAATTTTAAACCCTTAACTTCTGTGCATTGACTCATAGGTGGAAGAGTGGTAAGGGTAGGCAATGGGGGTCAAGTGACTTGCCCAGGGTCACACAGCTGGGAAGTGTCTGAGGCTAGAATTGAACCTAGGACTTCCCATCTGTAGGCCTGGCTCTCAATCCACTGAGCTACCCAGCTGCCCCCCGAAATTCTTATTTTTCAGTTGAGGAGACTTGCAGGGAGGCTGTTATTTAATCAAGGTGACCCAGCTTGGAGTAGAAAGGAAGGGGAAAGAGACGAAGTACTTATACCAATTGTTTACACTTAATATGTCCCCAGCACAGAGCTAAATACTTTATAGACATTTTATTTGACGGAAACAGCACCTACCATCTCTGAATCTAAGCCCAATCCCCATGTACGACATAAACTCTGCTGGAGTTTCAGTGTCAGGGAAACTAGCTCACTAGAGAGAAAACCTTTGGCTCTGTTCATGGTTCAGTGAAAAATGACTATTTGCTTTCAGTTCTGGAGTCAGCAATCTAGAGCAGTTTGTTATGGTTCAGGGTTTATTCCTGGTTAAAGGGTGGAAAAACAATGGCTTTGCCCCCTCCCAGTAGCTACAGCTGTAAAAAGACATCTTCAGAATGACTTCTTTGGGCTTTTGTGAGATTTGCATCCAAAATAGTGAGGTTTTGCCCCTGGCTGCCTGTTGGGTTGTAGATGACAGCAAAGTCGCATCTTTTTCCCCTTACTATAACCTTTAAGCATTTCCCTTTTAAAAAATCAGTGGGCAGTTATTTTATGCAAATAAATATGTTTTATGTGGCTTAGGAGTATCTTTGATTGAGAGCTAGGGCTGCAGATGGTAGCAAGAGCAAAGCCAGGGAGAACTAGGGGGCAGTCTGGTGGGAGCCCAAGGGAAAACTGTAAGGTGAGATTTTCATCTCATCATTTCTTTTCTGTTTCACTGGACAGTCCCACCTTTCCCTTCTCCTGTCCCAGCTAATGAAAGGAGGGCAAGGGCGAGAGAAGACTTGATGATATTAGGGAGAAAATAATGAAACTATCACCTAGGAATCACAGGATCTTCACCTGGAAGGTCTCCAAAGAATAGGGTCTAGACCTGTGATTTCACTGGCATGGGAAACTCCCTTTGGCAATACAAGTGAGTAGTTTCTAATGAAATGTAGGCTCTAGACCACTGAGAAATTAGAGAATTTATCCTGGGTTCCCTAGAGTCAGAGCTTCCTGGCTTCCAGGCCAGTTATTTCTCCATTCTGCTATGGTGACTCTCAGAAATCCTCTTAAAGATCAGTAGTATCAAACACCTGATACTTGGCACCAGATTAAACTGTAATTGCTAAGTATTTAACTAATTAAATAAAAATACAACAGAGTGCAGATAATGCTAATATATGGTTTTCTAAGTCAATATATGACTTGTAGAGATTCTCATGCAGAATTTAGCGGTTCCATTTCTATTTGATTTTTTTTTTAAACCCTTAACTTCTGTGTATTGGCTCCAAGGCAGAAGATTGGTAAGGGTGGGCAATGGAGGTTAAGTGACTTGCCCAGGGTCACATAGCTGGGAAGTGTCTGAGGCCGGATTTGAACCTAGGACCTCCCAAATCTAGGCCTGGCTCTCAATCCACTGAGCCACCCAGCTGCCCCCTCTACTTGATTTTGATATGAAACTTAGACCATGGAATATGAGAATTAGAGTTTTGAGAAAGGAAATGTTAAAACATTGAAAAAAGCATGTTAGATCTGGATGGAGTTTTAGAACCCGGAATATTACAGCTGGAAGAGTCTTTAAAGATTGTTTAGTCTAGTTCCCTTAATTTTCTTTCATTTAAAAGAGGGAAAAGTATTGATCCCTGATGAGGAAACTCCCTCTACCAGGGTGATCACGCACTTTTTTTTTGCAAAATAGAATTTTAGAGAAGGAATTGCTTGTAGCACTCAGAGGTTATATGACTTGATCATTATGTGTCAGGAGTGGTATTTGAACAGGCCTCATGGGCTCTGAGGCTTACTTCCTATCTACTACGCTATGCTGCCTTTCTATTATTGTTGTTGTTGTTATCACCTTATTTTTAAGAAGGTCACTCACTGACCGTTCTCATAGTAGAAGCTGATTTGATCCCAGGACCTCCTGGCTCCAAGATCTCAAGATCAGCTCTTTATCTACTCTGCCACTCATTCTTTTAATTCTTAATTATTCTTTTTTAAACCTTTACCTTCTGTCTTAGAATCAATACTGTACATCAGTTCCAAGGCAGAAGAATGATAAGGGGGTAGGCACTAGAGTTTAAATGACTTGCCCAAGATCACAGAGCTAGGAAGTTCCACCCATAGTTTCTTCATCTGTAAAATGAGGAGATTCAGCTAGTGTGTGTGTGTGTGTGGGAGGGGGGGGGGTTAGCCTGGGATTCATGAAATTTAAACAATTAAATATTTTGATAACTGTATTTCAATATAATTCTTTTGTAATCTTATATATTTTATTTCATGCATTTAACAGCATTATTCTGAGAAGAGGCCCAGAGATTTTAGCAGCCTGCCAAAGAGGCTCTGACACCCATAAAGTTCAGAACCCCTGCAGATGATTTCTGGCATCCCTTCTAGCTTTAAATCTAATGAAATGGTGACTCTAACCCAACCAGGTCTCCTGACAGCTAGTTCAGTTGTTTTATTTTTATTTTGAAGATCATCCAAGGGAATAGAGAGCACGGAGGTCAGAAATGAAGCTATTTTTTCCTCTGACCATAGTCCATGCCCCAAAGCTGCCCCCTTGACTGGGTTTATTAGGTTAGCTCCCTGCTTCTGATACGCCTTTACAAATTAGACTATCTTGGGAAGACCCTGTGCTCACCCCCCTGGCTGAGGCCCTGACCTTCCAGAAGAATGTCAGGGCAGGGGGCCTGGAGCTTCTCTCCCACGACTAAAAAACACTCTGAATATTTCTATAGGCAAGATGAGTGTCGTACCTACTTTGTGTAAGGAATGACAGCTAGGCTGTATGAGGAGGACTGAAATTAAGCTGGCTCCCTCAGAGGAAGCCAGGTGGAGGTTACTTCTGGAGATGATGGAAAGAGGACATAGAGAGAGAAAACGTGTGGCTCAGGTATTGGCCAAGTCTGTTTTCAGACCTTAACAGGTCCAGGTTGCCTTCTTTCTGTGAACCTCGACAGAACTTGTGCTTATGAAGCAAATTCCCTGGGATCAGAGTAAGGATGGAGAGATTCTGAAGAGCTTCTTAATGTCTTGGTGTAGGATCAAATGCTTTAGTTGAGTGGCTGCCTGGACCACGCTGTAAAGCAGATTCTACAGGCCAGTAGAGTTAAGAGGTCCCCTGAGGGGATCCCAGGCAGACTATTTAACCTTTCTTCAAACAGGGGCAAAATGATCATCCACCTAATATGACCATTAAGTGTTTTTTTGTTAGTTTTTTTAAACCCTTACCTTCCGTCTTGGAGTCAATACTGTGTATTGGCTCCAAGGCAGAAAAGCTGTAAGGGCTAGGCAATGAGGGTCAAGTGACTTGTCCAGGGTCACACAGCTGGGAAGTATCTGAGGTCAGATTTAAATCTAGGACCTCCCATCTCTAGGTCTGACTCTCACCATTAAGTGTTTTGAAATAGGACGTAGCCCTTTCAAGGATGGGCTTGATAAAATCAGGGGACTCGTTGTCTGTGACTCCACTCTCTGTCCTTGCACTATTCCCCCCCCCCCCCCCCCACATATCAGTGGATAAATAAAATGCTCATCAGATCATGGTGATATTGCAAACTATTTTTTTTCTTTTGAGGAATTTAAACTTTTAAATGCCCACCCTTGCCTGACTTATTATAGATGATAAAAGGGTAAATCCTATTTTATGAAATTGGATTACCTTCTTGAATAGGCTATAATAGAATCATGCCATTTTAGAGGACTTTTTAAGTTTTTTGTGTTTTACAGACCTCTTTGGCAGTCTGATGAAGCTAATGGACTTCTCAGAATATTTTTAAATCCACAAAATAAAATAGGTAGAATTACAAAGGAAGCCAGTGATATTGACATACTGTAACTACTGGGGACTACAAATATAGCTATCAAAATATTAAAAAAACACTTCCATGGCCCCCTGGTTAAGAACCTTGTTTTAGAGCCAGAAGAGACCTGAAAGACTTCTGGGATCATAGAACCAGACATAGAAGTAGCCTCAAAGGCCATGTAGTAGTCCAATTCCTTCTTTTTTATAAATGATAAAACTAAAACCCAGGGTAATACAGCTGGTAAGCAACAAAAATAGAATTTGAACCCATGTCCTCTGGCTCCAAACTCAAAGTTCCTTCTACTATACTAAGCTAACTGACTCCAAAGCAAGACACCAAGCCCAGATTTATTGAGAAAAAACTGTTTTCAGTTGAACATGTATCAATTGACCTGTGGTATGAAACTGTGTCCCTGTACTGCTTGTTGGGGGAAGATATAGATTCAAGATGTGCTTCAGTTATTAAGTAGCTGTATGATCTTGAGTAAGTCATTTGCCTTTTCAGATCTCAGTTTCTTTATCTGTAAAAAGAGAGTGTTTGAGTTAGTACCATCTACTCCAATAAAATGCTGATTAAATACCTTTGTGTAAGGGACTATGCTAGGTACTGAGGATATGAACACAAAACAAAAAACATGGCTTGCCCTCATGCAGTTTGAATTTTCTGGGACATTTTTCAACTCCAATTTTTTTTGTTAACATTCATTCAAATGATATATTTTTTAGTGCCTTCCAGAAAAGAGATGTCAATCTCAAATAGAAACCTGGCCACTAAACAGTAAGTGAGGATCCCGGTGGGTCTTAACTTACAAAACTACATATTAACATTGCCTATGTTCGGTTGTATTTTTATATCTTTTATTAAATATTTCCTAATTACATTTTATCTGGTTCAGGCTGCATTGTGGGTATAGCAAGTCAATAGGTGGCATTATATTATATATATGTATTTCTGATCATCTGTAAGGGTATACGTAATCTTGGGATGGGTAAGTTGGTGGACACTTTGCCATCATTTAGTTTAAAATGATTAGCATCCATTATATCTATAAGAGAGGCAACTAAGTGGTATAGAAGGGCAGGTAGGTGGTGCAAGGGATAGAGTGTCAGTCCTAGAGTCGAATACTTGAATTTGAATATTCCCTCAGACATTCAGTAGTTCTGTGACACTGGCCAAATCAATTAACCTGTTTCTGCCTTTATTTCTTCATTTCTGAAAGGAGATGGATAATAATAGCACCTAACTTGTGAAGGTCAAATGATAGAATATGTATAAAGTTCTTTATGAACCTTAAAGTGCCATATTAATGCTAGCTATTATTTGCTACCATGCTACGTTAGTGCAATCGTCTTCAACTTATAAATGGATTGAGTCCCATAGGTTCATTTATAAGTTATTTTGTTTAGAGCTCGGAATGTATTTTATCCTAGAAACTCTATTACGAATGGTGATTGGGTTCCCAGGCTGCTCCACAAAAAGACTGGCCAACCTACAATTTGGTTGAAATACTATATATTTTTATAATGAAAAAAATAAAGGAAAACAATATTGTTCCAATATTGGTCAAGTTCAATACTTCAAGGAGCTGTTATTTCCTCTGTGTGGCTACTCCCTCCACCAACACAGATTGCAACTTCTCCATGCCAAAGTCTTCGCGAGTTCCTCTGACCAAAAATAATCCATCGTCTATTTGCCAGGGCTCTGGGGAGCGATGAGCTCCTCTAGACCTTGTTAGGCTGGTCCTTGCGCAACAGAGCTAGAGTCTGCCTCCAGATCTGTCCTCCAGCCCTTTCTACCTTGGTTCGAATGGCCAGGGCTCATGTTTGTTGGTGTAGCCTTTGAAAATGCAGGGTCACCTCCATACCATGAAGAGGCAACAGGCGAAGATTGTGTGGAGAGGATAGTAACTCTAGGCTTCTCTGGCACCATTAAAGAGAATGGGAGGGTGTCTGGGTTTCTGGAAAATGTCTTCAGCCTCCACTAATGCTGTTCCCACAAGTGTAAAGGGTGGTCAGTAGTCAGATTAATTTTTACACAGAAATATTTACTTCCAAAATCACAAACACAAAACTTACTCTGTAACACATCAGGAGGCATCATTCACCTCCTTCCCCTTTGTATGAATGGATAGGAGTATAAATAAGAGTGACTAGTTAATGGTACAGGCTGTCAATCGAAGAAATTTCGCTCCACTTCACATAGTAGGAGACACAGAGGGTTACATGTTAGTCAGTCTGGACTCCAAAAGCCCCTCAAAGGCTCCTTCGTGATAGGTAAACTGGGGCATGCCTAGGTGAGTCAGGGTTATATAAATGTCTAAGATGATATTTGAATCCACTACCATGCTGGTTGTAGACCCGTGAAGTTTATCATTTGCTCAAAGTTAAACAACTAGTAATCAGCAGAGGCATGCCTGACTCTACAGCCTTGAATGCCAATCAATCAGTGGTGACATGTTCTCCCACTTAACAGTTGAGAGGAAAAACGTGATTTTGTCTTCTGATCTTTAGAACCAAGATTATTCATTGCAGCTAATCTGAACTCAGTTGCCTTTCATTGTTGTTTTCACTTTTATGTTTTCATTTATGTTCTTGTTCTCTGGGTTCTCCTTTTTTTGCTCTATGTTACTTCGGAAAGTCTTCCCACATGTTGCTGAATTCCTAATATTTGTCACTTCTTACTGCGTGTTACATTCCTATGACGTAATTTTTTCAGCCATTTCCCAATCGATTGGCACCCTCTTTATTTCTAAGATTTTTGCAGTCACATTCAATGAATATTTTGTTCCTGTGGGACCTTTCTTTCTGCCGTGGACCTCCTAGGGTGATATGCTCAACAGTGAGATAGTTAAATCAGAGTCTTCTCCTCTAAGAATTCCAAATTCTATTGCAGAATAGTTGTTTCAATGGAATATAAATGTCTTGAGAGTAGGTTTTTTTTTTCATTTTGTCTCTCTATTCTTAGCACATAATCCCTTCTCTAATACATAGGAGGTACTTGAATACTTATTAAATTGAGTTATCTGATTAAAAAATGTATAGATGTTATTAGATATAATAATACTAACTAGCATTTACATAGCTTTTTAAGGTTTGCAAAGTGCTTCACAAATGTTATGTCATATCATCATCATAACAATCCTAGGAGGTAACTATTCTTATCCCCATTTTAAAAATAAGGAAATCAAGACTGAGTAGGTTAAATGACTTCCCCAGGGTCACACAGCTAGCAAATACCTGAGGCAGGATGTGGCTTTAGCAGATGGAGATTGAGAATCTTCTACCCTCAAGTTCGTTTTTGCCTCTAAGTTAACTCACGGTCCTCTTGGAGACTATGTTGGGAGAGAATTAAGAAGGCTAAAGACTATGGTTGTACTTGATAATTTTGTTGAATAAAATAGCCATCGTGATTTGTAGGGCTTGATAGCAAAAATTGTCCCAGTTTATGGATTCTTTCAACAGATGTATATTAATCGAGGCATAGAGCGACTCTCCACAAAAACACTTTGCATTAGCAACATGGGTCCTGTGGATGCGCCTCCATGATGCCTCTGTGGGATCTCAAGGACAAAATATTGTTGCCCACTCTCTGTGAAATTTCCATCTGCCCCTTTCTCAATGCAGGCCCAGGGCCCTGTCTCCAACCATCCAGGCTTTGACCTGCTACGATGGCTTTGAGTTTCCTCTGCCTTGGCTGAGGCTGCTAATGCTCTCGTTTCATGGTCTGCCATAATAAATGCTTCTGGCTGTGGGCTCAAACACTAATTTGTATGTAGTTATTATTTGCAAAAAGAAAGATGGAAAGAAAGAAGGAAAAGAAAAGCCCACTTATGTTCTTTTCCTTTTATCTTTCTGGCTCCTTAGGGGCTAATTCCCTGTGGCTACTTTGGAACAGATGTAACCAAGAAATCAATATAGTCATTAGATTAACCCATGGCAGCCATAATGGGAGAGCAGTGCATGCCATGGAGCGTAGGCTGGGATGTAAGTTATGAGCTGGGAGGAGGGGAGACACTTAAAAGGGGAATATGATCCACTAAATTGAAGGGAAGAATTAAAACCCCACGAACCCTTACTTAAAGGAGGAGAAATTGTAGGTTACTGCTTCTAGACCAATCAATTCCCCTTTTGGGAGAGGCAGTGACCCGGTTTCAGGCACTACGGGGGGAGACACCGGCACTCCACCATGGCATGACACTTTGGATAGATGAGGCCAGCAGCTGTCGGTACCTGCAGCTGGAGCCTTCGAGAACTCTCTCTTCTTCACTTCCAGGTGACTCCAGCACACAACATCTCTAGTATCTCTAGTTCCTTTCTTCTCATACAAATGCCAGCCTGATGCCAACTCTCATCACCTCAGGTCTGGATGATAGCATATCCTGCTGGTGGTCTCCTTACTTTAAGCCTCTTCCCTCTTCAATCCATCCTCTGCTCAATGGCCAAAGGGCTTTTCTTAGTGTAGGTCTGACTATGCCACTTCTTCTCTCCTAATTCAATGAACTCCAATGGCTCTCTATTACCTCGAGGTTCAAATATAAAATACTCTGGTATTTTAACCCTTTACAACCTGGTCTCTTCTGATTTTTCTAGTTACTTTACATTATATTTCTCTCCATGTATTCTTCCCCTACCCTCACCCCTAACCCCCAACCCTTACCTTCTGTCTTCAAATCAATACTGTGTATCAGTTCCAAGACAGAAGAACAGTAAGGGTGAAGCAATGGAAGATGTGACTTGTCCAGGGTCACACAGCTAGGATGGATCTGAGGTCAGATTTGAACTCACATCTCTAGGGCTGGCTCTCAATCCACTGAGCTACCTAACTGCTTGGCTCTCTATGCATTCTGCAGTCCAGTTACACTGGTCTATTGGCTGTTCCTCATCTATGACACACACTCTTGCCCTATTCAATGACTTCACCCTGACTGCCTTCCATATTCATAGTAATGCTCTTCCTCCTTATTTCTGTTCCTTGGGTTGCCCTACTTTCTTTAACACTCAGCTCAAATCTTACTTTCTGCAAGAGACTTTTTCTGTTTCCCTGTGCCCCATGCCAACCCTATTACCTTTTCTTTGAGATTATCTCCTATATCATGGATATGCTTTGCATGTTGGCTTTCCCTTTAGGGTAGGAACCTCATTTTTTCTTTTTTTTTTAAACCCTTAACTTCTGTGTATTGGCTTCTAGGTGGAAGAGTGGTAAGGGTGGGCAATGGGGGTCAAGTGACTTGCCCAGGGTCACACAGCTGGGAAGTGTCTGAGGCCGAATTTGAACCTAGGACCTCCTGTCTCTAGGCCTGACTCTCAATTCACTGAGCTATCCAGCTGCCCAGGAACCTCATTTTTTAAAACCTTTCTTTGTATTCCTGGGGTGATTGGCTGAGGGAGGATTCCCCCATCTCTGATCTTGAGATGTAGGTCCAATATTGCTTCAGTTGCTCAATGACTTTTATTGTTTTCTTGGGCAGCTGGTAGGGGTGATAAAGTTCCAGCTGGACTCAACATTTGAGGTTTACCCATGAAGCAAAGTACCAGTGGTTTTAGGACAAGATCTCAGGAGCTAAAAGAAAGTTTGTAGTTGTAACTTTTATATGCAAAGGAATTAGAATTCCATAATGAGTTTAGAAAAATATGGACATGTGTGTTTGTGTGTGTGTGTGTGTGTGTGTGTGCGTACGTGCACGTGTGTGTGAATCTTTGCAGAAGGATTCACGATAGAGGTCACTTGAATCAGAAGTTGTCTTGGTTCATTAATATATGATTTGATTTGTAGTAACTGAACCAGCATTCTGCTGGCATATTGCAAAAAGGATTTATGTGTTAGGAGCCTTTTTCTGTTGAAAAGTTGGAATGAATGACTATCAAGATCAATTCTTTGATCCTAAGCTTCAACTTCAAATCCAGCAGGCAAGTATGAAGCACCTACTATGTGCAGGCTACAGCGCTTGACCCTTGGTTAGATGCAATGATGAAGTATAAGACAAAGCTCCTCCCTGCTCTCCTAGAACTCAGTTTAGTAGAGGAATAAGACACAAATGCAAATGGTTATGATATAAAATGATGTATAGTAGATGTGTCATAGAGATTATATAACCCAGAAAGCTTTGGTGCAAAAAGTACATGAATCTTTAATAAAAGAGTCCATGGATGATGAGGCAATGAGCTGACTGATTGATTATGTGAACTTTAAAGGTAAAAGATGGGCATACGAGAAAGAAGAAGCAAGAGAAAGTCTGCTGTTGCCACAGGTGTGATATTTTCCCTAAATTCAGGAGTTGTGAGTATACTCTGCAATGGTACTCAGCCAAACTGGACTGTGTGGTATAGGTAACAGAGGTTTCCAAAGGGAAGATCAGCTAATCTTTAAATCAGGGCAATATATTAGGAGAACAGAGAACCAGCAGGTATGGGAAATTGTGGTTTCTATAGCATTTGATCCAGGAAGAGAATTCTAGGGAGGATGTATTAAATAGAGAATTTTCTGTTTCTTTCACTCTGAAGTGGGACTATGAGGCTCCATCCTTTGGGATGATGGGAATTAAGAGGATTTCAACTTCTGAGACATGTTACTTATGTGTTATTATCCTTTTATCTAATATAATTAAACTTTTTGCTAAGAGAATTATATTTTCGTAAAGGCTCGATTGACACAGCATGCTGTTAAATGAAAAAGGAGATGTGACCATGTAGGTGTAAAATGCTTTAGTTTCATCCTTATATCAGATCCCTGTGGGGCATCTAGGTGGCTCAATGGATAGAAAGCCAGTCCTAAAGATGGGGTTCAGATCCAAACCCAGATATTTTCTAGCTGTGTGATCCTAGGTAAGTCACGACTCCAATTATCTAGCCCAAACACTTCTGCCTTGGAACTAATGCTTAGTATTGATTCTAAGATAGAAAGTAAGTTATTAAAAAAAAAAAAAAAGATCCTTGAGTAAATAGGTTGACTGATACTCAACACTGCCCGTGGTCCTGATTGCTTTTAGAGGACCACCCAGATATATCTACCACAGACTTTAGTCATAGGTACAGTCTAGGTGAATAAAAGATGTACAGATCTAGGGCTCTGCAAAGTATAAAGAGGGAAAGGATTATTATTGACTAGAGGAGACTTCCTGGAGGAAGAGTTAAGCTAGATCTTGAAAAAGGAGCAAGATTTAAACAGAAAGAGAGATCATAGGAACATAGATAAATGGGAGAGGGCATTCCAGATGTCAGGAAAACCATGACCAAAATGAGATAAAATCTACTTTAAAAATTATTTTATATATATTATATATATTATAATATAATTATTTTTATTAGTTGAAGCCATGCAGAGATGCAGTGCTGTAATTTAAAAATTGTCTTTCTGAAAAAATGTACTTACAGTATACTTTTCAGTTTAATACTTTTTCAGTTTAATCTGCATTACTAACATTTTCTCCATCCCCTTCTTAAGTTGTGACATTAAAAAAACCAATAATTCAAGCCATTATTTGTAGAATTTACTGATTTTTGAGGTGTAAGTACTTATTAACACTGAAAATTTAACAATCAGCTCTTGTTAGTTGGTTTGACCTGTCTTCAGAATCCAACTCTGAGTATGGCTGAGTTTGAATGGGTGAAAAGCTAGAGCTAATTTTAAAAAGCAGTTCGTTGCGACAAAAACAAGATGAGATAGTGTTGGGAAGGTACAAGGACCAAGTACACTTTTTTTCTGGAATGCAGCACCGGAAGAAGAAAGTATCATGAAAAAGATAGGAAACATAAGATGGCACCAGATTGTGGAAAGCTTCGAATGACAAGTTAATTGTTTGAATGTTACTCAGAGGTCAACAGAGAACCAATCCAGATTTCTGAGTAAAGTTGTGACATGAGCAGGGCAGAAGAAGATTCTAGAAGCTGATTGAATCATATATTGGAGTAGAGTAGATGTCATAAGACCAGTGAAGAATAATATCACAACAAATATTACAATAACATTGTATAATATTACAAACATATCTAATAGTATAGTATATAATGTACACATATGTAATATAATACAACATTGAATAATAGTATATGTAGTTATATAAATATATAACACACATTTGAAGCAATAGGAATAAAGAAGGAAGGGCATGTTTGAGAGAGAGAGCGGAAGCAGATACCACAGAATTTGATAATGGAGGGAGAGTACTAAGAGAGAAAAGAATCAAATATAACATTAAAGCTCTGAGCATGGGTTATAAAGTAAGGGAATAATATTCTACCAAGAGAAATAGTGAAATTAGGAGGGGTAGATTTATTGGAAATGAAATTAAGATTATAGATTTAGAGCAGGAATTAACCTTCTTTAACATTTATCATACTTTCCACCTCCAATATATAGATGAACAAATGGAGGCTAAGAAAGTTTAAGTGACTCACCTGAAATAACAACTAATAGAGATAGGATTTGAACACAGGTCTTCTGATTCTAAATCTAATAACCTTTTCATTGCAGAGTATAGTGGGAAAAATACTGGCTCTCAATTAAGAGGAGATAGGTCGATATCTCCCCATTAATATGAAATACCTGTGTGATCTTGGTCAAGCCATTTAACCTCAGTGGGTCTCGGTTTCCTTATCATTCATCTTTGTTTTTGAAGAGGACCAGTGACATTATGGGGTAAAGTCTGGGCTTGTGTTTCCTTATCTGTACAATGAAGGTATTAGACTAGATAGCCTCTGAGGTCCTTTCCAGCTTTTTGTCATTGTTGTTTACATATCAATACAATTTTCATAAGAATTTTCTGACATTTTTCAATCCATTCATTCTCCCTCTTCCTTTCCCCTTCTCCCTCCTTCCAAGACCTAGGCTGTACACATGTTATCATATAATACCTATTTCCATGTTCATCATGTTTTGAAAGAAGACACATATCACTTACACTAGAGAAAAATTCATGGAGCAAATAAAGAGAAGACTGATATGCTTTGATCTGCATTCAGACTCTTATCAGTTCTTTCTATGGGGTAGATAGTCTTTTTTTTGTCATGAATCCTTTGGGGTTGTCCTAGATCCTTGAATTGTTGACAATAGCTAAGTTATTCACAGTTGATCATCGTACATTATTACTGCCACTGTGTACAGTATTCTCCCGGTTCTGCTCACTTTACTTTGTGTTATTTCATATAAGTCTTTCCAAGGTTTTTGTGATTATTTTGTCCGTCGTTTCTTATAGCACAATAGTATTTCATTACAATCATATTCCACTTGATCAGCCATTCTCCAACTGATGGACAATCCCTCAGTTTCCAGTTCTTTGCCACCATGAAAAGAGCCACTCTGAGTGCTTTTATACAAGTAGGGCTCTTTTCTCTATCTTTGATCTCGTTGGGATACAGACCTAGTAGGACTCAAAGGGTATGAAAAGTTTGATGGTCCTCTGGACATGGTTCCAAATTGCTTTCTAAACCCTTTTACCTTTATGTCTGTGATCCTACCCATTGTAAGTGGTTGGAAATGCAAGTTTATGATTTCAGGGAATGGACAAGGCTGGAGACAAGGATTTGGGAATTATCTATGAGAAGTGATCATTAAAGGCAACGAGGTGAATGAGGTTCTCAAGAGGGAAAGTATACAGGAAGAAAAAAAAACAGGTTAAGGTCTTACAGATTACTCATATTAAGGTAGTAGAAAGAGGAACCAGTCAAAGTGACAGGGAAGGAGCAATGAGAAAAAAATAGGGAGAATAAATATAGTACTAAAAACCATGGAAGAAGAGCATCTTCTGAAGGTGGTCGTTGTTGATTAGCCATTTCAGTTGTGCCCTACTCTTTGTGACTCCATTTAGGATTTTGTTGGCAAAGATACTGGAGTGGTATGCCGTTTCCTTTTTTAGTTTTACTGGTGAGATAACTGAGTAAACAGGGTTAAGTGACTTTCCCAGGGTCACATAGTTAGTGTCTGAGATCAGATTTAAATTCAGGAAGAGGAGTCTTCCTGACCAAGGCCAGTGCTTTATCTATGCTACCCATCTGTCCATCTTCTGAAGGAGGTGGTGGTAAATAGTGTCGAAAATTACAGAGAAATAAAATTAGATATGGGTTGAGAAAAAGACACTGTATTTGGGGCAAGGAGGTCATTGGTGATCATTGACAGAACAACTTCACTTAGTAGATCAACTAACGTTTATTAAAGGCCAGTTATGTGCCAGGAACTATACTAAGTGCTGGGTAGAATAAAGACAGAAATCATATTGCTAGGAACAGAGGAATGAGTAGGTAGGGAGGAAGTGGAGTCATTAGCTAGAAACTGCTTTATGAAAAAAGCTTGGGAGATAAGAGGATAAATTCTAAACAATTTGAACATAACCCCCTCCCCCCCCTTTTTTTAAACCCTTACCTTCCGTCTTGGAGTCAATACTGTGTATTGGCTCCAAGGCAGAAGAGCTGTAAGGGCTAGGCAATGAGGGTCAAGTGACTTGCCCAGGGTCACACAGCTGGGAAGTATCTGAGGTCAGATTTAAATCTAGGACCTCCCATCTCTAGGTCTGGCTCTCAATCCACTGAGCCACCCAGCTGTCCCCTGAACATAACCTTTCAGTAATTTATCCATTCTAAAAATGTTGGTTTGAATTGCATTCTGTACAAGCCCATAATCCCAAAGGGAAGTTAGGAGTATGTGGGGAATACTGCTGCCCTGGTGTGGGATATAAGCAAACCCCTGAAAGACTGGAATAATGCCCAATTGCCAGGATTAGAGAAGTAGGAGGGGGATTTGATGAAATTCCCAAAAGGACAGGTGAATTTGCCTTGATATTTTCTCTATGCAAACTAGGGACAGACAAGTGAAAGGTAGGCATTCGGAGCCATTGAGCACGTTAAGATTTATTAGACAAAGGAAAGGCACATTGCATGGAGAATACCATCTCTGCAGATGTCTCTCTACTATAATTAGCTCCTACTTATTCAGACCTTTATCAGATAGGAGGAAGGGCAGCCTACAGTAGCTCAAAGAATGGTCCCCAGAATGGCGAAGGGCCTGGAAACGATGCCATTTGGGGGATAGGTGAAGGAACTTAAGATATTAGTCTGGGGAAGAGAAGCTAGGGGGAGGGGAGGAGGCACGAATTTAGGGTTAGGTTTCGGGCCATGATAGTTGTCTTTAAGTATTTGAAAAGCTATCATGTGGAAGGAGAAAGACATTCAGTGTAACTTCAAAGGGTAGAACTAAAACCAATGGGATGGCAGATCTCGGCTCTGTATAAGGAAGGCTCATTAATCCTTTGACAATTGGAACTATTTGAAAGTGAAAAAAGGTTGCCATGTGAATTAGTGACCTCCTTAACCTTTGGAAGTGTCCAAGGCAGAATGACCACTTCTCAGGGACACTGTAGAAGGGATTCCTGCCCCGGATAGATGACTATTCGTGGACGAGATGACCTCTAATGTCCCTCCCAGCTCCAAGATACTGTGGTTCTATGATGCTATGCAAGGCAACATGGGAGTAGAGAAAAGAATTCTGAGTGTTTCAGAGTACCTCCTATTGAGTCTTTTGGGCTTTGGAGAGGCACTCTGTCTAGAGCTCCTTCCATTTGTGTTTCTGTTCACCATTTTCTTCAAAAGCAGCTTGCCTCAGCTATGCAAATTACCGTCGGCTTCTCCAAGAGCTCCAGAAAGAAAAGGGAAAAGTGGGGGAGGCAGGACGGAGAGAAAATAGATTTTCGTTCATTGAAAAAAAATAAAATTAAATGAAGAAAATAAAGCATTTCTAACACAAATTTCAAAACATGTATGGGGGGAAAAGCAGAGCTGGCTAGTCCTAACAGAAGCCACCTGTGGCTTAAAAAGAGACACACGCACAAACACAAACACAATGATACACGAACACATCCATGCCACATATGTACACAAATACACTTAAATACAAATGTCATATGCAAAAACACACATCTGTGTGAGACACACAAATGCACGCCACACATTTCCCTCACCAGCACAGACACACGCACACACAGACACAACACATACGTATACTTGAGCCTGCATCTCACAGGAGCCCAAGGGAAAAGGAAAGGAAGCCTTTTGAATGGGTGCCAAGGTGGATTTAATTAGATGTATTGAATCTATTAACTTTTGAGTGATGTATCTGCCCAGAAATACAACTTGTAAGTTGTGATTGGAGTGAGGGGCGCTCAACACACCGGAATGGGAGAAGAGGCAATGGGGTCTACACGACTGACCTACTTAGCTTGGATCCAAAGGGTTCTTGGGAAGATGGGAAGGACCCCCTCTTTTGTTCTGAACATCAGTGTTTCAGATTGCCTGAATGTGCATATTTTTTCAGTCTCTTTTCCACTAGGACCATCTAAGTGAGAGCCCTTGCTCTGCAGAGGACTCCTGGGGGGAAGCTAGCAGTCAAACTTATCCATGTGCAGTCACGCCGTTCTGTCTACGAACACGGACTCTCCACACTTCAATGTCACTGGCTAGGGGCATCTGTCAGTTTGTACAAGGAAGAGCCAGTATGCTAGAGGCCAAATGGCTGCTTATTTTTCTTTCTCTTGTCCTTTGGTAACAGCATTAAAAAAACACCAGTTTCATGGAGGTGTAGCTCACACATCCAACTTGTACCATTTACCTAAGTGGTGGGTGGTAAAAGTTGAAAAAACAATGGAGCTGGCATCAGATGCCCTTCATTTTGAACCTTGGCTCTGTTATTTACTAGCTATTTGACTTAAGGAAAGTTATTATTTATTTATCAAATTGGGGAGGGGATTTTATTTAATTAATTAATTTAGAATATTTTTCCATGGTTATAAGATTCATGTTCTTTCCCTCTCCTCCCCTCAATCCCCTCCCGTAGCCAAAGCACAATTCCACTGGGTTTTACATGTGTCATTAATGGATCAAGACCTATTTCCATATTATTGATATTTGCACTAGGGTGATTGTTTATAGCAGTGGTTCCCAAACTTTTTTGGCCTACCGCCCCCTTTCCAGAAAAAATATTACTTAGCGCCCCCTTACAGTTATTCACTGCCCCCAAATGCACCTGTGGCCATCACCATCTCCCCTGGATTGCTGCAGCACCCACCAGCGGGCGGTGGCACCCACTTTGGGAATCACTGGTTTAGAGTTTGCATCCCCAATCATATCCCCATCAACTCATGTGATCAAGCAGTTGTTTTTCTTCTGTGTTTCTACTCCTGTAGTTCTTCCTCTGAATGTGGCTAGCGTTCTTTCTCATAAGTTCCTCCAGGTCATCCGGGATCATTGCATTGTTGCTAATAGAGAAGTCCACTACATTCAATTTTTCCACAGTGTATCAGTCTCTGTATACAATGTTCTCCTGGTTCTGCTCCTTTCACTCTGCATCAATTCCTGGAGGTTGTTCCAGTTCACATGGAATTCCTCCAGTTCATTATAAGGAGAATCATCTTACCTCCATGAGACTTAGTTTCCTCATATATAAAATTGGGGTAAAAATATTTTTCTTTAGAGGACTATTTAAAAAAAAAACAAACTCTTACCTTCTATCTTGGAATGGATACTATGTATTGGTTCCAAGGCAGGAGAGCAGTAAGGGCTAGACAATGAGAGTTAAATGACTTGCCCAGGGTCACACAGCTAGGAAGTACCTGAGGTAACATTTGAACCTAGGACCTCCAGGCTCTGGGTCTGAATTTCAATCCACTGAGTCACCTCCCTCTTGTCCCACCCACCCTCAGGACTTTTATAGAAAAAGATAGTGCCAGGGGAAAAATACACTGAGGGATAGAAGTCAACCAATCAATTCCTTCTGGGGGCAGAGTCAATATGGCGGAGTAGAGCAGAGGAGCACAAAGTCACCATGAGAATCCCCTCCAGCCAATGTTAAAATAATACCACAAAAGGAATACAGGAGTGAAAGAACCAATAAGGAGATAGAAAGAAACAACTTTCAAGAAAAAAGTACACTGAATTTGGAGCCAAGGACCTGAGTTCAAATTCTGAAATTGTGTTTGTTGCCTTTGTGATTGAGTGAATAATTTGACCTTTTCTAGTTTCTTCCTCTATGAACCGAGCAGGTAGGACTAGATGACTTTGTTAAGGTCCATTCCAGTTTCAAATCTATGACCCTATGAATCATCTATAAACTTTAAAAAGTTATATAAGCATGAATTTTCAAGCCTTCCTGTTCATCTTAATGAAGTAATTTTTTGCTAAAAAAATTTGTGCAGAGAATACTCTCTGATTTTATTCTCCCAGAGTAAGACCAGTTTTATATTCTCTTTTCAGAGTTCCAGGAGTATCCTATGAGGGGTCAAGGTGTCTCTTCTCTAATATAGCTCAAACTGCCATTCCATTGTGTTCTCTACATTATTAGTTGCTGGTGACTAATTCCTCAGTTTCATTTAACATTTAGAACTAGTTAGTTTTTACAAAGGGATATCAAATATCCAGTAAGAAAAGAAGTGCAAGAGACAGCTAGGTGGCTCAGTGGATTGAGAACCAGATCTAGAGATGGCAAGTCCTGATTTAAATTCAGCCTCAGACACTTCCTAACTGTGTGACCTTGGGCAAGTCACTTAATCCCCATTGTCTAGCCCTCGCCACTCTTCTGTCTTGGAACCAATACTTAGTATTGATTCTAAGATGGAAAGTAAGGTTTTTTTTTTGTTGTTCTTGTTGTTGTTTTTTTTAAAAGAAAAGAAGTGTAAACATTTCTCCCAACCTTTTGAGTGACATACTCTGCCAAAACCACCCTCATTTATGGGAGAAGGAGGTCTAGAGCTAAAGTAGTTTCTAGATAGCCTTAATCCTACCAGGTTCACAACCATTTGCAATCTTTATTGCGGTTGGAGTCCTTGTTTCAGCTATCACTGTTCAGGGTCCTAAAGGTAGTTTTTGATTCTCAGAGCTGGTCCGCCTGCAAAACCAAAAATGGATGTTAATCCCAGACCTTCTAGTGGCTCACTCTCTTGAGCTCCAATTCGCTTGCCCAAAGAACCTAAAGGAATAAATGCTGAGACAAAAACCCAAGGTCTGGAGTCCGGGGCCACCCATTGGCCTTATGTGGGGAGGGTGAAACCTCCCCTGTTTTAGCATTGTCTTTCACCAGAATGCTGCTAGAGTAGAAGTCCAACCAAGAAATAGGACTAAGTCCACTAATACTATATATAAATATATTTAAAAACCTTTACCTTTTACCTTATCACTTCTAAGAAAGAAGAGTGGCATGGGCTAGGCAATTGGGGAGTGTCTGAGGCTAGATTTAAACCTGGGACCTCCTGTCTCTAGACATGGCTCTCAATCCACTGAGCCACCTTGTTGCCCCCTCCTTTATTTAGTTAAAGATTCCGAACTCAATATCAGAATTATGTGAGGGAGACATCAAAGTGGTTCAGTGGATGGCCTATAGTCCAGAGGACTTACATTCAAATCTGGGCTCAGATATTTCTGAACTGTGTGACCCTAAGCAAGTCACTTGATTCCCATTGCCTAGCTTCCTCCTCCTCCTCCTCCTCCTCCTCCTCCTCCTCTTTTCTTCTTCTTCTTCTTCTTCTTCTTCTTCTTCTTCTTCTTCTTCTTCTTCTTCTTCTTCTTCTTCTTCTTCTTCTTCTTCTTCTTCTTCTTCTTCTTCTTCTTCTTCTTCTTCACCTTTACCTTCCATCTTGGAATCAATACTGTGTATTGGTTCCAAGGCAGAAGAGTCCTTACCTCTTTTCTGCCCTGGAATCAATGCTTAGTATCCATCCTAAGACAGAAGGAAAGGGTTTGCAAAAATGACCTGAGGCTCAAGAGTAGGGAGCATGGGAATATGTGCTTTTGGGTAGGTGATTTTACAATTGATGCTGATCTTATATCATACTTTCTATTTTAAGTAAATCATTTTATTGTACTCACTATGATATGAAACCTCAAATGGAAGATTTAGTTGGCTGGGAGTTTAGAGCATCATTCTGAGCAGTTTTGAACCCTAGGTCAGGGAGGTTTTTGGAGTGGCAGTTTGGGACCCTGTTAATAATAATTTATATATCTTTTAAGCTTTTCAAACTGTGTTACATGTATTTCTTCTCATTTAATCTGCATAACCCTGTAAGGAAGGACTCTTATTACCAATTTCATTTTACAGATGACATTTGGTGTCTCTGAAGTCCTTAAAAGGTTCCAAGTAGAAATATATGCACTATTGTGCGCTCACTTCCTAGCTTACAAAAAGAAACAGAATGACTTGATTCTCTTAGCTTGTGGGCTAAGTAGAGCATGCCTTATGGTCCCCATTTTATTTTATTTTATTTTATTTTGTTTTATTTTATTTTATTTTATTTTATTTTATTTTATTTTATTTTATTTTATTTTACTCTCATCTTTTGCTTTAGAATCAATACTAAGTATTGGTTCCAAGGAATAAGAGTGGTAAGAACTAAGTAATTGGAGTTAGGAGGCGTGCCCCAGGTCATATATCAAGGAAGTATCTGAGGTCAGATTTGAACCCAGGACTTCCCCTCTTCAGGCCTGGCTCTCCATCTGCCTAGCTGGCCTCTCCCCATTAAAGATGAAGGAATTGGGACTGCTGACAAGGAGCTCAGGGCTTGTTCGGCTATGCCATATGGCCGACATCCAGGAGACTGTGGGCTGCTTAGAGCAGGGTCAGGGCTGGGGAGAAGGTTTGGCCCAGTATTGTTTGTTTGCTTGTTTCTTTCCCTCTTCCTTCTTCCTCTTGAAAGGGTGATAAAGCGGCTGGAGCATTGGGGCTTTAGTGTGCTTTTGTATGGTCCACAGTAACTAGCAGAGTGCCGGGGGCACAGTAGGTGTGATGGGTGAAGATTCAGAGTAGTAATTTTCAACATCAGTCATCAAAGCCAGTGCAAGTCATTCCTCCCTCCTGGGTAGAAGGTGATTTACAATTTTTCTTTTTTCTTGTTCTTTTTTTTCATGTCAAGCTAAGGAAAAACAGGCTCTGTTGCCCCTGCTAAGTCAATCCTCCTCCTTGTGATTTCCTTTTAAAAAAGCATCTGAGCTTTCTGAATGGGGTGAGGGAAACTGAGGGTCTTTTGTTAAAACACAGCAGAAAGGCAGTAATCAGTCCCTCCATTGTGCTCATCCAGTGTGTAGATTAGGGTTGGGAGGGGGAAGGATGATGGTGGTAGTGGGGGGCAGGGAGGGATCGGACAACAGAATATGGCTTTTCTGTGGACCCTTCTCTCTGCCAAGAGCTTGTTTTTAACAGAGCTTGGATGGTGGAAGGAGTTTTTGGCTAGGAATTGAGAGAATTGAGTTCAGAACTGTAATTAGGCAGCTCCACGATGTTGTAGTAGATAAAGTGTTAGATCTAGAATCAGGAAGACCTGTGTTCAAATGATGTGTGACCCTGGGCAAATCATGTAACCTTTATCTCAGTTTGTTTCCCCATCTGTAAAATGGGGACAATAATAGCATCACTTCCCAGAGTTATTATGAGGATAGCTAGATTGCTCACTAAATAGAATGCTGGACCTGCAGTCAGGAAAAGCCGAGTTCAAATCTGGCTTTAGACAGATGTATGACACTGAGCAAGCCATTCAACCCCTGTTTGCCTCAGTTTTCTCTTTTATGAAATGAAGATAATAGTAACACCTATCTCCCAGCATTGTTGTGAAAACTGAAGAAGAATTTAGCATAGTACCTTGCATATAGTAAAGTACTGCACAAATGTTAGCCATTTGGATATATTTTTTAAGCCCTTACCTTCCACCTTAGAATCAATACTGTGTACTGGTTCCAAGGCAGAAGTGTTTCTAAGGGCTAGGCAATGGAGGTGAAGTGACTTGCTCAGGGTCACATAGCTGAGAAGTGTCTGAGGTCAAATTTGAACCCAGGAACTCCCATCTCTAAGCCTGGCTCTCCATCCACTGAGCCACCCAGCTGCCCCATATTTTAATATTTGTAAACAAATTTACAAATCTTAAAGCATTATATAAATGCTAGCCTGAATTTGAGTCCTGCCTCAGATGCTTACTGGTTGTGAGACTCAGGGCTAATCTCTTAATCTTTCAATCTCTATTTCCCCATCCATAGCTCCTATTTCATGGACTAGTGAAAATCAAATGCAATTATAAAAATACATATATCCACACACACATATATATGCATTATATACATATACAATATGTGATATATAACACACATATATACACCTAAATACATACATACATATATATACACACATATATATTTCATATATTCATATATTGTGTCGGATAGAGGACCAGATATGGAGTCAGGAAGACCTGAATTGAAATCCTGCATCAAATACATACTAGCTGTGTAACCCTGGGCAAGTCAGTCAACCCTGTTTGCCTCAGTTTCCTCATCTATAAAATGAGGATAATAGTAACACCTACTTCTCAGCGTTGCTGCCAGAATTGAAGAAGATTATGTGCCTAGCACATAGTTAAGTACCGTATTTATGTTAGCTTTTTTTATTTTTGTAAACAACCTTACAAACCTTAAAGCATTATAGAAATACT
This sequence comes from Gracilinanus agilis, assembly GCF_016433145.1. NCBI lineage: Eukaryota > Metazoa > Chordata > Mammalia > Didelphimorphia > Didelphidae > Gracilinanus > Gracilinanus agilis. The sequence continues at coordinate 677,372,214 of NC_058130.1, forward strand.
AGTTATTATTACCTGAATTTGAGTCCTGTCTCGGATGCTTGCTGTTTGTGGAACTCTAGGCTAATCTCTAAATCTCTCTTAATCTTAATTTCTTCATATTCGAAAACATGTAATATGCATTATACATACATAAATAAGTACATACATACACACATACACCATAGTAGAAAGAACACTGTACCTACAGTCAGGAAGATCTGAGTTCAAATCCTGCCTCAGATACATACTAGTTGTGTGACCCTGGACAAATCACGAAACCCCATTTCCCTCAGTTTCTTCACCTGTAAAATGAGCTGGAGAAGGAAATGACAAACTATTCCCGTATCTTTGCTGAGAAAACCCCAAATGGGGTCATGAAGAATGGGACATGAATTTAAAAAACTTAACATCTGTAAAAAATATGCATGTACACACATATACATATATTTTATATGTTTATACATAGATGCTGACACATAGTTCTTTGTAAATAAACACGAAGTTATTGTTAATGGGAAATTCTGACAAATGGGTCAAGTTTGGTTGTCTTGGGGAAGGGCAGGGTTTCAAGGTAGGAATAAACCAAATGGGTAGATGAGGTAGAGTGAGGCAGAAAGATGGAGTGGGACACCACTAGTTCACAGGGGACAGAGGGTAGGCATTAGGCAGCTGGAGGTGGGGTGTAGGAAGAAGACAGAACAGTGACCTGGAAGTCCATAGGGAATAACAAGAAGAACCTGGACAGAATGGAGTGAACTTAAAAGAACCACAAGTGGTTTTTAGTGCTGATGGCAGAGTAGAAGTGGACAAAGAGAGCAGGGAGCAAGGAGGCTCTTCCTCCTGGTGCTGTGTGTCAGGGGGTCTGGGAGAAAGAGCAGAAGCCAAGCTTGGGGAATGTGCCAAACAGATGGTATCAAGACCATGTAATTGGGAATACCAGAATATGATAGAATCAAGAAAGGAAAAGGCCAGGGGTGAGTTTCTTACTAATAGAAGAAGCTTCTAGAAGGTTGAGTGGGAGATGAGGGAAGTGGATAAGAACTAAGGAAGGCTCGTTCAAAGTTACTATGATGGCTGTGGCAGTAACCTGACCTATCCTTCTCTGGCCTCAGATATCTCACATGATGAGATCATGTCCTTTACCCCAGTCCTGGTGGCAAATATGGAGAAGTTCTCCTGACATGCCAGGGAGGTGGGCAGAATGCTGTGGGACCCCAAGGGGCTGCAGCCGATCAGACACTCCCTTTGGGTGTTGGAGAAGCAAGTACACTTGCTGGACTGCAAATGAACGCCAGCAGGCTTTAGTCCTGGCTCCCTCACTGAGAATGCCTGACCTTGGGCAAGCTTTAGAATCACTATGTCTCTCCATTTTTTTTTTTTTTTTTTTTGTCATCTGTAAATAGGGAATGACAGCAGCCTGAAATACCTTATAAGCTTGTTCTGAAAAAGCAACACAATTCAATAGAAAGAGAATTGAATCTTGAGTTAGGAAACTTGGGTTGGACCTTGTCTGTAACAACATGTTGGAGGTGAAACGGATCTCATAAATTATTTAGTCTATCCCCCTCCTGTGAGAGGTGAGGCGCTGCAAGTGTCGTCACTCAGTCCCTCTCCTCTTAAAAGGGAGGTCCTGAAAGTGTCCAAGGACTCTGTGCCTTTGCCTTAAGAGAGAACTAGAAATAGAAACAGAACCCCGTGTTGGGATTCCCAGGGTTTGCCTTTTTCTACTTCCTTGACAATTCCCTATCTTTTCAGAGGGCTAAAGGTCGGCAGTGGACGGGTCAGTGGGCTTAAGCCCTGAATTTTGCCTTGGAGCCAACCCCAAACCCGGCAGCGTCAGACGGTGTACCTGGATAGCGCATGGTATTTTCGAAATGGCCCGAATCAATGCTGGAGGAAGAAACCTTCTGACCCGGTCACTAATATTTTGGAAACAGACTAGGAACAGAAATGAACTAGAGTTTCAGGGGGTGCTCACGCTCCCACGCTGACGATTGCACGGGTGGGTGAGCAGGTTGTTTCAACAACAGCCTCTTATTTTTTTGCCGGGGGGCGGGTGGGCTCCAGTTACTGAGCACGAGGACTCTGGCTTGCCATCTGGTCGGAATGCTCTGACTTTCCTCTCTAGGGGAAGAGGGCTGATCTTTTCGAAGAAAACACGGGAGTGCACACAGTACACCCACTGTCCCCTGCGAGCGGGGTGAGGGGGGCGGGCTAAGTTCTAGAATAGGCGTAAGCTTTTGTGGCTGCCTCTTGGAATTGTAGCAGGGAGCCTCGGGAATTGTCTCCTTGGTCTCATAGAACCTTGCGCTGGATTTCATTCCATTTTTGTTATTGTGGGGTGTTTACCAGTCTGAGAGATGATGTTTTCCTCAGCCTAACAAACACCTCAAGGTCTCTAAGCAAGGACTGAAACAGCATACGAATAAACACATTTCCGCTGAGCTCTCCACCTAACAGCAAGTAACAGCCAAGTAGGCTAAATAATAGCATCCTTCCTATTTTACAGAGAAGGAACTGAGGCACCAAATGCCCAAAGTCAAGCCCTCAGGAAGTATCCGAGCTGAGATTGAATCAAGACGTTCACCTGACTCAGAGTTTGTTTTATCCACCGCATCTCTCTGCTTTTCCAATTGAAGATGCTCAATGGCATTCTGGTACATGTTATTTTATATCTTGTTCAGTTGTTATCATACACTTCAGTATATTACTCAGATTTGGATGGATTATGGATCAAATATGTCTCCAGAGTAATAGCTAGATGTGGTGGTAGAGAGATGGAGAGGGAGACGACATGTTTTCTTCAATCCTAATAAAAGGTGTTAGATTGGTTGTGCCTAAAGACACCCAGTCAATCTGCATTACAGACGCAGTTCTGGACAGTTCAGGTACTGCATTATTTTCCCCCCATGGGACTTTAATTGATCCACTTAATGAAATATTGTCTAGCCAATCACACTCCTTCTAGTCTACAAGAAGAGCATAAAACCTACTAAATATTTTGATAATATATAAATCTAGCAATCTAGCAACTATATCATAAAAAGGAAGAGGCTAGGTATTGATCTAGCCTTGTCGGGTCTTCTCTATAAATGCTTACTTGTCTGGATTCATTCAGTGTTCGGTTAGCATTTATTATGTAGTGCCTGTATGCCAGGTACTGCAGATTTAAGGACAAAAATGAAGTAATCCCTGTCTTCCAGGAAATTATTTTCTATAAGGAGAAACAATGCACCAATCATTCTTTCATTAGTTTATTTTATTTAGATTAGAAATTAATTTAGGTTAGAAATTAATTTGTTCTAGAATTGAAAAAAGCATTGGTTTGTAGTTTTCAAATTCCTTTCTCTTCTCTTTTGAAAATTGAGACATTTACCTTTTTCTGACAGAGAAGAGCAAATGGAACACATCTATTTTCTATGATCTTTAAAAAAAACAAAACTAGCTCAGCTGATTTCAAATCTAGGCCTTGGACACTTACTAACCACATGACCCTGGGCAAGTCACTTGACCTCGTTTGCCTCAGTTTCCTTAACTACAAAATGAACTGGAAAAGAAAACGGCAAATCACTCCTATATCTTTGCCCAAGAAAACTCCTAATTGGGTCATGAAGACTTTGACATGACTGAAAATAACTAAACAGCAAAATTTGCCAAGCACTGTGCTATGCTTTGGAGAACTAAGGGAAAGCAAAACAGCAGAGTCCAAGCTCTCATGAAGCATATATTCTTTTCCTTTTTTTTTTTTTTAAACCCTTACCTTCCATCTAAAACTATGTATTGGTTCCAAGGCAGAAGAGTAGTAAGGGCTGGACAATGGGGGGTAAGTGACTTGCCCAAGGCAAATCTCGGACCAGATTTGAATGTAGAACCTCTTGTCTCTGGCTCTGGCTCTCAATTTCACACAGTTGTCCCCTAGAAGTGTGGGAGGTGACTTCAGTGGGAAGGCATTAGAGGGAAGGGAGTCAAGACTATGGAAAGGCTTTCATTGGAAGTTGGAATTTTAGCTGGCTAAGTCAGGTTGAAGTGAGGGGAAAGAGGATTCCAAGCACAGGCTAAGGGAAAGTGTGAGGACGTGGAACTGGGAGATGGAGGGTGGTGGGTGAGGAGCAGTAAGTGAGGCCAGTGTTCCAGTGTGGGTGAGCCATGGTCTTTAACCAGAGCTTTAGAGCCTTTTTTCAGGCCCTCTAGTTCAGTTCCTTTATTATTCATTCTTTGGATATCTGAGGCTGTAGGCTTTATTGTTGACGGTATATTTTCATTGTTGTTCCTGTGAATTCCTGGACATCTCTCCCGCTATTCTTGAGGCCCTGTGCAATTTCATCCTCATCTCTTGGAGAACAACCAGCTGCCTCCTTAGAGAGTCTAACTCTCTCCTCTCCAGGAAGAGCCTCCTATCAGTTAATCAGACCCAAGTGTTCCAGGGACATTTTTTAAAAATTTCCTTTTTTATTGTGTCAAGGAGAACAGGTTTGGATATTTTAAAGAATGGCTTAATGTTCCAAAAAAAAAAAAAGGAAAAGGAAAAACAACTGAAACAATGAAATAAAAACCCAGTAGGTATTCTTTGTCTTTTTTAAAAAGTCTATTGTTTAGATCCATTGTTAATAAGCATTGTCACTAACATCAGTACTACAGGCCTGTTTTTACCCAGTGCCAGGACTCTGGTAATTTGCATGTTGTTTTGCATGCATTTTCATTCTGTCACACCATATGCAAAATAAAACACAGTTAATTAGTCTAATCTGCTCCAATAGGAAGCAGACCCACTATTCAGGGTGGGACCCATATGGGCCACAGAGCAGGGTTTAAAACCAATCAGAAGTCACATCCTACTTTAGCAGACCTTGACCCACTGAGAGAGACAAACCCTGCCAGAGAGACAGGGACACAAGGGGCCTCAGTGAGAAGGGAGGGTTTGGCCACATGCTGGGATTTTTCTGAAGTATGAATTTAATATAAAGAGAGTGGGTTGATGAAAAAGAAAAGCATGCATTTATCTCTTTCTATCTCTATATTTACACACCAGAAATGATCCATGCAAATGAAACATTTTCTCTTTCAAAGAAAATCTATCAACAACCGTTTATTAGGTACTTGCTCTGTTCAAGGCACTGTTCTAAGTACTGGGGATACAAAGGCAAAAGTGAAGTGATCCCTGCCCTCAAGGATCTTATGATCTAATGAGGGAAACATGTATATCTACAAGTATATAAATAAATAATATACACAAATATAATACATACAGAAATATATACAACATTAATACAAGGTAGTTTGGGTACAGAATAGTCTAGCAGATGTGATCCTTGAACTGAGATTGTAGGAAATAAAGGATTCCAAAGACAGTGGTGAGAAGGGAATGCATCCTAGGCATGAAGGACAGTTATTGCAAAGGTTTGGAGATGGGAGATGGAGCATCATGTTGTGAGGAACAAGTGGACCAGTCTGACTGAATTAATGTGTGTGAAAAGGTGTAGTGTTCGAGCAAACCATAAAGGTAGAATTGTAAGTGAAGTCGGAAAGAGTTTTGAGCGCCCCAAACTGGAGTTTAAGTAGAGAGTTATGCAGTTAGACTTGTGGGTTAGGAAAAATCACTTTGTCAGCTTTGTGGAGAAAGGATTGGAACTGAAGAGAGATGTGAGGTAGAGACATCATCAGGAACCCACCGTGATAATCCAAGCCAGACAAGATGAGGACTTGAATTAAGGTGGTGGGCTGTTTAAGTGGGGAGAATGGGACATATGCAAGAGATGCTGGTTTGGGCGAAATGTAAAGATATGTGTATGTATTAGAATCTTGAACCCTTGGACTACATAACCCAGAATGCTTTTCCCTTTTGTGTACGTGCATCCTTACGCAATTTGTATATAGTTTTGATTTCTCCTCCCTCTCTCTTTCTTCTTCCACGTGAGTGGCCAGAGTGAGGTCCTTCTCGTTTTAATAATAAACTTTATAAATATTAAACTTGGAGATATTGGATATTAATATGCCAGCTTTGGATATGTAGAAAGAACAAGAGTAAGTAGGTTAGGGATGATGCCAGGGTTGTGAACCTGAACAATTTGAAGACTGGTGGTGTCTTCAACAGGAATTATTGTTCACGCTTCCATCAGGGAGTGATGACTTGCTCGTTAATTGGATATAAGTGAGGCAGAGTTGCATAAAGTTGTGAGTCTTACTCACTCCTCCAGTCATCCAAGTCCAGTGTTAAGAAAAAAGTCAAGATGACTGGTCCAGGAGGCAGTGCATGACCATGGCCTCTTCAATGTCTGACCAAGCTCTACGTGGCTCCTTCCTTTGCCTTCATGGCTTTTGGAATCAATTGTTCTCATCCACTCATTCCCCTAAGAAAAGTCTTCTCAGGCTTGGAGCAGACATCCTACTAACTCTCCAATGGGTCTGAGATCTGATAGTTTCCCTCCTCCTGATTTAGTCGGTCTGCTGAGACATTTTACTGGGATGTGGCTACTGGGCACGTTACAGCTTCTTAGCATCACAGATGAGAGTTGGGTGAAAGGTGGGCACCAAAGGTGGATGAGCAGGTTTGAAATGGGCTCCACTAGCCCTCAAACTGGATGTACCAGCACTCCCTGAACACCCTCTACGAAAAGAGAGAGAAGCTTTGAGGAAATGATAATGAGCTCTATTGGGGCATTTTGCCTTTGGGATGCCTGATGTAATACTCAAGTTGAAATGCCCAACAAGTTGTTGGCAATAAGCGACTGGAGCATAGGAAAAAAGTTGGGGATTGGATATATTGATCTGGCAGTCATCTGCAAGAAATGATTATTGAATTTATGGAACCTGATAAGGTCACTAAGAGAGAGGGACATCAAGGAAAGAGCCTGGAAACACATCCACAGTTGGAGAGACCATGAAAGACAAGTATCAGGTACTTAATAAAAATTTATTAAACTGAATAGATGGGCAGCCCAGTGGAGCAGTGGATAGAGTGCTGGGCCTGGAATCAAATCAGGAAGTTTCATCTTTCTGAGTTAAATCTGGCTTCAGACAATTACTGGCCATGAGACCCCCCCCTTTTTATTTTTTTTTTTGCTTCATTTGCCTCAGTTTCCTCATCTGTAAAATGTGCCTTCATTTGCCTGTTTTTTTTCTTTTTTTTGCTTTGTTTGCCTCAGTTTCCTCATCTGTAAAATGTACCAGAGAAGAAAATGGAAAACCACATCAGTATCTTTGCCAAGAAAACTCCATATAGGGTCATAAAGTCAGGCAGGACTGAAAAACAACTCAACAACACTAAAAAAAAAAAAAAAAAAAAAGGAAAAGAATTAAATTGATCAAGTAATAGGCAAGATTTCAATCTGACATAATGAAAAAGATTGCCAAATTTTGAATCTGAAATCTTAGGTTCAAGTCCCAGCTCTGTTGCTTACTATGTGACATTGTCCAAGTTATTTAACTTGATGCATAAATCTGGATACCACCTTTGTTGGATCAGGAATAGTCTTAGAGCCAGGATACCTGTTTTCTTTGTCTTTTTAAAAAATTTTTATTTTGGATATTTTCCCATAGTTACATATTTCATGTTCTTTCCCTCTCCCCCAAACCCCAACCCCCCTTAGCCAATGCACAATTCCACTGGGTTTTACATGTATCATTGACAGGATAACTGTTTTCAAAGTCCATCTAAGATGTTTATTAGCAACATGACCCTGGGTAAATCACTTACCTCTCTGATGTTGTTTTTAAAAAGGAGGTACTGAGTTTCATTTTCATTTATAAAATGGAGATTATACAGGCTATTTATCTATTTATCTCAAAGGGTTTTCCAAGCAGGGGAATTTTAACATTTCAAACTACCATACAAATGGGAGATATTATCTAATTTTTTCCTAATACTTGCCATCGTATCCTATAATGTTTCTTGTGAATGCTAAATAAACATATCAGGCCTCAGTTTACTCATCTGTAAAAAAGAGTTAATATTCTTACAACTCACTTTATGTAGTTATAATGAAAATCATATGGGATAAGGCATGCATAATGCTTTGTAATAAAAATGAACAAATATAGGTAATTACTGTCATATTCTGAACCTCGATTAGTACTGTGTAGGCCATTAAGTAGACTGAATGTGTGCTGAACTTAGAATAAATCCTGCCAGATTTTCTTTCCACTCCCCACTTTTTCCTACCAAATCCTTACTCTGAGTTTGATTTTTCTACTTCTCTTCAAAGTGCAGTGTTGGAGGGAGGGATGATGGAAGGAGGAAGGAGGAAGCTTGATACAGACTGTAGTTGTCACTTATGTGACCAAATGTCTTTCTTTCTTTCTTTCTTTCTTTCTTTCTTTCTTTCTTTCTTTCTTTCTTTCTTTCTTTCTTTCTTTCTGTTCCTATATCAGTAACAAGAAGGAGTTTGAGTAAGTCATCACTAACTCTTCTCTCAATTTGAAATCCCTCAAAACCTATAGATTTCAGTTAATGGGAAATTCTGACTAATTAGGGTCTTGCTTAGCAGAGCCTCCCTGCAATGCTGTTCTGTAACCTGTATCACTTAATTTGTTTTGGAAAAATCGTATGTCTAAACTGTTCCTGCAGCAGACCAAATTCTTGTGGCTCTTGCTCACTGTTTGTAGAGAAGTCGCCCTCTCTCTATCACCAGTTGTGACTATCGGTCATTTCCTGTCTCCCGTGGCTACATAATCACATTAGTTTGACTGGAAGGGCAATGTGGCCCCAGCATCTTCCTTAGCCTGGCAGGAGGGGGATGGGGTGGAGAAGGAACCCGTTCAGACAATCATTGAGTCTGGGTTTCTTTGGATGGATCCCTCCTTCATAACACCCACGAAGAAGCTGGGGACATCACTGAGCTGTGCCTTTTCCTCCTCTGTTAAGTCGCTTAGATAAGACCATGGCACACACAGGCCCTTAAAACAGATCTTTCTGTGAACTGGTCTGGGGGGGAAAAAAAAAGCTTTATTGATGTCTTTTGTCTTTTATACAGAAGTTATTTCCCAACTCACTTCAAACCACAGGATCAAACTGTGTAATTTAACAAAGAAATGCAGGAAAGCAAAAATAATTGTTTGATGTTATATATGAAATTTCACATTCATATTCCACCGTATGTATACCCAGAGGAAGAGAATGTGCACCATCATCTGTTTTTTGAGATTTATAATTAAACTTATCATTGTAATTTATCTGAATTAGACTTCCTTTTATTGTACTATAATTCCTATTGTACAGATAAAGGCAATAAAGCTTGGAGATCTTAAGTGATTTGCCCATGATCATATAACTAGGAAGTGTTGGGAATGGGATTTGAACCCAAGCTTTCCTGATGATGAGTCCAAAATTTGATCTACTCTTCCATTCTGGCTTATCCTGAGCGGATACCTATGTATCCCAGTGTTAAGGCCCACTGTCTTGGGGCTCTTTTTTTTATTGGTAGAGGTGAGTGCCCTGCCTTGTGTGAGAGATAGGGAAGAGACTGTAAGAAATGAAAGAGCTCCAGTTCTCTGAAAATATCCTTCTGGACTCTTCGAGTGTCAATCCACTTTGGGATTCATCAGACTTCAAGTCCTCTTTAATTATTGGGTAACTGAGTGCTTCAGGAGAGAAGTTGGAAGAGGCCAGAACCAACTTCAGGTAACTAGTTAAAAACAACAACAACAACAAACAACTCTGGGAAGACGTAAAAGAAGTCAACAATTTCCATCATGCCCATATATTCAGCTTATGAGTCTAGAGACTTTGGAGAGTTTCCCCTTGGGAGAGACCTTCTATCTTTTTTTTTTTTTTTTTTTAATAAAAATCCTTACCTTCAGTCTTAGAATCAATATAGTGAATTGGTTCCAAGGCAGAAGAGCAGTAAGAGCTAGGCAATGGGGGCTAAGTGACTTGCCCAGGGTCACACAGCTAGGAAGTGTCTGAGGCCAAATTTGAACCCAGGACCTCCCCTTCCTAGGCCTGGCTCTCAATCTACTAAGCTACCCAGCTGCCCCTAAAGTCTTCTATCTTGATTGTGCTGAGTTACCTCATTCCCAATGGGAGAGCTTCTTTATTCTATATAGTCTAGCATATATTCTCTTACATATACCTTCTCTGGTTTCCATCTTGCTCTGATTTAGTTAAATGGATTTCTTTGCTATTTGTTATGTCTATTCATTGTGGAACTGGTATTTGATGGGAAAGGGGACAAGCCTTGGATATAGACCTTGGATTATCCCTTACCCTCCATTAATAATGGCAAAGGGATTGGAATTTGGCTTGAATCTGATCATATACCCTCCCAGGCTAACAATATTTAAGGAATTGGATAGATATTATTCTAGTTTATTACTCTTTCTCTTGGAAGAAAGCAGAGCAGGCCTCTGGTGCCAATTTCCAGTTTCCCCTCCTGGCAGAAATGAAAGTCTCTCTTAGAGAAGCGTGCAGGGAGAAGAAGCTAAAAAGGTATATTTTGAGTCCCTTTGAGCCACAGCAAGACAGTTTTTGCCACAGGTGGGGTTCTCTTTACTACACATGGGAGCTTTTTTTTACACATAGATTGTGTTAACAAACCTGTTCTGCAGTTACATTTACTGGATTAAAAATGTCAGTCATGGAACTCAAGAATGCTAGAGTTGGAAGAGGCTTTCAATGTCATTAATGTCATTTTTATTATTTCACAAAGTAGGAAACTGAGACTCAGAGAGGAGTTGACTCCTCTAGGGGCTCTTAATTTTTTTTGTACATATGCATATGTTATGACTTTTTAAGTACATAAAATATATATGATTATAAAGAGAACCAGTTATGTTGAAATATAACAAGTTCATGGACCTCAGCTTAAGAAATCCTTTACTGTAAATCCAATGCTTTTTCCATTGCAGTTTAAGGGAATGAATCATTTCTAGTTGAGTTGAGAAAGAGATATTTTTTACCTTTTAATGACAGTATATTTTTGAAAAATAGCCTTGTTTTTTAAGTAGCTAGGTGGTCCAGTGGTTAAGAGCATTGGGCATGGAATTAGGAAGATCTCAGTTCAAACCTCATCTCAGATATTTACTAGCTGTGTGACCCTGGGCAAGTCACTTAACCTCTGTCAGTCTCAGTATGTGAAACAAAGAAAATATGTAAAATGGGGATAATAATAGGACCTATTTCATGGGATTATTGTGAGGATCAAATTGAGGTAAAAGCTGTTCAGTACTTTTCAAACCTTCCCACTTTCAGAACACTATGCAGCTGAAGGGCTAGAGTCATGGTGGTGAACCCATGGCATGTGTGCCAAAGAAGGCACTCAGAGCCCTCTCTATAGGTACACCTGCCATCACCCCAGCACAGAGTTTGCCAGAATTTGTTGCTAGAAAGCCAGAAGGACACAGGACCAGACTGCCCCCCTCCCCTTCTCCATGCATGCTTGAGGACATCACCCACCCCTCTAAAAGGTTTGCCATCACTGGGCTAGAGATATCAGCGAGAGGATCCACTTTCTTGCAATTTCCACCTGGATCCTGGCTGTCTGTCCCTAATACTCTCAGTGAATCCCATGAATCCTGAATCTTCAGTCTAGGAAAAGGTCAACAAACCAAATTTCCTTAATTTACTATTCTGTTCACATTTGCAAAAAATTCTAGCTAATGTTAGTTATCATTATAATGAAATAATTGACTTCAAACTAGAAGGGACCTTAGAGATCACTCTCTGTCTACCTCGCTTGTAAATGAATCAAAGCTCAAGGAAAATAAATGACTTGTCCAACAACTTACAGGTGGTAAAGGAACGATTTGAACCCAAGTTGGTATAGACTCCAAATCCTTTGTACCATGCTCTATGTGAAAATGATCTGTCACCATAACATACCATACACAGATGAGCAGTCAGAATCACTTTTGCTCATACTTGTGTCCATTTCTTTGCAGGATTTTTTTTTTTGGTTAAAAGTTCATTGGTTTATAGAATACAGATTTGCATGGGCTTAATTCAAGCATAGGAAGATGATAGCAAATACAGTGAAGGAAAGTAGGGGCAATGGGAAGAAATTTCAAGGGGCCAAGTTTTTGTTTTAAAACAAGACAACTAGGTTGTGCAGTGGTTAGCGTGCCAGGCCCGAAGTTAGGAAGACCCATCTTTCTGAGTTAAAATCTGGCCTCAGACACTTACTAGCTATGTGACCTTGGGCAAGTCACTTAACCCTGTTTGCCTAATTTTCCTCATCTATTAAATGAGCTGGAAAAGTAAATTGCAAACCAAACCAATATTTCTGCTAAAAAAATTCCAAAAAGGGATAACGAAGGGTTGGACATGACTAAAATGACTAAACAACAAATCCTAATTATTAGAACTGTTTGAAAATAGAATGAACTGGGTTCCCTATCCCTTGAGGTGTTCAAGCTCAGCTCAGATAGTCATTTTCTGGGAATATTGTATTAAGGATTCTGGCTTTAGATATAATCATTTGCTCTTGATTAACTGTGACCAATTTCCTTTAAATTCAACAAACATATATGAAGTGCCTACTATTTGCTAGGTGCTGGGATCACAAAGACAAAACATCAGTCTTTGCCTTCAAGGTGCTTACCTTGTTCCTTTCTAAATCTGAGATTTTAAAATGACCTAAGAGCAGAATAGTGAACTAAAGATATTTTGTTTATTGACCTTTCCTTGGATGGAAGGTCCAGGATTCAAGGAATTAATTGGGGACATTAAGATCTGACATTGAGGGTTTGGGCAGAGGCAGCAGAAAGTAGATCCTCTCATTGATATCTCTAACCCTTCAGCTGCTTAATATTCTGAAGAAGTGGGAAGGGGAACAGAAATCTTAGATACTGATGCGGAGACACCAAGAGGAAGATGTGAGTCAAAAGTATTAGTGGGGGAATCAGAAGATAAAAAAGTGAGGTGTCCGAGTCACCAAAATCACCAAAGTGTAAAGAGAAGTCCCAGGAGGAAACTCTGTGTCAGCAGGGGAGAAAGACACTCAGAGCCAGCTGGAGATCAGATCTTAGAGGAAGGAGCAGGATGGCTCAAAAGCAATTGATTTGGGCAGTCCCTTTCCTTTGTATCCTTCCTTTGAAGACTTTAACCCCATTCCCCTTCTGATTCGGAAAGACTTAACTGGAATGTAACCGATATAGACTCATGTTAGAAATCAGGACGTTATAGAGGCACAGATTTTGGTTCAATGTAAGGAAAAATATTCTATTCATTAGTGCTATTCAGAAGTGGGTTGAATCATCTCAGAAGGAAGGGGTTGCTGCATCAGTTGATGTTGTTCCAGGAAAAGCCACATTTTAGGGATGGTGTAAAGGGAATTCTTTTAGGGGGACAAGTTGGATTAGACAGTCTCTGTGGTTCTTTCCAACACTGAAGGTCCATGATTCTTCAGGGTGAGATTTAGAACTGAGAAGAAACAGAACTTCCCCAGCTTTTGTGTAATGTGCAGAAAGCAGTTAAGTGTCATAGTGGGTAGAGCACTAGTCTTGGAGTCAGAGAGACTCCAGTTCAAATCCTGACTCAGTTCTTACTAGGTATGTGACCCTTAAAGTAGCAGTTTCCTCATTTTAAAAAATGAGGATAATAAGAATAACACAAAAAATAATAATCAGAAACCACCAGAGATAACACAATGTCCATAGGCAAGAGGGAAACTTGTCCTCAGGTCATGTGAGAATAATTTTACCATTCTGTTGTTTAGTAATTTTTGTCACGTCCAACTCTTTGTGACCCCATTTGGAGTTTTCTTGGCAAAGATACTGGAGTGGTTTGCCATTTCCTTCTCATTTGACAGATGAGGGACCTGAGACAAACAGGGTTAAGTGATTTGCTTAGGGTCAAATAGCTAGTGTCTGAGGCCAGATTTGAACTCAAGAAGATGAGTCTTTATCTTCATTTCCAGAACTCTATCCTCTGCTCCACCTAGCTGCCCACTGGATAATAATAGCAGCTATTAATAATGATTCTACATTGGAATATTGTAAAGCTCAAATGAGATAAAATATATAAAATCTTTGAAGATCTTAAATTGCCATATAAATATTATCAAAAATGTTAACTTAGACAGGACTCAACTTCAGGCTAGCATTTATATAATGCTTTAAGATTTGTAAATTTGTTTACAAATGTTAAAATATGGGGCAGCTGGGTGGCTCAGTGGATTGAGAGCTAGACCTAGAGACAGAAGGTCTTAGGTTCAAATCTGACCTCAGATACTTCCTAGCCATGTGACCCTGGGCAAGTCACTTAAACTCCTATGCCTAGCCCTTACCACAACCAATACACAGTATTGATTCTAAGATGGAAGGTAAGGGTTTAAAAAACAGTTACTTATAGGGAAAGCTATCAAGGCAGCTATGTCAAAGGGATGTGGAGAGATTTGGAGATTTGGAGAGAAAGGACTTGTGTTCAAATCCCAGTTTGGCTACTGAATTCTTGCAGTGACTTTGACCAATATCTTCTGTGGATTTCAGTCTCCTCCTCTGTAAAGTGAGGAAGTTGGTCTAGATGGCATTTAATATCCTTTTTGATACTAAATCTGTGATGGTATGACAGGAGAAAGTTCGATGACTGAGTTTAGAAGCTCACTGAAGGCAGGCTCATGCAACCAGAAACTAAGGAATTTTGAAAGAGTGCTGAATTTGGTAACTGCTACTTTTTGAACCTATTATATGTAGCTTCTCATTTTTGACTTGTTGCTTTGTACTGGACCTATTTTAGCTTACTCTCTTCTCAGGAAATGTTTGTTGTCCTGTAACCTAAGGACAAGTTTTCCTCTTGTCTATGGACATTGTGTGGTTTCTGATTCTGTTATGACCACTAGGACAGGATGGCCACCAACCAGAAGTTCCCTTGATAAAGTTTAGTCAGGCAAATATATTGCTTCAAGTTCAGAATTCCTTCTCAAAAACTCACCAGGACCAGGTCATATAATCTAAGAACAGAAAAGCCCAAGAGAAGCAGGGGGAAATCTGGGTAAGTAGGATGCAGAACGGAGGCATCTGGACCAATATTGCCATTCTCTCTTGGGCTCCCTGGTTCTCTTTAAGGCTCACTTTTGGGTTCACCTTTTACATGAGTGACCTTTGTGGTTCCTGCAGTTGTTACTGCGTCAGTCCTTCCAATGACCAGTGTCCAGGACCCCAATTACTTTGTTCTGATTTATCTTTGAATATATTGTATTCACTCTGCTCCTTGATGGCAAGATTCCTTTCAATTTTTGCATTTGTATCCTTGGTGCCTAGCACAGTATGTTGGAGGTACAATGGGTGTGCGGGATGTTTAGGGAGAACCAGAACTTCTGGTGTGAGGGCTTACCAAGCCATTTGCAGGTTTGCTCATCAAACTTTGGTGTCCACCTTTCTCTCAACTCTCACTTGTCGCTCCAAGAAGCTCTAATCTGCCTTAGAAGGAACTGATAGAGTCTGAATGCAGATTGAAGCACATTTTTTTTTCCTTCTGGTTTTTCATATCTCTTCCTTTCTTTTTTAAATTTCTTTTATTTTATTGATTAATTTTGAAAAATTTTCCATGGTTGCATGATTCATATTCTTTCTATCCCCTCCCATCGCCAACGTGCAATTCCACCTGTTTTTACATGTGTTATTGATCAAGATCTATTTCCATATTATTGATATTTGCACCAGGGTGATGGTTTAGAGTCTGCCTACCCAGTCATATCCCCATCGACCCATGTGGCCAAGCAATTGTTTTTCTTCTGTGTTTCTGCTTCCACAATTCTTTCTCTAGATGTGGATAGCGTTCTTTCTCACAAGTCTCTCAGAAATGTTTTGGAATTGACCATACCTGGAATGGCTACTTGTGAATTGTGTGGGACACTAAATGTTCAGTGCTTTTTCTGTCATTCTCTTTCCTTTCTCCATACCATGAAAGAAATTCCTGGCAGAATTACATTCCTTAGCATCATCTTTTGTCTAAGTAGTACTTTTAATGGTCAGGAAGTCTTTCCTGAGCCTCCCTACCCCTGCCCCCTGCCTGACTCCTATCTTCTGCCAAGAGTATCTCATTCTAGAAACACTCTTATCTTGACATTTGCATAGGAGACTTTGGGAACTTTGAATCAAATTTTTAAAAGGCTTTTGGAATTGAATTAAGAACAGATAAAAGAGGGTGACTAGGGAGCTCAGTGAATTGAGAGCCAGGGCTGGTGACAGAAGGTGCTGGGTTCAAATGTGATCTCAGGCTTCTTAGCCATGTGACCCTGGGTAAGTCACTTAATCCCCATTTCCTAGACTTTATTGCTTTTCTGACTTGGATGTAGTCTTGATTCTAAGATGGAAGGTAAGGGTTAAAAAGGTAAGGGTTAGGGGGCAGCTGGGTAGCTCAGTGGATTGAGAGCCAGGCCTAGAGGCGGGAAGTCCTAGGTTCAAATCTGGCCTCAGACACTTCCCAGCTGTGTGACCCTGGGCAAGTCACTTGACCCCCACTGCCTACCCTTACCACTCTTCCACCAAGGAACTAATACACAGAAGTTAAGGGTTTAAAAAAAAAAAAATATATATATATATATATATAAAAGGGTAAGGGTTAAAAAAATGAATTTTTTGTTGTTGAGGTCTTTAAAAGTCATAGCATTTAGAAACAGAATTCAACTCAGTTCACAGATATCATAGATCTAGAGCTACAAGGAACCTTCCACTCAAATCCACTTCCACTCAAATTAATTTAGCAGTAGAGGAAATAGAAGAGGTAAAGTGATTTGGTGATGGTCACCAAAGTTGTGAAATTAAGTGGAATTCCTAAGATTGTTAAATTCAGCTTTTTCATCACTGTACCTGCTAGATCTCAAGCAAAGGTATACAGTGTTCCAGAATCTGTGATAAACATTTAAAGATACAAGTATAAAACCATCATGGTCTCTTCCTGAAGGGACTTCAGAACTTTTATAATTCAATCCTTTCATTTTTATGGATGGAGAAACTGAATCACTATGAATCAGAGGTTCATTATCTGGTGTCTATGAACTTTTTCCATATTTAATACCCAGATTTCCTTATAATTGTTTTCCTCTGTAATCATATTTATCTTATTGTGTTAAATTTAAAAAACATTATTCTGAGAAGGGGTCTGTAGTCTTTACCAGAGGGCCCAATGCCCTGGATGACAGAAAACTGGTGACTCAATGTTGGAACCAGTTCACATAATATCCTCTTTCCTGTACACAGCCTTTCATTGCCTGCTCCTTTGTCTTTGGATAGGCTTCCCTTCACCCCAAATTCAACTCCTTCCTCATCTGCACTTTACAAATTCCATATTTTCCTTCCAAGCTCAACTAGAGTCCCACCTTCCCAATCCCACACTGTGTTCTCCAAATTGCTTTATATTTATGATATATTACGAAGACACTAGTATGACAGTTGGCATAGTGAAATAAATGGTCATTGGATTGTTAATTGAGGATTTGGGTTCTGGTTCTGATTCTTCCAAAAATGAGACAGTTAAAGTAGATGGTTTCAAATGTTTTATCTAGTTCTAATATTCTCTGTTCTAAGGTTCTCTCAGTTTTAACAGACATTTTATGTTCTAAGTACTCTTCCCATTCTGACATTCTCAGTTCTAAGATCTTTTCCACCTCTAACATTCTGTGTTTTAATGTTTTCCATTCTAAGGTTTTATAGAGCTCAAACATTCTCTGTTCGAACATTCTCCGTTCTAAGGTCCCTTAGAGTTCTAACATTCTACGTTGTAATATTCTCTGTTCTAAGGCTACTTAGAGCACCAACATTCTATGTTAGGAGTCTCTGCCATCAAAGAGCTTATACCCTAATAGAGAGGGCATGTTGTACATACAATACGAATAAGACACTCGGTGGGATGAGAGATAGCCAAAGGAGAAATCCAGGTAAAAATGCTTTGGGAAAATTTGAGGCACCAAGAATCAGGCATACTTCCTAGCTCAGAAGGCATCTTAAGTGGATCCTGAGAAATGAGAAGGATTCAGGTGGAAGTATCTTATCGTTATTCATCCTATCCTGTTTTTATCCAGTAGGGAACCATTGAAGATTTTTGAGGAGGGGAGAAACATGGGCAGACTTGTAATTTTTCCCTTATAAGACTAACTTATCTCCTCCCTGGTATAGGAATGCCTTATTTCTCATACTAAACTATAAACTTATTTTGAGCAAGGACTATTTTATTTTGTTTAAATTTTTTTATATTGCATATATGTTGATTGTGTCAGGTATACTCAGGCATGCTTTAACATCTCAAGAAATTTTTTTCAATATTTTGTTTCTTATTTTTTTAAAACATTTTCTTTTTAAAAATAAAGTTTCATTGTTAATTTAAAAATTAAATTAAAATTTTAAATAAAAAATTAAATTAAATTAAAATTTAAAAAATGAATAAAGTTTAATTTAATTAGAATGATTTAAAAACTTGCCTTTTGATTGTGAGTTTAATAAATATTCACCAGAAACAGTAAAATTCCCTGGATGCACAACCTGATGGGGCATCCCATTGAAGGATGTCTTCCTTAATACTTATTCAGAGCTTTGCTTGTGGTGGACATTTCATAAATGCTTATTGGATGAACAAATCATAATGAAGTTTACTTCCATATGATATGGCTTGAAGTCAGTCAGCTATTTACTAATTAGCTTTTATTAAGCACCTACTATGTGCCATTTGCAGTGCTAAGTACTTGAGGTGATAAGAAAGAAGAAACACAGTGTTTCATACCACCTCCGATGTTATCCCCTGGCCCTGACCCTGGTGCTTCATTCTGGATCTTGTCTGTGGAAGAAGGTAGTGTTTAAAAATCGGAGAGAGGGTTTTGAGAGGAGGGAAGGTAAGGATTCAGACTCCAGAACAAAATATCTAGGGATCAGAATTATGTCACTGCTTCAAGAGCCACAGTTTGTCATTGATACGGTTTTTCCTCTTCTCGGCCATCTCTCCTCCAAAACTTAGAAGCTGCTTACCTGGTCTGTGGTTAGATTTCATGGGGTTCAAGAACTTAAAGAAATAAAACCACATCTTTATTTTTAACTTCTAATTGAAATTTAGCTTTTCCTTCAATTTTTTAAAAACATTATCTTAAGAAAGGGTCCATTAGCTTCATCAGACTTCTACAGTGGTCCATGATATAAGAAAGTTTAAGATTAAGAAGGTTAAGTGCTTCCTGCTCAACCATGTGCTGATGAATCTCTCAGAATTTAGGTATACTGGTCCACCAACCAGTTATGTTTTGGGGCTCATACTCAACAAACCTTTATGATTTGGTAAGCACTTTTAGAGATTGCCCATGACTGACATACTCTTTAGGAAAACCAAAGTCACTCCATCACAATGAAACCTCAGAAAAGGATTTTGGTGGAAAAGAACGAAAATCATCTCCCTCAACACCTACCATTCCCCATTTTTCTCTAGCATTTTAAACCCTGTGTAAGGGACATCGGAGACTGGCACAATGTCATACTGTGGGAGATTTAGGAGTGAAGAAATAATCCATGAAAATACTAAATATACTATATTGTTCTCTCTGACATGCTCTATATGAGTTTGTAGGCTGTTCTCATAATTTGAGTGTTCTTCTTTTCAAACCCTAGTTACCCTCAAAGTATAGAAAATACCACTTGATAACCTAGACCCGTGTTGATGAACTTATGGCACATGTGCCGGAGGGGGCTACTCTCTTCCCCCTCTCCACCATGCCTGAGGACATTTTTCACATCACCTGCCCCTTTTGCCCAGCAACCCAATGGGAGTGCTTACTCCCTCCCCTGTCTGAGATAAGGGAGCAGCTTACATGTGTCGTGAGGGATGCAGTTTGAGCACTTGGTCTCTAAAAGGTTCACTCACCATCACTGCCCTAGACCTTTCCTATCCCCCTCCAATTGTTAGTGATCTCCTGAATTCTTTTGTACTTCGCATATATTTTATATTTGATCACCTATGTACATATAGATCCCTCCTCCCCTACTTCCCCTAGAAGAACATAATCTACTTGAAGGCAAGATCATCTTTTTTTTTTTGTTTTGTCTTCTGTACCCAGAGAATCTAAGAGTTTCCACAAAATTGGTGCTTAATAAATACCTACTGAATCAAATTGAATCGAAAAGGACCTCTTCCTGTTTCTCTAAAATTGTGTGACTTTTCTTGTTCTTGAGAAACTCTAAAAAAAAGTCTTTTCTCTTACAATGTTTGAAATCAATATAAAATCGCCTAACAGCACTTTTATAACCCTAGAAAGAGACAGACAGGGAAGGAGGCCTCATAAACCTGTAGCAGATATTCCTGATAAAAGACATTCAGGAAACATAGACTTACCTCAGCTTTTAACAAACTTTGTATTAAAACATCATCTTGATCTTGTCTTGGTCAACATATTTACCTTAGGTCAATATATCTGGCTTACTCATTGCAAGGCAGGTTAGTACTTTGCAACTTCTGACTTTCTCAACAAATATCTGGGCTAGACAAGTATTTCTTTATGTAAAAGGTTTTTTTTTTCTTTAATAATTTGGCCAAAAGTCCTAGAGAGGTTTTTCCTGTATGTAATTTTAGTTGTCTCAGTTTCTATATAACAATAACAGAGAGTTTCAATGCATTTAACTTTATTTCCATCTTTTAGTCTCATTCTTTCTTGCCCTTTTTCTTTCTATCTTTCTGTCTGCATTTCTTTCTCCTTTTGTCTCCCTTTATAGTCATTCTCACTTATACTTCTTCTCTTTCTTCCTCATTAAATTATTATTGGTTGATTGAGGCCCAGACATAAAATGAGAATTTTACCCCAGATTTATAGGAAATCATATTTCCCTAAACTCTCCTCACTCCTAAGATAGAGACATATCCATAGTGATTCTTTTCCTTACATGATGGGTGGGAGGGGAGGTATGTGATATATATATATATATATATATATATATATATATATATGTACTTTTTCTTGAATAAAAGTCTCTTTGCAGGAGATGAATCTATTCAGGACATAAATCTGTTTCCCTATTTAATCAAATTTGATCTAATACCTTCAGAAGACATGGTGAAGCCAAGTGATAACAAGATTTCAACCTATTAGGGCTCAAAATGATGGCTATGCTTGGGTTCAGAAATTTTTGACAGTTTCCTATTGTAGAGAAGACAGGATGGGATCCAAATTTCTTATCTAGGCATTCAAGGTTTTCCTATTCTAGCCATAAACTAGCTAGCTGCATAGTTTTGGGTAAGTCACTTAACCTCTTCAGTCACTTGAGACTCAGCATCGTCATCTTTAAAATGAGGGGTAGAGAACAGTTCATTCTTCAAAAGGTGACGCACCAATGTGGGGAACAAAGAACTCTTCTGATTTTAATACCTAAGGAAGACGTGGAAATGAAATGAGCTTTGGCCAGGGATAGGATATTAGGATGAGGTCTATGGAGTGAGTGTAAGTGAGGAGGGAAGGATTGGTACCAAGTTTTTGAGTCTAGACAACTGGCAGGATGGTGGTATCCTCAATGGTCCTTGGGAAGCCCAGAACGCCTCTCCACCTACTCCATTAAGCCCACATTATATGGTATTATAGGATCATCTGTTTAAAACAAGGAGGTGTCTTAGAGGTCATCCAGCCCCTCACCTCCTGTTACAAGTTGAGGAAACTGAGTCACTGAAATATGAAACAAAGTCCTAAAGTTACCCAGATGGTAGGTGGCAGAGCAGGGATTCTGAACCTAGGTCTTGTCGCTCCAAATTTAGTGTTCTTGCCATAGCTGAGGTGTTCTCACAATGGATCTTTTTTCCCTGAGTGGATGGAAATAGAGGGGGGTTGATTGACTGCCTGTGAAAGGTTCACCATCCCTTCATTCGTCTGGAGGAGTGTTTGTTCCTGAATCTTTCTGGAGTGTTTTCCACTTTGGAAGCCAGAGTGGCGGTGCCAGCGGGGGCGTCTGGTTGTTGTTGGAACCCAGATAAGCTCCACACAGTGAAAAACAAGCACAACATATGACCCTCAGCCAGACGCGAGGAAGGCAGACCTTGAATCTCAACTTCATGGTGAATTTCGGTATTATCTGCATCTAAAAGGTTATTCAAAATTGTGTGAATGTTTTTTTCTTTTTTCCCTTTCTCTCTTCTACATGCCTGGGATGTGGCCTTGTCTAGGGTTATTTATTGTTTTCACCGGCTGCTCTTTGGCATTTGAGTTTATTTTGTTCCTGAAAGTATAAAAATAGAAACAGTCCTTGTGTGAGTTGTAGATCCTGAGGTCCTGAAAGGGTTTCATTGAAATTACAGAAGGCGATCCTTGTCTTATAGTGCTATAGTGGTCTATGTAGCATTCAGTCATTCAACAATCAATCAATCAATAAACATTTATTAGGTGTGTACTGTGTGCCAGGCATTGTGCTAAATATCAGGGGGGAAATTACAACCAAATAGCCTGGCTTGGCTAGAGGAGGAATTTTTCTCTGCTGGGGGACTTTTAGACTAGAGATAGGGAAGGGAGAGGCAGTAAAGGGGAGCACAAAGAGAATGGCATAAAGGAGATTCTTGCTTCAAAGAAGGGCTCAGTTAGACCCCCTTTAAAGTCCTTGCCAGCTCGGAGATGCTGTGATTCTATGAATGGGGAAAAAACCCAACCCCTAAACTGCACATCTCTTTCCTCAGCACCCCTGTAATTCTTGTTGTTCAGTTGTGCCTGACCATTCATGACCTCATCTGAGGGTTTCTTGGCAAAGATACAGGAGTGGTTTGCCATTTCCTTATGCCACTCATTTTAAGGATGAGGAAAATGAGGCAGAGTTAAATGACTTGCTCAGGGTCACTCAGCTATTAAGTGTCTGAGGCTGGATTGGAAGTCTCCCGAGTCCAGACTTTGTGGAACTGTGCCTCACAAAATTCAGTTCATCCTGATGTCATCAGTCCTGTTAAAAAAAGGAAGAACCACAATATAAGCCACTTGAAAGCAAGGGACTGTTTCACTTTTCTTTCCACATACCCAGTGTCCAAAAAAGAATATATAATTAGGGTCTAGTAAGTGGATAGACCCCCATCAATTTGTTTCTCTAATGCAACTTCTCCATGGGGAAGACATTAGAGAGTTTGGCTCCAGGAGAATAATGATGACATGTAAAGTGCCTGATACATATTAGACACTTCAAATATGCTTGCTGAAAATTATGGACAGTATACAGCAGTACTGAATTCCAATATTTTCTTCATTAAAAATTCAATAATTGGGGGCAGCTGGGTGGTTTAGTGGATTGAGACCCAGGCCTAGAGAGGGGAGGTCCTAGGTTCAAATCTGGCCTCAGACACTTCCCAGCTGGGTGACCCTGGGCAAGTCACTTGACCCCCATTGCCTACCCTTACCACTCTTCTGCCTTGGAACCAATACACAGTATTGACTCCAAAACGGAAGGTAAGGGTTTAAAAAAAAAATTCAATAATCAACAATCACAAATATCTCAAAACAGGACGAAGAGAGAAAAATACTGTGCCAGAAACTGAGATCATCCACTTTATACAGTGAGTTTCGAATTTTTCAAATGAATTTGTAATGGGGCAGGTGGTTCAGTGGATAGAGAGCCAGGCCTGGAGGCAAGAGGTCCTGGGTTCGAATCTGACCTTAGACACTTCTTGCTGTGAGAACTTGGACAATTCAATTAACCATAGTTGCCCTAAAGTAAGACCACTCTTCTGTCTTGCAACCAATACTTAGTACTGATTATAAGATAGAACATAAGGGCTTAAAAATAAATATGTAATAAGGGTCTAGCACATGGGTAGACCCCATCAACTTGTTTCTCTGATGCAGCTTTTCCAAGGGGAAGACATTAGGGAGTTTGGTTCCAGGAGAATTATGATGACATGCAAAGGAAATGCCTTGGAGAGACTGAACAGGTATAGACATCTTTTATTTTTTAATTTTTTATTTGAATTGAAATTTTTTATTTAATTAATTGATTTAGAATATTTTTCCATGCTTACATGATTCTTGTTCTTTCCCTCCCCTCCTTACCCATTGACCATGTAGACATCTTTTAACTAGTTCATTGCACCTGCTATGTGCCAGGCACTGTGCTAAGCTCTTTACAAATACTATCTCATCTGATCCTCACAACAGCTCTGGGAGGTAGATACTATTATTATTCCCATTTCACAAGTGAGGAGGCTGAGTCAGACAGAGGTTAAATGACTTTCTCAGGGTCATATGGCTAGGAAGTGGCCCAATACCCTATCATTATTGTGTTGATAATCTAAATTGTTCTTTATTCTGTATTTATTGATATGTCTTTGCATCGGTCTCTGAATCTGCCATATTCTTCATTTCTCGTGGCACAGTAAAATTCCATTCCATTCATATGCTATATTTTTTCACATGCCATTCTTATTTATATACCATTTTTTTCAGCCAACCCTCAACTGATGGGTACCTATTTTGCTTCCAGTAATATTTTTGAACAAATGAATCCTTTCTCTTTCTCTCTGACTTTGTGATAGTAGTATTGCTCAGGAAGCTGTTTAGTGGAAGTTTAGTGACATTTTGAGTATAGCTCCAAATTGTTTTCCAGAATGACTGAAACAATTCACGGCTCCAACAATGTACCACCGTGCCTCCAGACCCAGAGTTCTCTCCATTGGCCTGAAATTACTTTCAAAAGAATTTAAATTTTACATTATAGATTATAATACAGACATTCTGATTATAAAACATACACACACCCCTGAGGAGAATTAATAACACATTCTCCTCTGAAGAGGGTTAAGGCAAACATCAAGATCAGCTAAGGCTACATGGCTGAGTTATGGGGTTGTATGAGTCAGTTGGCAAAAGAAATAAAGATAAAAAAAATTCCAAATAAAAGAGAAAAGATAACTTGTGAATGAAATGCAAAATATTAAAGTCTTATGTGCAAAAATGTAAGAAAAAATAAACTTATAACAGGTTGAATCAAGGCCCAATTAAAGTGATTTAAGCAATTGTACAATTACCCAATTCAATAGCCAGGACTATAGAAAGTTGCCACACTTAGAAATAAAAGGACCAAATTTGTGTGCAAGGGAAGTTTCTTTCCCTGGTTTTATTTGCCTGCACTTCTCAGGGACAGGGTGAGCCATGATGATAGCCAACCTTTGGTGCTTGCCTAGGGATGAAGCTCAGGAAGTCTGGCCTCTAACGTATGTCAAAAAAGCTACAACCCCAAGCCTCAAACACTAGTTTAAAGACCTTCAGTATTGGCATAGAAATTCAAAAATCCTACCTGGATTGATATGGTCTTTTTTGACCTTGTGCTGCTAGGCACTGTGAAGTTTCTCACCAATCTCATTGGGACTGGGTCAGTCTCCATGACCTTGTGCCTTCTTAGCACTGTTTAGTGGCTCTTGTATTCCCTTCTCCTGGACTCAGACAGAATCATTAATCACAGGCCCATAATATTTACCAATAATTGGCAGGTTACCATAGTCTAAGGCTTTTTGGGATGCATTAACATTATAGCAGTAAAATCAAAAGGGATTAATAGTGATTATATGTACTTTAAGTACAAAAATGAGAAAAAAGGAAAAAGTCAATTATTCTATTAAAAAAAATAAAAAGAAAAGCAATAAGAAAATTAAAAAATTAGGGAGAGAAAAAACCTCAAATACTGTATTGCATATAGAAGGGAAAATAATAAAATGTTTTAAAAATAAAAATATCCATATAGATTAGAATTAGTGAAAGGTTTTTCACTCAAAAATGAGATCCATTTCCTATTAAGCTTTTCCATGAATTCCTGTGAGTGTAAATGACTTTTATAAAGTATCAGAAATTTATAATGCAATTCAAATAAAGTCTCAAAATTTTCCAAATTTCTAATAACACATTTAAAGACAATAGCAAAGAAACCCATTATGAGTTTTCTATATAACCACTAACTGTGATTTTAAAAAATGTATACTTGTCACAAATTCAACTCATAAATGCATTTGTTTCACATGTACACTCTTATACCAAAGAGGACTGCCCCTTATTTGGCTTTTTTTCAATGTGTCTAGCAATCATTGGATCATTGGTTTTGTCCTCTTTTCTTTTTATCCTCAAATTTCTGTAATTTAAAAGTTGGCTATGTTTACAAGATCCATCAGGAAGACCAGTCTTTCCTCTGGATCTCAGGGGGGAATGTGATATTGGAAATTTGGGGGTCCTTGAACTAATTTTGAGGTCTCTGATCTAAACTTCCTGTGGACGTTTAGGGCTTTTTCAAACTACATTTCCCAAGAGCCAACTGGCTTCCTCTCTTGTGTAATCATGTGAGAAGGAAGCATAATCACGTAGAGAAAAATATAAAGACTGAGGACTGGATTGGTACCTCCTCTTTTCTGATTATGGAGCAGGAGCGAGGATGGGAGTAGCAGGTAATGGTGGGTCATTTTAAAAAGGCATGTGGCTTCATTTTCCTAATGACTATCAATAAATCCTTTAAAACCCCAATATTTTTAAATCTATCCTTTTATATTAATTTTATTTCTTACAATGGTAAGAGTTTGGACTGAATCTATAAGAAGATCTAGATTTAAATTACAGCTCTTTCTCTTACTGCTTACATAGTAAAACAAAAGACTTGGACCTAAATGATTTCTAAAGATCAAGTCCCAGACCTGGAGTCAGGAAGATCTGAGTTAATTTTTTTTTTTTTTTAATAGGCAATGGGGATCAAGTGACTTGCCCAGGGTCACACAGCTGGGAAGTGTCTGAGGCCGGATTTGAACCTAGGACCTCCCATCTCTAGGCCTGATTCTCAATCCACTGAGCTACCCAGCTGCCTCCAAAGATTTGAGTTCAAATCTGGCTTGAGATACTAGCTGTGTGATCTGAGCAAGTCACTTAACTTCTGTCTGACTTACTTTTCTCAACTCAAAAGTGTGAATGATAATACTATCTAATCTCTCAGGGTTACTATAGACTAAAATGAGTTAATATTTGTAAGTCACTTTGCAACTTGAAAGCCCAATATAAAATTTAGTCAAAATAACAATATTGTACTAATAATTTTAAATGATGATGATGATGATGATAAAGTCCTTCTTGTTCTGATCTTGTGATCCTCTTAAGGGACAGGAATTCAGGATGGGGGCTTATCACTTTGTACTTCCTGGAAGGGATGGGCTTGTGCTGGTTCTTTAAAGATGGCTAATATTTATATAGCAGGAGGAGAAGAGGGGAACAACTATTTTAGAGGAAAACAAGCAAATAAATGAAATGAGAATGAGCATGGAATGCTGCAAAAGCTACTATTCTTGTACAATTTCCCCCTAATTCTCCATTCTGGCTTATTTAATCTGCCTCTGGACTCCTTGATATATGAGTGGTCATTTTAGTTCATTTTGATTTTTTTTTCTCTTCACAAATCCATCCCATTTCTCCATATAAAACTTTAATTTTTATTGTCTATGTATTTCCTCTGCAGAGGAGTTAGGATGTATCTCTCCTACCCTAGCCTTTCAGGGAGATAACATGAGCATATGACATGGGACACAATCTCTGAATATAATTTACACTTAGAAATCACTTAATAGGAAAATATTATATAACAATTCTCAACATATGTTTTCCAAAATTATAAGATCCAGATGATGTCCCTCTCTCCCCTTCTTCCCCCCCTCCTAGAGATGGTAAGCAATTTGATCTCAGTTATACATGTATTATCAGGCAAAACATATATCCATTCTGGTTATTGTTGTGAGAGAATGTTCATATAAAGCTCAAACCTCAACATAAAAATACAAACTAAAGTGAAAAGAAAAGAAAAAAAAGTAAGTTACAATGGGCAGCTGGGTAGATAGAGCTGTTAGGCTTGGAGTTGGGAGTTAGGTTCAAATCTGATCTCATATGGTTCCTAGCTGTGTGGCCCTAGGCAAGTCACTCAACCCCAATTGCCAATCCCTTACCAGTCTTCTGCCTTGGAACTGATACTAGTATTGATTCTAAGACAAAAAGTAAAGGTTTAAAAAAGAAAAGAAAAGAAAGAAACTATATTACATACATTATCTCATTTGATTCTTGCAATAACAGTTTGAGATACGTAGTACAAGTTTTAGCATCTCCATTTTACTGATAAAAGAAATTGAGGCTCACTTTAAGTAATAAGGCAGAGACTTGGGTCTCCTGACTCCACTTTACCATAATGTGTGTTTTTAGATAGAGAGCCTGAAGGGTTGAAACATTAAATGATAGAAAGGAATTGGAGCCCCCAGTTACCAGGGTATAGTCAAGTGTCAATTATCTGTCTTATTGGAGGAAATATTAGCATGGATAGTGGCAAGCCTTCCCTATAGCATGTTTGAGCTTCAATGCAATTCAGTAAGTGTTTATTAAGCTGGCCAACAGGGATACAAAGATAAAAGTGAAAAAAAAATACACCCCAATTCCTGACCTCCAGAAACTTACATTTTTCTTCTGAAGAAAAGAATAACCTACATTTTTAAAGCACACTTAACTTTTTCAATGCACTTTCCCATCCACATTTTTCATTTTAGTTTGTGCTCATAAGAAGCCTGTGAGGTAGAGAGTAGTATTATTATTCCAATTTGATTGATGGTGACACCAAAGTGGAGAAAGGTGACTTTCCTTTGGTTACACAGCTAGTTCAAGACACTACTGGGGCAAGGATCCAAGCCTCCTGACACTTGGCCTACTGGTTTTTCACTAGATGCCTGCTTTATGTTGCCTGTTTTTTTTTTTTTTTTTAATCATTTGCTGTGGGCTCAGTGTTGTTGGCTTGTTTGAACTAATTTAATTGATGACATTTTATTGTACAATACTCTCTGCCAGCTTCCAAGAACAGGCACAATTTTACAATCCCAAGATACAGGCCAAAGAAATCTATTAACATGGTTGCAAAGCTTTTTGCATATGGGGGTGGGGTGTGGAGGGGAAGAGAAAGAAAGGAGAGGATAAGAAGGAAGGAGAGAAGAGGAAGTGGGAAGAGAAGAAGTCTGAGAGGGAAAGGAGAGAGGGAGAAAGAGAAAGGAAGATAGAAGGGAAGAGAAGTGATGAGGGAAAAGAGAGGAGGGAGAGAGAAGGAATGGAAAAAAGGAAGAAGAAAGGGGAAGGGAGGGAGAGCATGGAAAGGAAGTTGGCCAGTAAGCACTTCTTAATAAGCTTACTGGTGGCTAAATACTGTGCTAAGAGCAGGAGATATTAAAAAAAAAAAAAAAAAAAAAAAGCGCAAAATTAAGGACCTTGCCTTCAAAGAGCTCATATTTTAATGGAGGAAATAATGAGCAAATCATTATGTACATAGAATATATATATGCATATATATATATATACACACATATATTTATACAAGGTAAATGGAAAGTAATTTCAGAGGAAACATCTGAGCATAGTGAGGGGAGAGAAGGAAGGAGAGGAAGAGGATTGGGAAAGACAAAGAGGAAGAGGAGGGAGGTAGGGATATCCAAGAGGAAGGAAAAGAGAAAGAGCCAGAGCCAGAGAAGAGAAATGAAGGAGAGAGGGGAAGAAGGGAAAGAGAGTAGAAAAGGAGAGAAGATAGAAAAAAGAGGAGAGGCAGAGGAGAGAGAGGAGTTTGGGAGAAAGAATAGAGGGAAGAAAGGAGACAGGGAAAGGAAGGTGAGGAAGGAAGGTGAGAAGACAGAAGAATGCGGACGGGGAAAGGAAGAGAAGAGAGGTTAGACTTATTTTCTGAAGACATTTGTCCTATAAAGAGAAGGCTGGCTACCTTCCCAACCCAATCATTTTAAGCAGCAGGAGCTGGAGAGAACATTGTTTCAGCTGCTTCTCCATTATCTTCTGACTTCCTCCCATCAGGGCCTGGACTCTGGGCGCCCGGCACGCGCCCATCTCCAAGGTTGTCATAGCGCAGCCCCAGATGTCGCTCAGCGATTGTCCAAAGGGTCAGCTGCCTGGGTTGTTGGCCAGGGCGGAGGGGCGGGCCGGCGCCAAACCCGCGCGCCAGGAGGGAGGCAGCGCAGCTGGAGTTTATCGGTGTGAGCCTGTCAGGTGTAACAGGCTAAAATGTGGTTTTTTTCTTTTTCTTTTTCTTTTTTTTTTTTTTTCATCCCGTGCCACTGGCTGCTTTCTTGACTTCAAAGCAGGAACAAGCCGCCCTGGAACACAGCGACCTTTGGCACAATTTCCCTCTCCTGGTCCCTCCCCAGTGGAAAGCGCTTGGCTGAAGAGTGAGAAAAAGCCCAGCCAGCGCTGCTTGGCGACCTCCCTGACCCGGGAGGGAGGCTGCTGATTTCCCCAGAGCAGGAGAAAAGCCGCCGGCAGGTGGTGGCTACACACGTTAACTCCTACCTTCAGGGGGGCGCAACGGATCCGCGGAAGCGGGATTGGATTTCACCGGTGCCCCTTTGTACTTGATATTTGGTATTTTAGAAAATGGTGTGTAATCCGATCATAGCCTCCCCTCCTGAGACCTGAGCTGAACCTGCACTTGGGAGGGACCTGGAGGGGGAAGTGGAGCCTTTTTACAAGTGTGGTCAAGTGGCTGGCCGGGGAGGAGGGAGAGGAGCCAGGATCACCAGCTAGGGTGGCTTCCCGGGCTTGCTGACCACCAGGGAAGCACTTCAAGCACCTCAACCTTAATTCCATTCTCTCTATAGTATGTGCAAAAGGGGATGAGTTTGGCAGGCCTTAGAGACCAGTACAAGGCAGAAAAATAGACTATGGAAGGTTAAAAGCAGCATGGAATTTTTTTATATATAGTAACTACATTTATGGTTTTTTTTTCTCTTAAAAAATTTCCAACCAAACCTCACCTTTCCTATGCCCTGCCATTCCCCCAATCTGATCACATACAAAGATTATTTCCATTTTTGTGACTCTTGTGGCTCCTTTTGAAAATGTCTATTGTGCCTGGCAAACAGTAGGCACTTACTAATTGTTGATTGATTGAATGTCCCATCATAGACCAGCAGAATAACTAGCTGGCTGTATGACCCTGGGCAAGTCTCTTGGAATCTCTGAGTCAGGATTTTCTCACCTGTACAACAGTAGCCTTGGGGGCAACTAGGTGACTCAGGACTGTGAGTCAGGCCTAGATCATATGGACAGGAGCTCCTGGGTTCAAATTTGAATCTAGATACTTCTAAGCTGTGTGACTCTGAGCAAGTCATTTAACCCTCATTTTCTAGTCCTTACCAGTTTTCTGCCTTGGAACCAATACATAGTATTGATTCTAAGTTAGAAGATAAAGGTTAAAAAAAAAAAGAAAAGTAGGGTTGGATTAGATGATCTCTAATGTCCTTTTTACCTAATACTCTTGGGCAGAGGGACAGGGAAGTAAGGAATGTCCTCAGCAAGTATATAGAGGGGGAAGGGAGTGGTCCAAGTGCTCTGCTCCCCTCCAGCTCTGCTGCCTGTGAGTTGTCCACCTTACCCCTTGTGCATTCCCATTGGCTGCTGGGCAGAGAGGAGGGATTGTGAAAAAATGTCCTCAGGCATAGTGGAGGGGGGGAGGGGAGCAGCTCCTTTCCAGTCCCTCTGCCTTCCTAGTAATGAACTGGAGGTGGGAGTGGGGGGTGTCTGAGTGCCCACAGAGAGTGCTCTGCATACCATCTTTGGCACTCATGCCATAGGTTCACCATCTTGGCTCTAGATTCTTAGGTTGCTTCAAGCTTTAATAGTTTGTGTTCTAAACTGCCTTCCAGTTCAAATGTTCTATGAACTCCAACTTTGTAGCTTCCCTGGTTTTCTTTAAGATTCAATTCAAATTCTACCTTCCACAGAAGGCCTTTCAGTTTTCCTTCTCTCCCATGCTAAGTATTTTAACTTCTGAGATTACTTTCCATTAACAATGTTTATTTCTTATACTCGTAATTATTTTGCACATGGTCTTTTCCATTAGACTGTGAGCTTCTTTGGGCAGATACCGTATTTTTGCCTCTCTTTGTATCTCTTGTGTTTAGCATGGTGCCTGGATACTAGAAAGAGCTTAATAAATGTTCTTGACTGATTGAATGACAGACTTTCCAGTTCTAATATCTTATTTTGTAAGGACTTTTTAGGCTTGAACGTTTTTCTAATTCTGTGACTATATGACAATGGAGTCCTGGAGGGGGATTGGCAGAAGCTGAGTTTTCTGCTAACTATTCTTTCCTTTTCTTCTCATTCCAGTCATCAATCAGCAATGACCATTACCATACAACTCCAGGAGATTCTAAGGCTCTGTGTATCAGAAATGGAAATTGTAGACTGTAAAATTTTGTGCCTGAGGCCAAGTGGAACAAACTAGTTGGGATAAATGGGACAAAACAGGTCTTCAATTCAGTTGGGGGTAGAGTGGTCCAAAAAGAGTAAGGGATAGGAATAAGGCAGAATTAGGAGTCAGGCCAAGGAGGAACTGACTTGGGGTATGGCCACTCTGCCATCACCATTTTGTAATTTCTCTTTTTGAATAATTATTCTTTCCAGCTGCATGTTAAATTCTGTTATTTCCATATTGATGATGGGCTGAAATGCTGTCAGCACCTCCTCTGAATTCTGACATCCTGGGGAAAGCTCTAGTCACCCTGCCTAAACTGTGAATTTGAGGCTGGAGGTGGGAACTGTTGCCTGGTGAATCATTATATATGTGGAAAAGGCCAAAGGGAGAAACTCTATCAAGATGCTCCAAAGCTTTGCTTCCCGCCATGGAAGCCTATTTTGAACAACTGGAAAACAGCCACTTGAACAATGTGCTTCAATATGTAAAATGGACAGCCTTTGGAGCCAGAGCCTTTTAACTTACCCCAAGACATAGACTAGTGAATGGTAACTGGATCTCTAAATGAAGTTGTAAAACAGGGCAATATTTCTGGGCCTAGAGTGTGTGTATGCTCAAAAAGGGAAGGAATAATTTTTTAAACTAAATTTTGTTATTTAAATTTTATTATTTTTTAATTGAATGAGCACTTATTTTCTTTTTCTCCCCCTCTGTATCCCTGCTGGGAGAGAGAAGAAGAAAGAAAAACCAAACCAAACCTTTAAAACAAAAATAATCAAGCAAAACAAATCTGCTTATTTGACTATGTCAAAAAAATGAATGCCAGTCCATTTCTTTTGTCTTTCTTTGCCCCCTTCCTCCTCTTCCATCTAATCTCATCTTTACACCTCATTGGCATTGAGTGATTTCCCTGCTTTTGATGAACATTTCAGTAAACTGTGACTTATTGACTTGAAAACTTTATTTTTGTCTAGCTATTCTCAAACTCCCCCACCCCCAAATTCCTCATATATCACTGATAGACATTCAGTATTAGGTATGAGAGCAGATTTCTTTGTTTTGAAGCTGTCTGCAATGACATTTAAAGTCTATCCTGTCAGGGGTGCTTTAGGGGCTAGAGGTAGAGAATAATAAAAATAGTGCCTAACATTTTACATAGCATTATGAGATTTGCAAAGTGCTTTACATATATTATCACACGTGATCTTCACAATAATATTGTCAGGTAAATGTGAGGTCATTGAGGCAAGATTCAGTTAGATCTTCCTGGCTTTAAGACTAGCACACTGGTCACCATTCATCTAACTGCTTCAAAAACATGTTACCTGCCTTCAAGATCCTTTTAGTTTGGTGGGTAGACAGGACAGGAAAGTAATTGCACAAAGGTAAAGAATAGTATGGTACTATATAATTTTGGGATTCCTGAACTGAGTAGGAAGTTGAACTTGTTGAGTTCAGAAGTTCCCTCCCAATCTAAAACTCTGATTCTATAATTCTGCGTGGTAATGATTACAACTATTACACGAGTTTTGGAGACCACTGGCTTGAAGATAACTAGCCTAATGGGCTACTCAGTCCACTTGCTCTAGCTTGCGACCATGAAGAACAAAAAACAAAGCCAAACCTTGACTTGAAGGAATGCAAAGATTGATGCTATTTGCAATGAGATACCAACAAAATAATGGATTTAAAACTAATGATGCCCTTTAAGATAATTTTATCTAGTTGATTCATTTTAGTTCAGATATTGCCGCCACCTAAGTTTTTCCCAGATCTCTGTATTCCTAGAGTCATCTCCTAAAGTAAATATTTAAAAAAGAAAAAAGAAGAGGGAAAAATTAGAAAAATGATGTATAGGTTGAGAAAATCCATATCTATCTATCTATCTATCTATCTATCTATCTATCTATCTATCTATCTATCTATCATTTCATTGTTATAAAACACCGTTTCCCAAACTCAGCCTCCTCTAGAAGAATTAGGGGAAGTATTCTTCCACTTCGATTCTCCCTAGGGCTAAATCTATTCCACCCAATTCTGCAACATTCATCTTTGCCCCAAGTCTGCTTATTCTTTACATTTGCATTTCTGTAGTCATAGTGTATATTATTTTCTTGATTTTGATTAGTTTGTTTTACATCAGTTTGTGTAAATTTTCCCATTCTTACCTTTCTTTCTTCCTTTCTCTTTCTTTCTCCCTCCCTCCCTCTCTTCCTTCCTTCCTTCCTTCCTTCCTTCCTTCCTTCCTTCCTTCCTTCCTTCCTTCC
>NC_058130.1:677429606-677466878 GCF_016433145.1 Gracilinanus agilis
GAGAGAGAGAGAGAGAGAGAGAGAGAGAGAGAGAGAGAGAGAGAGAGAGAGAGAGAGAGAGAGAGAGGGAGAATGTGTGTGTGTGTGTGTGTGTGTGTGTGTGTGTGTGCCCATGGACTTCTGCCACTTCTAGGATTGTGACTTTGGCTGACATGCAGAAATCATCCACAAATTACCTTTGGGATATCAAGCCAACTAGGTGTCTAAATGCTACTGTCCTTATGGGCAGGCCTGAGCCTGACAGACTGACAGGATACAATTTTAGCTTCCTTTCTTCTTGTCTTATAAAAAAAGAGAAAAAAAAACAAACAAAACCACAAGGACACCAGAGTTACTCTCTTGGGGGGGGGGTGCTGAGGTCTTCACAGATTGTTCAGGACATTCAGGCAAAACCTCCCTGCTAATTCTCACAATGAGATTAGTGTCATGGAGGGGAGACTGAGCCAGCAGCACCATGAGCCCAGGCTGATGATCAAAGCTGGGGCTGGTGAATGAAGAAATAAGCTTCTAGATCTCTTAGGCTCTTAGGCTCGAGTCCTGAGTCTCAGCTCCTGCAGCATGGTATAATGGTAAGGGAATAAATGCAGAGTCAGAAGACATGTTTAAATGCCCCATTTTGAACTTATGCAGAAAGTTAGTTAAAAAGGCAGAGCTTCAGTTTCCTCATTTGTGAAATTGTGACAATCGAACTTGTATTAACTATCTCAAGACTCTTGTGCTGAGCTTAAGGGAAACATAATAATAACTATTATTTGTAAGGATAAGAGCTAGACCTGCGCTCCCTTTGGTGGCTGGGTAGTACAATAGACAGACTGCCGGGCTTAGAGTCAGAAAGACACATCATCCTGACTCAAATATGGTTTCAGATGCTTACTGTGTGACCTTAGGGAAGTCACTTAACTTTTGTTTGTCTCAGGTTCCCCTTCTGTAAAATGAGCTGGAAAAGAAAATGGCAAACCATTCCACTATCTCTGCCAAAAAAACAACACAACACCCCGAATGGAATCATGAAGAGTTGGACATGACTAAAAAAGGCTCAACAACAACAACAAAAAGGGAGATGCCAGGTAAGAAACCTTATTGGCTCTGATCCTGATTCCAAAGCCTTCCCTCAACTGCTGTCTCATTTTGGAACTTCCCTCAATGCCTATGACCTCCTTGCCCTCTAACATCCAACGGCCCATATGGACTTCTTGCTCAGGAATATCTCTTCATCAAGCGGTCCCTCTTCTCCCATTGGTGAATTCCTTTTGGGGCTTCCATTTTGTTGAGGGATCCAGGCCACCAAGCTTTCATTTGGTTCTGATCCTGACTTCCTGACTTTCAGATATCCAAAACATAACTTAATTGCTATTTCATCCTGCAACTTCCCTCTGCACTTAGTCCTCCCTTGCCCTGAAATACCCCAAAACCCCAATGGCTTTCTTTCCCTGAAACATAATCTCTATCAAATTGGTTCCATTTTCCCATTGGAAAATTCTTCCTGGGGGGGTCACCATTTTGTAGAGGGCCCATGGCTTCTAGTCTTAATCTTGACCTCCCCTGCCACTGGCTCTGATCTTTATTTATGGTATTTAAAAAAATCTTTTTAAACTCTTACCTTCCATCTTAGAATCAATATTGTGTATTGGTTCTGAGGCAGAAGAGTGGTAAGGGCTAGGCAATGGGGGTTAAGTGACTTGCCCAGGGTCACAAAGCTAGGAAGTGTCTGAGGCAAGATTTGAACCTAGGACTTCCTATCTCTAAGCCTGGCTCTCAACCCACTGAGCTACCCAGCTGCCCTCTATTTGTGATTTTTAAAACCATGCCTTTGCATCAGATACTTTCATGTCTTCCCTTTTCCCCCCACTGATTTTTTGTTCATCTTCACTTGCCTTCTTGCCATTAGAATACGAGCTCCTTGAGGGCAGGAACTATAGTCCACTTTACTGGTGTTTATATTCCTAGTACTTATCACTGATCTTGGAGCATAGGAAATGCTTTAAAAATACTTATTTCCTTCCTTTATTCCTCAGGAGGTAATGTTCAGAAAATCCATTCTAAGTCTTAGAGTGTTAAATAAATGCCACCTATTATTTTTAGGAGATGTTCAACTGAAAGGCAATAACTGTAGGAGCCTATTTTTCCTATAATTCTGCCCCCTGGAATAGATTAGTTATTAGTTTCACATACCTACAGCATAATTGATAATTCGTATTCCTAATGATGACCCAGAGACCCTGCAAGATACCTAATTGTTTTCTCAATCATTAAACTTAAATGACATTTTTACAATCCCAGAAATAAAGATTTTCAAAATTAGAGGTACTAGAAAGGTCATCTATTCCAATTCCAGCCTTCTACAACTTAGCCAACAAGAGGTTGCTTAACCCTTGGAGGGAAGATTTCCACTGAAGAATAATCATTGCCTCTCACTTTTGGACAGCTCCTTTCCTTAGAAGGTCTTGAACCTAAATTTGCCTCTTTACAATTCATTTAAGTGGTTCTGTTTTGCCCTTTGAGGCCAAGTTGAACAACTCTAATCCCTTTTTCCATATGAGAGCCTTTCAGATATTTAAAGGCAGGTATTATGTCTTTTCTCTCCTTCCTTGAACACTTTGTCATCTTTTCTTCAGGCTAACCATACCTCTTTCCTTTGATCAATTCTCACCTGACATGAACTTGAGGTGGATTACTCTCCTGATTGACCTCTCCTGGATGTTCTCCAACTCTGTTAAAATAAGGCATCCAGAACAGAACACAATATTCCTGATGTGATCTGGACAGGGCAGAATACAGAATGATGATGATAACCACCCTAGTCCTGGGCACTCTGCCTTTCTTAAGGCAGCCAAAGGTGGCATTAGTTTTTTGAGCTGCCATATCACATTACAGACTCACAATGAATTTGCAGTACACTAAAAGTCATATCTTTTTCAAACAAATGGATGTCCAAGCATGGTCTCCCTTGGCTTGAATTTATGGGCCTAATCATTTCAGCATAGATTTAATACTTTATTTGTCCTTATTAAACTCCATCTTAAAGGGTTCAGTCCAATGTCTTTCTGAATCTTGACTTTGTCACACACACAAAAAACTATCCCTCTGGGTCTTTTGTCATAAATGAATTGGATAATTATGACATGTATGCATCCTTTTTTAAAATATGCATCCTTCTTTGTTGTTCATCCTTTCTACTTGAAGAGGAATAATGGCATCACAATGTTGGGATCAGATAACACTCTTTCTGACTGTGGTCGATCAGTCCAATCCAAGTTTGGAAGGCACTACCTCAGATTGGGCACAAATAGTCCATTTGAACATTTGGGATAGAGATGCCTGCAGATCTGTGCATCTCACGTTTCCTTTGTGCCTTGCTCATGGAGCATAGTTCATTCTTTGATGCACAGCAGTCTTGAGCCAGTGTCGCACATGTCTTGCAATCATAATTCTTCAGAGAGATCTTGAAGTATCCTTGTATTACTGCTTCTGAGTGCATATGAACACTTGCTTTGTGTGAATTCTGTGTAAAATGTTCTTTTAGGTAAACCTGTGTTAGGCATTTGGGCTACATGGTCAGTCAATCAGAGTTGTGCTCCCTGAAGTAGAGTTTGAATGACTGGCCATTCAGCTCAAGAGAGGACCTCAGTATTTATTACTCTATCTTGCCAACCTTAAATGGAAATGGTTCATTTTTCTGGCATGGCAGATGTCCACTTTTCACAGGTGTGCAATGAAAGCCTATCTAAGTCACCAATAACATTGTTAAGCAAGATAGGATCAAGCTCAGATCCTTGGAGTACTTGACTAACACCTTCATTTTGGACTGATCTTCCAGGACTATTCTTTGGATCCAACCATTTGGTCAGTTTCAAATACATATAAGTTTGCAATTGCTTATCCCACCTTTCTCCATCTTGTCACAAGAGACTTTGTTGCTAAAATCTAAGTAAATAATATTTATAGAATTGCTTTTGTCTACCAGTTTAGTGATCCCTGTCAACAAAGAAAAATTATAGAGGGCAGCTGGATGGCTCAGTGGATTGAGAGCCAGGCCTAGAGATTGGAGATCCTAGGTTCAAATCTGGCTTCAGATGCTTCCTAGTTGTGTGACCCTGGGCAAGTCACTTAACCCCCATTGCCTAAACCTTACTGCTCTTCTGCCTTGGAACCAATATACAGTATTGATTCTAAAATGGAAAGTAAAGGTTTAAAAAAAACAAAGGAAATTATGTTAGAGTGGTATGAATATTCTGGTTGAAGCCATGCTAGTTCTTTGCAATCACTGTTTCCTTTTCTAGATATTCACTAGCTGTCCCTTTAATAATGTATGCTAGACTTTTCCC
Source organism: Gracilinanus agilis (assembly GCF_016433145.1). Lineage (NCBI taxonomy): Eukaryota > Metazoa > Chordata > Mammalia > Didelphimorphia > Didelphidae > Gracilinanus > Gracilinanus agilis. The sequence continues at coordinate 677,433,932 of NC_058130.1, forward strand.
AGAATTAGAGTCAAGTTTATTGGCTTGTAGTTTGAAGACTGATCTCTTTTGAGTGTGGGAAAATGGGATATTTGCTTTTTCCCCAACAATGTTACTATTCCCCAATATTGTTACTATCCCCCACAATTAAAAAAATCACTGAAAGAGGCTCCACCATCACATCTGCCACTTCTTTTAATACCTAAAGATTGTAATTCATAAGGACCACATAGTTTGAACTTCTCAAGGCCATCTAGGTGCTTTCTTGCTTTCCCCCACCTTCATTCATCTTGGATTTAAACTTCAGAGTTATCATTGTGGTGGGGGGAGCAATCTTCAGTCTATGTTCTTATAGGACGGTTGTAATGTTGAATGTTTCTATGCTTTTCTTATTTCCTGAAAAATACTTATCAATGTATTTTTCATATATATTAATTAGATTATTTGGTTAACAGTATACCATCTTTGACTTACTATGTTGGATCACAGAAGCCTTACTTTGTCCCTTAGGTAGAACTGACACTTGGAGGTAAGGTCCCACTCTGGAGGGAATTACAACAATTAGAACATCTCCTTAAGACTCTTGTCATTTGCTATCAGCACTTCAGAAAACAGATTTTGGAAATCATTAATGTTGTCATCTACCTCTGACAGGAATTTTAGATATTGGAGTGAGAGGATATCTGGCAGAGGAGACCCAGGGCCTGTCTTGACACTAAAATATTGTCTCTAAAAGCTTCTTGCGGCTTAGTTGTATCCAATTTTTTGTGACCCCCATTTGGATTTTCTTAGTAAAGATACTGGAATGGTTTGCATTTCCTTCTCTAGCTCATTTTACAAATGAGGAAACTGGAGCAAACAAGGTTAAATGACTTGCCTAGGATCACAAAGCTAAAAAATGTCTGAGACTAGACTTTAATTCAGGTCTTCTTGACTCCAGGGTTAGTACTCTATTCATTATATTACTAGCTTCCTTGAAGTATCAGTTACCTGTGTTTAAAAATGGTCAATTGGGGCAGCTATGTGGCTCGGGGGATAGAGAATCAGATGTAGGGACAGGAGGCCCTGGGTTCAAATTTGATTTCACACACATCTTAACTGTGTGATTGATCCTGGGCAAGACACCAAACCCCAATTGCCTAGCTGTTACTGCTCTTCTGCATTGGAACCAATACTTGGTATTGATTCTTAGATAGAAGGTAAAGATTTTTTAAAAATGGCTAATCAATTCATTAATATGTAATATCCATCTCCAATGTAGACATTCAACCAAAGGTTGAATATTGGATATATTGGACATTAGTAGAATCACAAGACTGACTTTGAGCTCCAGCTTGTGACCTTATCCTCTGTGTGCTTTAGTTTCTTCTTCTGTAAAATGGAGACATTAATGTGCCTTCCATCTACCTTAGAAGGCTATTGTGGGAATCAAACAAAATAATATATCTGAAAATGCTTTATAAATGACGGTAAGCTATTATTGTTACTGGTTAAACAGAAACCAACTAGCCCCAAACCTCAAAACCAGAATATTTGTGCAGGGAACTTAGGGAATAATGGAATGGAGAATAGAATAAGGATACTGATTAGGTAAAAACAGTGGTGATGTGAGTTACCCTCCAGGTTCAAGTGTGAGCAGCTGGATTCCCCATGATCACTTTGGGAAGTGCAACAGAGAGAATTGTGATCCTTTTGTTTTATGGTGGTTTGAATGTAAGGCTTTTTCATTCTTTGTATTTGTCTTGAGTATCCAGCAGTGTTCTTGGCACATAGAAGAACTTAATAAATGCTTTTTGATTGATTAGTTGATGGTGCCTGTGTCTTAGGTTAGTCATGGACTCTTCTTGAACAGCTCTAAGAACCCATATTGAGACTGGGAAATATTTGTTTCTCATTAGTCTGAAGACAAATCACTCAGCACTTGCAAAAAGCATTCCTTCAGCAATCCAGCCAGATTCTAAGGCAATGTAGAATTGTGGATAGAGTACTGGACTTGGAATCATAAAGACCTGGCTTCAAGTCCTCCCTTGGATACCTGATAACCATGTTATGGATACATCATTGCCTCTCCAGGTCTCAATTTTCTCTTCTTTCAAATGAGGGATTGGTTGAAATCAGTCCTCTCTAAGAGCTTTTAGAGATCTACATCCATGATCCTCTGATATTCTTTTTTACTCTAAATTTTCCCATTTATAACAAAGTCTTTTATCTTTGGATAGGTCCGTGTAAATATCTATACTTATATCAGCTACACACATATTCTCTACTAAGTACTCCAAAACTACTTATTTCCTGGGACCTGGGACAGAGATTCAATCAATCATTCAACAAGTATTTATTAAGTTATTTCACTAAGGTGGCTGAAGCAAGCTCTGTGGAACACTTAGAGCTTGGTCAGACATCAAAGAGGCCAAGGTCCTCCACTGCAGTCCTGACTATTGCCAGTCATCCTGATTTTTGTCTTGCCACTGGACTTGGATGACTCTGGAAGTCATTTGATGATCTTGGGAAACTCTACCACACTTAAATCCAGTTCACACACAAATGAAGACATCACTCCATGATGTCAACTGAGAAATGGAAATGAACAAGGCATTGTTTAATATATATATAAATATATAAATCTTTTTGTCAAATGATGCCTTTTATAGTGCAAGGAGATGGGTGGGAGGGAGCAAAGAAGGGAGGTACCTGAGAATTTTAATGTAATAAACAAATTAATTAGTTAATTAAAAATTAAAGACAATTAAGCTCTTGCTAGGTGTGTACCAGGAAACATGCTAATTAATTACTAGACCTTTAATATGCCCTTGGAGTTATCTTTAGTCTTTAAGTCTTATCTTCATAAAAACTTATATATTTGTTGGTTAACTTCTTAAGATTTACATAATACTTTCCTTACAACAATTATTTCCATTTCATGGTTCAACAAACTTGGATAGAAAAGTTTTATCACTTGATCAAGATAGCACAGGAAGTAATTATAATATCTGGGATTTGAATCCAAGTCACCCAGTTCTGTGTTTAGCTCTCACTCTACCCCAAACTCAATTTCTTTCATATACTATAAACTGGAGTTTAGATAGCATTCATTTCTATCTCTTCCTCTTTCTTTTTTGTAGGGGTGAGTATATGCTAAATCTATTTGGGCTCAAATGTTGAATTGAACTGCAAGAGGTAGGAAAATCCATTTCTATAAGGCATTTTTATAAGAAATGTTCCTTTGATGGTCTTTGCTAGAAAATACCTATTATGGTCTAGCATTCTCTTTGCTGTATGTGAGAAAACCTGTCTATTTAGAGAGGAGTACAAATCTACTAATGCCCAAGTATCTTCCCAATGTGAAGAACCCCTTAGGTATGGATGATTAATTTTCTGTATTGAATAAAGTCCTTGCCAAAGTGGAAGATTGTTTGATAAGTGAGGTATCCTGTAAATGGTGCAATGAACATGGTGAAGGGGAGGTTGGGGAGCTACAGAAGACTCAGTTATCTCTTTCTTGATTTACCATTAACTCTTAAGTTAAGTAACATCACTTTTCTTCAACATAGTCTCCCTATTTGTAAACTGAGGAGTGTACTAAATGATTTCAGATTCCTCTTAGTGCTAAAATTTCATGATTCTATCTCTTTTTGTCTTTTGAAATATCAGAAGCAACATCATTTCAACCAACACTCTATTAAATAGGATTTAGTACTGAATGCGGTATTGGAGGTCACCTTGCCCAATCTCTTCATTTTACAGATTAAAAAAAAAAAAAGAGGCCTAGAGAGCTTGGGTGACTTGCTCAAGATCACCCAGATTGTAAGGAGTGAAGCCAATTTTTGGAGCTAGCTCTGCTGACTCCAATTCCAACATTCTACCCACTGGATCAAGGGGTTGCTTTTTATCAAGCCAGAGATAGAATGACGTTGAGATTGCTAATAGTTCTCTTTCACTGCTAGATTGACAGTTCCCTTATATTTCAGGTGACCATGGCTAATTCTTTTTACATATACAGGGCTCACTTGGCCTTTACAGGCATGCCTATTTGCAAATGGGCATGTTTCTATATATCATTGTTTTTATTTCTTAATGAATGCAGATACAGCTACCCCATCTTCTTGGGTGGAAAAAAAAAGTTCCTGAAAATTAGTGTTCAGTTAGTCTGACGTCAGTACTTAGTCAAATAATGGAAAAAATATTTAAAGTCTGTAAACATTTAGAGGATAATGGATACCAAGACATAAACCACATTGGGCGTGCATTTTTCAAGACACTATTATACCAGACAAACTGGACAAAGTAGGCCAGGCAAATCCAAAAGCTTTTTGTGGAAATGATTTCTTTTAGTCAAGGGAGGGATGGAAGATGTGTTATCTAACCTATTAAACTATTTGCTGTAATGATGTAATGTAGCCCAAATCACTCTTACCTGACCACACCTACCTCTAAGGATCTGCTCATTGTGTTCTCTGCCTAGAATAACCTCCCCAGACCATCTTTTGGCAATTTCGTCCAATTTTTATCCATTTGACACGATTCAGTTCAGATGCCACCTCCTCCCTGAAGCCTTTCTAATTGGCTCTAGCAGAAAGCCACTTTTCCCTTCTTTCTATAACCCATTATACTTTGGTGACACTTCTCTTGTTGTGCTAATAACTGCTGAGTTTTTTTTGTGGCATTTATTTGTACACAGGTTCTAGGCTCTAATTGTGCTCATTTGAGGGCAGGCACTATTTTTTCCTCATTTCTGCATTCCTCAGAATGTCCAGTGCACAGTAATAATTCATTCCATGTTTGTTGAGTGAATGGATCAACATTTAGCTTTTGATAATCATCAAAATTGATTTGCATGATAACGCTATTGTGACGGGTTATATAGATTGAAAAACCTGCAGTCAAAGGGAGGAAGTTGAGTTGTAGAGCTGTGTTGTGGTATGCCACAGAGGTCACTGTTTGGGTACTGTTTACTTAATGACTTTTCTCTATACCCTAGAAAGGAGTGGTATAGAACATGTGAAGGAAATGTGCCCTTATTGAATTGGAAAGCTAGGAAGGCCAGAGAAATTATTTAAATGAAATTGAGATCGGGGGAAGAAGATAGAAGGAAGGGAAAAAAGGGAGAGTTGAGAGAGGGAAGGGATAAGATAGTGAGGAAATAATAGGGAGAGAGAAGAAATAGGAGAGAGATAAAAAATACATACATTGCAACAAGAGGGAGTTGTCTCTACCTCTATAACCCCCCAAATTTCTGGTGTAGAAAATGTTTTGATTTACCAAACACTGTGGTCCAAGTCAACTAGGATTGAAGCCATGGGAAATGCTCAGTTCTCAGAGTCCTTATATTGGTTTACACTTTGTACCAAAGAGTAAATCACAGGGATGCTACATGGTTAGTATGTGATCGTTAACTCACATAAAGAACCAACTTGAGAATTCAGCAGGTAGTATGTAAGAAAGGAATTAGATTTGTTCTCATTGAGTAGAGAAGGTAAAAGTAGAAGGCAACTAAGGGTGAATGTTTCAATCAAGCACACAAGCAGCATTTAGCAGGAACTTTAGCAGGTGACTGAGATACAAAGACAAAAATGAAGTAGTACCTTCCCCCTAGGGGCTTACATTCTACCAGGGAAGACAACAGGCACATATATAAAGTATATACAAGACACATCACAAAATGAACAATCTTAGGAATCTTAGACAGAAAAACACATGAGCTAAAGGGTTCAGGAAAAGGTCTCTTGTAGAAGGTGGGGCTTGAACTGAGTTTTGAAGGAAGTCAGTGTTAAAAGGGAAATAGGAGATCCTGTTTGATGAATGTAATGGGTGACTAGGGTTTAGCGTAACCTGATCTGACAGGATATTTCCTTTTGAGATAGAGAACAAAGATGGAGGCTTCTCTGTCTTTAGCCAGTATAAATGGATGAAAGGAACCACAGCTATCTGTAACAGATGCAGAGAAACCCCTTAGGAGATGGAATAGACTTTTGGCTAGGATTTGGCTCAACCTAGCCCTCCAAGAGCTCCCTCTTCTGCCACGGATAGCTAACCTGGGAAAGAGATCAGAACGGATGACTGGGAATTTTGCTTTACCCAGTCTTGGAGCAATCTCAATCTAGGCTAACCTCCAATGAACAAATCTTCTTCCATTAGTCCACAAGTCCGACTGCTATTGTTCTTTTACGATGGTTTATTAAAATATATGATGGTTAAATTGGATTGGGAAAGAGGGTAGTAGGAACCCCTAACACCCAAATTAAACGACAAGGTTTTCTGCAAGCTTGGAGATCCTCTCTTTCTAGATGTTCTGTGGGAAGCCAATAAGAGAATAGATAAAAATCTGAGACTCCTCTTTTAACCCCTTTTGTGATCCTTGTGATTTCTTGTTGAAAAGTATTGTGGCCTTATTGAAAAGCTTTAAGTTCCTAGCAAACCTGAATTTAAAGGGTTAACACTGTTCCCCTTTGACCAGGAATGCTGCTGCCTGGTATAGCCAAGGCCAAAATCTTAGCGGGGGCAATTCGACCCTGAGAGGGATACTCCCCAACTTGGCTTCCTGATAAGAAGCCAGTCAAAATTGAGCCTTGGCCTTGGTCTATTCTGAAGCCAATATTTTGTGTTTTGATGTGACATAATTTGTAACTTCTGCGCATCTGCAAAGTTTCAGGGGTGTTCTTTTGTGTGAAATGAGTCTTGAAATATATATAATAAACTCCATGCTCCTGGATGTTCTCCTTCTATTAGCTAGCCCTAGGCTAAGTAATGAAGCAAAATCTCTAGGTTGTTAGCTGATCTGGTTGAGAAATCCACTGAAACCTCTCAATCCAGTCATCCTCAGGCTAACCCTCAAGGTAAACTGCTAGTTCCATTGAGACCACACAGGTATTGATTTTAGGGATCAGGAACAAATGCAGGATCTCAGTAGATCTCAAATCAGGAAATACTTCTTCAGGATTTGGATGATTTCAGCCCAGGAGAAGGGTCTCTGAGCTCTCTCTCCTCACCCAGTTCAAGAGCAACTCCCCTCAAAATTCCAACTGTCCCTTCACAGGCACCATTGGTCCCCGGAACCCTTCTGTCACCAACATTCCATCCTCTTCTCCCTGATTTCTCTGTTCCTGCACATTTCTTTGCTTCGTTTTGCAAAATCTCTCTCTTCATCAGGGACTCTGAGAGGTGGACACAAGGAGAGACAGCATTCTAGGCATGGAGGAAAGATGATATAAAAGCATGAAGAAAGGAGATGGTACATTATGGATAGAGAATAGTAAATGGATAGGGTAGATGATTATAGATAGAGTATGTGAAGGGAAGCAGTATATAAGGAGATGAAGAATTAGAAAGAGATGAGGTAGTGAAGAGGTTTAAATGGTAGAGGAGTTTGGAGACATGAGGGTTATACATGCACATATACTATATGCATACATACACACACACAGATAGATATAGCTACGTCTGGATTATCTGCATAAAGAAAATAATGAAAGTCACAGGAGCTGATGAGATAAAAAATAATGGGAAATAATAGAGTGAAAAGTGAAGAAGCTGCAGGACAGATACTTGGAGGACACACAGTTAGTGAGAATGACATAGATGAAGGCAGAGCAAAAGAATCTTAAGAAGAAGTCAGATGGGTAGGAGGAGAAAGTAGAGGAATGAAAACCTAGAGAGGAGAGAGTGTCTAGGAGGAGAGGATAATCAGCAGGGTTAACTGCTGCATAGAAGGATAAGGACTGAAAAAAAATCATTAGGGTATCACTGGAAACTTTAGAGAGAGGTTTCAGCGGAGTGATGAGGTCAGGAGCTGGACAGCAAAGAGTTAGAAGAGAATGAGAGGAAAGGAAGTGGAGGCACCCTTTGTAGATGGCTTACTCAATGATTTTGTTTGAGAAAAGAAGAGATAGCGTAACGTCTAGCATGGATGCTAGGATCCAGTGAAGCTTTTTAATGTATAAGGAAGACTTGGGCATGTTTGTAGGCTACAGGAAAGAATCAGCGTATTGGAGAGATTGGGGTTTAGAGAGAGAGAAGAGGGAGATGATAATAGGAGCAATCCATTGAAGGATGGAGGAGGGGATGGAATCAAGGGTTTATGTAGGTCAACTCCTTTTGACAAGGAGAGACATTTACTCATTAGAAACCGGTGAATTTTGGTTCTATATAGAAAAAATTCCTAACAATTAGAGCTAGTCAAAAGAGTGATGGGATAATCTTTTTGGGCAGGCAGTGTAATGTGATGGAGGCAGATCATGGAATTTGGAGCACTGAGATTAAAATCTTGGGATCTCAAGTTGAGCCCCAGCTCTGACATATTGCCTGCTTGACTCTGGGCCTTAATGTACTCATATATATAATATGGTTGGACCAAATGATTTCTGAATTCTTCCAGCTCTAGATTAATGATTGGATGATCTTAATGAGTACCCTCAAGCAGAGGCTGGATAATGCCGTCAGTATACACTAGATGAAATTCTAATTCAGGTAGAGTTTGCACAAGAGACCTTTGAGTTTGCTTCTAACCTCTTTTGATGAGGGCAACCAGGTGACTCAATGGATAGCGAGCCAAGCCTAGAGACAGGAAGTTCTGGATTCAAATCTGGCTTCAGAAACTTCTTAGCTTTGTGACCCTGGGCAAGTTACTTAATTCCCATTGCCTAGCCCTTATTACTATTCTGCTTTGGAACTGATACATGGTATTGATGCTCAGATGGAAGGTGAGGATTTAAAAAACAAACAAAAACTTCATCTGACCCTATGAGTCTAAGGATGAAGAGATTGAGATCCAAGATGGGGAAGAGATGTTTGGTTCCCTTCCCTCCTTTGATCCTTCCTCATTCTTCTCTGTTATCCTTCTGCTTGATTTCTATCATCTCCCTTATATATTCACATCTTCTCTACCCTCCCATCCACATCACTTGGTATATTTTACTATACTAGGGATTATGGGAGAAAACATGTGTTAGAGAGGCTCTCTGAGGGAGCTAAGATATTGCTAGAATGCCAGGAAGAATTTTTTCTAGAGGTGGTGGGAGGGGAGCCATGGCTATTTTGGGTCTGCCTTCCTTCCTCTTCCTCTCCAACAGAGAAGTCAGAAAAGCTGCTGCCCTGATTCATACCCTTGTAACGTCCACACTGGATTCCCCTATAGAAACAAAATATAAGAAGTCTACTCCCTGCCATTTTGCCTTGAATACCTCAAATTGCTATTTATGTTGGTACCTGGAGTACTTATATAAAAACACACCACATATTCATTACACAAAAATACATTTCTCACCTCAACCAATAGTTGCTAAGCATCAATAACTATAATAAATATAACATCAGAAGAAGGCAAATACTCTATCAGGGCTAATCATGGGTTTAGACCTGAATGGGACCTTAGAGATCTTCTAGTCCATCCAACTCTTTCACTTTTCATTTGAGGAAACTGAAGTCCAAAAGTAGAGTTGATCCAATTCTAGAGAAGTGAGATGCTTACTTAGGGTGTTCACAAAGTGGTTCTAAATTATTGATAGAATTTTGTTTATATCTCTTTTTCTGCACTTTCAAATTCCTAAAGGCTAGAAGGGTTCGGGACAGCTAGATGACTCAATGGATAGAGACCCAGGCTTGGAGACAGGAGGTCCTAGGTTCAAATTTGATTACATACACTTCCCAACTGTATGACCCTGGGAAAATCAATTAATGCCATTTACATACTCCTTATTGCTCTTCTGCTTTCAAACCAGTGCTTAGGATCAATTTTAAGACAGAAAGTAAGAATTATTTTTTTTTTAAGGCTAGAAGGGATCCTAGTATTCATAGGAATTTTTAACATTGCCTTTAGAATAAAATATAAATTCTTCTGTTTAGCATTTAAAGCCCTTCACAATCTGCTGTCAGTTCATATCCCCAGGCTGATTACACATTTCTTCCCCTTACATACTCTGTGCTCCTCACAAACTAGTGTACTTGCCACACCTCATGCATGATATTTCATCTTTTGCCTCCTCCGTGCCATTGCACAGTCTGTCTCCCATGCCCAGAATACTCTCCCTCCTCACTCCTACTAATGGGATATCATGATACCTCTTTCAAAAGATCTTTTTGATACCCTTAATTATTTTTTTTATTTTTTTTATTTTAAACCCTTAACTTCTATGTATTGACTTATAGGTGGAAGAGTGGTAAGGGTAGGCAATGGGGGTCAAGTGACTTGCCCAGGGTCACACAGCTGGGAAGTGTCAGAGGCCGGATTTGAACCTAGGACCTCCCGTCTCTAGGCCTGGCTCTCAATCCATTGAGTTACCCAGCTGCCCCCATTGATACCCTTAATTATTAATGCCTTCCTTCTCTTCACAAACATCACAGAAACTATTAAATTGGGTGGAAGTTATATTGTAATAAGAGGGAGGCATGTTATGCACAAAAATTTTCAAGTCTGGGATACATTTTGTTGGTATCCTACATATGTTAATCTTTGAATAAGTTGTATTCCCCAAGTAGATGATGAGCATCTCATGGGTAAAGATTGTGTCATTTTTGTCTTTTTATCCTCAGTGCTTAGTGCAGTGATTGGTATTTAATAGGCACTTCATAAATGCGTTTTGATTTGAGTGTAACTCTTCCTTACACTACAGATATTAGAATGTTATCTATTCTATTAGGTTCTAAGCCTCTTGAGGGCAGGAAACATGTTTTATTTTAGTTAAATTCAACACATATGTAATAAGCACCTACTATCTGCTAGGCACTTTGCTAAAATACTTGGGGGGAAAGCATGAAATGAAAGTTTTCTGTCCCCCAAAAGATGAATAGGTTTATTTGTCTTTCTTTTATTCTTTTTTTTAAATCCTTACCTTCTGTCTTAGAATCAATACTGTGCATTGGTTCCAAGGCAGAAGAGTGGCAAAGGCTAGGCAATGGGGGTTAAGTGACTTGCTCAGGGTCACACAGCTAGGAAGCATCTGAAGCCAGATTTGAACCCAGGATCTCCCATCTCTAGGCCTGGCTCTCAATCCACTGAGCTATCCAGCTGCCCCCAGTTTATTTACTTTTCAAAAAATTACAAAAAAGCCATAATAAAATTAGAATGTCAATGCAGAGAACGTTTCAGCTATGCCTTGGTGGAAGGGAAAGATTCCAAAGGCAGAGATTGGAGGGAGAAAGGGGAAGAAAAAAGTCAAAGGTTACTCGATTTCATATTGATGAAGTCTTAAATGCTTCAGATTGGAGGATTTTGGTGGCCCAAGGTGACCTTTTCTAGGAAATCCATAGGAGGAAAGCTCAGAGATGGACATTTACTCTTTTCAACTCCTTCAACCTAGGACAGAATTTGAAGCATAGTTTGTGTTCCCTAAAGACATGGTGAAGAAATGGAGGGATGATAAGCATTGCTATGATGCCAGGAGGGACTTTTTCTAGGGGAGGGCGGGGTAGACAGCTATACCTCTCTTGGAGCTGCCTTCCTTCCTCTCTGATAGGGAAGTCAGAGAACCTAGCATGCTGATTCATGTCATTGTCATTTCCAGACTGCTTTACCCCATAGAAACATCTATTCTGAGCCACCCTAGAGAAGTTCTAAAGATCTGCAGCTTCCAGCATTGGACAGTTTGACTTATGGAGTCTGAGTCAGGGTAGGAGCTTCCTTATATCTTTTCTTCAATCTAAGAATTTTCCTTTGCCCTGTTGCCTTCTATGTGACCACAGAGAAGTTACGAAATCTAAAGGCTGACAATGACCCTGAAGGACTATCTAGTCTAGTAATCTCTAAGCATTTTTTGGATTAAACACTTGATCAATAAAATGTTTTTGAGCACACACCTTCAATTTGTGCATATTTACTTATTTATAAATAATACATTTGTGCTATCATATTAATAATTGCACCCATTATGAAATTCGTAGAAATAGAAATCTAAAAAGGATGAGAAGGATTAAATCATATTTAATCCTAGAATCAATAAGGACCCACTGGAATTTATTGAGTAGGAAAGTGATATATATGGTCTGAACTTATGAAAATCACTTTGGCAAATGGGTAAAGGATGGATTGGAGAAAGAAGAGATTGGAGGTAAAGGGACTAATTTGGGGGCGATTGCAATAGTCCAGGTAAGGTATGATGAAGGTTTAACTAGGATGGTGGCTAGGTGAGTGGGGAGAAGAGAACAGATGTGAAGTAGAAATGACAAGATTTGACAACTGATTTTACATGTGGGGTGAGGTAGAGTGAGGACTCTGTAATAACACTGAGATTGTGAACCTGGACAACTGGAAGGATGGTGGTAATAATACTCGGGAAGTTTCAATAGGGGTATGTTTTAGGGAATAGAGAATATAAGGATAGATAATCATGACCTATCTGTGCCTGCTCATTTTGTGGGATTCACTTTTGTCCTACCAAAAATGAAAATGGGGTGAGGCTCTAGCTCACTGGTTATTACTCTGAACACAGAGTCAGCCCAATCAGGGGCACTGGGAAAGCCACAAGGAGATCTGGAGGTCAAAGAATGGGTATCCTGAGGGTGGGGTCATTCCTTCAAGTAGCACTTGTGAAGTTATTGATGTGAGTGTCCTGGCTTAGATTAGGTTTTAACTTCGTGGATAGGCTAATAACAAGAGGAAGAATGGAAACCTTTTCAATGGAGGGATAGAGTGGAGTAGAATTGTCTGTTATTGGAGGATGGGATGAAGTACATCTTTCTATTCTCTGATTGACTGATCATTAACCCCCTTGGATCAGTCAATCCACAAACCCAACTTTGAAGACTACTGATCTTGTCTGCCGTCTTAAAGAACAGTCCCTAAACTTTGTTTAAGATTGGCTAGAAAAGTGGGTTTAGATATTTAGGTATTAATAGAGTCTTTGGAGTTGAAGAGTCCAAAAGAAAAGGTAGAAGACGAGATTAGGAAATAGTGGGAGAATGGAGTCTCTTGAGAGATTGTACAGAGCATCTGTTCCCACCTGACTTCTTACTATTTCTTAGAAAAGATGTTCAGAATGTTTATATTCTGCACCCTTGAAATCAAAGGTTCCTTGATTTCATGTTTATAAAGCTTCAAATGCTTCAGGCTGGAGGGTTTTGGTGGTCTACATAAGAGTGAACTTATCTGGCCATTACTTTGCTATTATTTCAGAATCTTGGAAAAGTTCTAGGACTTTTGTTTCATAAATTTAGTAGATTATTATCTACTATCTATTAAACTTTCATCCCTTTGGCTTCAAGTTTTACACCCTGTGAAGGCGCACCCTTTCTCCCCTTTCCTCCTCCTTCGTTCTCCTCTTCCTCCAGTTTACACTTTAGGCTTCATGTATTTGTTTCATTTGACAGAGTGGAAAGACAATGTGATCATTTTGATGTGGGTATGTTTCAGGCAGAACTTCAAGAAAGGACCAATCCTTTTGCCTTTACTGAGCCATTCTCAAGAAATGATTCATTTTGGTTCTCAGGGAAGGAAGAGGAAAGTATACATTGAACAGAAACACTTCAGTAATTCCAGAGCAGCCTCTTATCTTTAAGACTTCAGTAGTGAGCAGGAAGCTTCAGATGCTATTTTGTGGATGGCTTATAATAGGGATGCCATATTGAATGTTTGGGTGGCATTGACTTTTTCACCTGTACAGGCTCTAGATCAATTTCCTTTTCCTCTGGTTTTCCTTTATTTCCTATAATAAACTTCATCAACCCCAATCACCTATATTTAGTCTCAGCAAGATTATTATACAAGTGCCAGTCAAGATTTATGGGAGCATTCCTACCCAGTTTTTTTTTGAGGTAGAAGGTGAAAGAAAGAAGATGAGGAAGCAAAACACTCTTCACCGAATCTCAGAAACTCAAGGACTGTCTCAATAGAACCATACCCTGGTCAAGAATCCCTTCTACAACATACCCCCAATGAATAGTCATTTAGCATTTGCTTGAAGATTTCAAGTGAGGAGAAAACCTCTAAATACTCTTCTTTTGCCATTTATTCTGTTTTTGCATTTCTAATTTGGGGGATACAACTTCCCTCTGATATAGAGTTCCCCTCCTCCACTCTTCCCTTCCTTGTCCCTTCTTGTTCTCTTTTCTCTTGTGTCTTTTAACCTTTCATACCACAAATGAATGAGAATAAGAGATATGGTCAAAATTGGTTCTGGAGAATTACTGGATTCTCTTTCTGTCACCCCATCTTCACATAAACTGAACCCCTTTTTAGAGCCAAAAAAAGGTGAGCTTGAATAAGTAGTTTATTATTTCGGTGTCTCAGCTTCCTCATTTATAAAGTAAACAAATCTGTGTCCCCAAATTATTGTGAAGGATTATGAAACATGCACACATATGAATAAACTAAATGAAGATGTCAGACATCCTGAGCCATTAATAATATATATGGATTTGTGAGTCAATACCCTCCAAGAACTGCTATATAGCTGTGTGTCATGGAACCATAATCTTATAATGCAGATGACCCAAAGGATAGTGATGTGTATAAGCAGAATGCAGTAATATTGCTAATAATGCAATTCTCTCTCCTCATCTCTGCCTCCTGGCTTCCCCAATTTTCTTCCATCTACAAGAATCCTTTCCTAGGAGCAGAACCAGGAGAACCTTATACACAGAGACAGATACACTGTGGCACAATAGAATGTAATGGACTTCTCTACTAGCAGCAATGCAATGATCCAGGACAATTCTGAGGGACTTATGAGAAAGAACTGTGGGAATAGAAACACAGAAGAAAAACAACTGCTTGATCACATGGGTCATAAATATCAATAATATGGAAATAGGTCTTGATCAGTGACACATGTAAAACCCAGTGGAATTGCTCGTTGGCTACAGGAGAGAGATGGGAGAAAGGGAAGGAAAGAACATAAATCATGTAACCATGGGAAAAAATATTCTAAATTAATTAATTAAATAAAAATTTCAAAATCACAAAAATCCTTTCCTGATCCCCCTTAATACTAGTGCCTTTTTTAGGGAGGTCATTTTGTTTTCTTCCCTATCTATATCTTATTTGTCTATAGTTGTTGCAATATTGTCTCCCTCATTGGACTGTGAGTTCCTTGAGGGCAGGAACTGTTTTTTACCTTTCTTTGTATTCCCAGTGCTTAGTGCAGTGCCTAGCACATGGTACTTCTTAATAAATTCGTGTTGACTTGACATGGAGAGACTGAACTAGATGAGTTACAATTGCTACATGGAATTATATGGATCAATTAAGCATAATACTTAATTTTGTGACCTTGGGCAAGTCACCTGGCCTTTCTAGGTCTTGCCTTTTCTGTAAGAAATCTTTAACTCTTTTGTGGGGAGGAGCTTTTTATATGCCCTCCTCCTGCGGTCTTAATTGCTCATAATAGATATATGAAAATATATTAAAACCACAAGGAATTGAAATAAACAGCAATTATAGAGCTTGTGCAAGTTGACTATTAAGTCTTGAAATTGGGTGTGGGAGATCCTTGAACTGAGGGGAAGGGACCTTTGTGATAGCAGTTACTCTGTCTTTCAGCCTCCAGGGTCCATGTATAAGCTCAACTAGTCAACTGAATTCAACC
This sequence comes from Gracilinanus agilis, assembly GCF_016433145.1. Taxonomy (NCBI): domain Eukaryota; kingdom Metazoa; phylum Chordata; class Mammalia; order Didelphimorphia; family Didelphidae; genus Gracilinanus; species Gracilinanus agilis. Next base: position 677,449,423 of record NC_058130.1, read on the forward strand.
CCTTGGATTACATCATGTTAAAAGCTTTTTATGGCCTAATTGCGTCTATGATTCCTATGAAATAACATAATTAGCAACCCACCATTCTACATTCCTTGCGGCTTCAAGGGATATAATGATTCTTTGTGGGGAGGAGGCAGGGTTGAAAAAACACCTTCAAAACCACCCCCATGACTATGACCCCTGGAACCAACCACTACCACCATAACAACCACAACCACGATTACAACCAACCAAGTAACTACCACCAGCTACCATAATCACAACCGAAGACCACGACACACACTAGTCCTGACAATACCCACTACGATTAGCACTCCCAACCACAAGCACCATCACAGACGTTGCTCGCACCACTACCAACAACGACTGTGACATAAGCCCTAACCACTAGCCAATAATCACAACCATCATCGCTACAGCCACAAGAGCTCACAATTCTTTAGAGTTCTAAGATTTACAAAGGATTTTACTTAATAATAATCCTGTTAGGCACAGAGACATTATTATCCTCATTTAATAGATGTGAGATCTCAGGCTCAAAGATGGATGGGGACTTATCTAAGGTCACCGAGCTCATTAAGTGTCAGAAATAAATGGAAGGCAACTTGGTGACAGGCACCTCACTTCAGGACTGATGCTGGTCAAACTGGCAAAGTTTGCCTTCACTTTCCTCTCAGCTCTTGTGCCTTCTCTTAATGTGTGGATCTTAATATGTAGAGACTGCTGGATTGGAGTAGCCAATCCCAGTGGCTCAATGGTTAGAGAATCAGAATTGGAAATAGGAGGTTCTGGGTTCAAATCTTGCCTCAGACACTTTCTAGCTATGTGGGCAAGTCACTTAACCCCATTTGCCTTGTTCTTATCACTCTTCTACCTAGAATTAGTACTAAGTATCAATTCTAAAACAGAAGGTAGGTGTTAAAAAAAAAGAGAGAGAGAGATTGCTGGAGTCCTAGAACTGTGCCAGTCGGTTATAGCAAGAGACCTGTATTGCTTTCCCAAAACCTATATCTTTATTTTGTAGAACAGTGAAACACGAAGCCACACAGTCATAGTGTGGCAGAATGGGAAGGAAAGCAAAAAGAACAAGCATTTATATTGTAGGAAGAAAGTAAGGGATAGAGTAAATTGTATGGATTAGCTTTAAGGGGAAAGGAGGAGAATTTGGATACAAGCCCTGGGGAGGAAAAGATTCTGAGAAAAGGATCTTGGGAATTTTTACTGGAAGTAACTTTCTCTCTGAATCTGGCTTTGACTGAGCTGGAAAAAAGAATATCTGCTCTGGCATTTTCACTGGGAATCCTAATCTTTATCTACTATGTGCCCATCAATAAATATTATTTGTCTACTTAACCTCTTAACTTTATGGCACTTAACTTGTTTATTTCATTTTCTCAGTGATAAAATTGGGATAATAATACCCCCCCTCCCAACTTGCAGGGTCATTGTAAGGATCAGCACTTAACTAGGTGGCACAGTGGATAGTGTGCCAAGTTATTGCTATTATCATGTCTGATTCTTCATGACTCCATTTGGGGTTTTCTTGGCAAAGATACTGTAGTGGTTTGCCATTTCCTTCTCCAGCTCATTTGTCAACTGAAGAAATTGAGGCAAGCAGAATTAAGTAACTTGCCTAGGGTCACACAACTGGGGCATCTCTGGTGCTAGATTTAAACTCAGGTCTTCCTGACTGTAGATCAGGCTTTCTATCCATTGCACTAGCAACCCAAGGGCTTTCTTACAAATATTATCTTATTTGGACCTCACAACAACCCTGCTAGGTTGAGGCTATTATTACCCCCATTTTATAGTTGAGGAAACGGAAGCAAACAGAGGTTAAGTTAGTTGTCCAGGTTCACACAACTAGTATGTGATTTGAACTTGGGTTTTCCTGGCTCACAGCCTAGCACTCTATCTACCATAACTACCACAGATAGCTGCTATGGCTTACCTACATCGGTTCCATGTCTACTTTTTCCACTTTCCAACAAATCCAGGCATGGATCCTCTCCTTTATGGGTTCCCAAACTGCTGAGTTCCATACCAGTCATACCTTCACTGTCATTCTCACACCCAATCACTCTTCTCTCTCTCTCTCTCTCTCTCTCTCTCTCTCTCTCTCTCTCTCTCTCTCACTCAGAGACTGACTCATTATTGCACTACTGACTTTCTCATGCCCTAAACTCTCGCTCCTAATCCCTACATCAGCTTAATCCCTCAGACCCAAAATGTTAACTCCATCCATATTCCATCCACCACATACCACATTTTTCTATTAAAAAACAAATCTGCCAGAACCATTCAGGGGCTGTAGTTCCCATTGTCATGCCAAACACGCTAGATCACCATCATCAAAGGAAGGCATCGATACTGGGGAATTTGCAGACATACCTAACAGCTGGGAGTAGCTGCCTACCCACCCCGCCAATCCCTGCACAGCTGTCTGCCTCTCAACTTGAATGTCCCCAGAGTCTAACATCATGTATCTCAGTTGGCCCAACATTCCTGGGCTCACTTTGGAGAAGAACAATCTGTTTGATCAAATCAGACATGACAAACTACTGATTTGACTTTTTGCATTCTGGTTAAGGTTTTCTTCCTAGCAGAGAAAATCTCTAACATTTTATCAGTTTATGGATTAGAACATTAATATAATAATAAACTAGAAAAAATAACAATAGCTCATTGGCATCACTTTAAAATTCATATTGTTCTCGCTTCATAATAGCCCCTCGAGTTATATAGAACAAAAATCCACATTTTACAGGTAAAGAACCCGAAGATGAGGTTATTATCTCTGTTTTTTAGATAAGGAAACTGATGTTTATCTTCTACTAAAGATTCCTCTGATGTCTCGTGGTGGTGTGGAGTTGAGCAGATTCTGGAATTCTATATGTTAGAAAAGTTTAAGCACTCCTTGGTACTGTCATACTAGAAGTACCTTGAATAGGAAGTATAGATCTGTTACACAAGAATCAGCCTACCTAAGTACAGAAAATTAAGGGAAATAGCATTTATATAGTACTGTAGAGATTAAAAATTAATATCCAATATTCTATTATATTTAATATGATTTATTAATAATAATTAACATAAAAACATGAGTAAAGAAAGTCAGCCTTTCCCAGCTGCCCATGTGGAAAAAGAGCGCTAGAGGGAGGAATTACAGAACTATATAAACAATAATGTAAAGACACACATAAACGAAGGGAAAAGGATGCTGGGTAATACAGAAAGGAATTCTGGGGAACATAGTTCAAAGGTTTTAAGATTTTCTGACTATACAGTACCTACTAAGTGCTTTTACAAATATGATCTCATACCAGCTCTACAAGATAAGTGCTGTTATTCACTCCATTTTACAGTTGAAGAAACTGAGACCAGGGTTAAGTGGCTTGTCGAGTGTCACACAGCTAGTAAGTATCTGAAGCTAGATTTGAACTCCAGGGCCAGCACTTTATACAATGCTTCACCTGTCTCATCCCAGCACAGAAAAGTTCTTTCGGAAAAGTGGCCATTTTAATATAATGAATTTTTTTCAGCTGTAGCAACTCACAAAAGCCATCTACCAAAGGAGAAAGGGGCCATACTATATATCTATTCACACCAATAAAATAATGTGTCCTTAAAAATATAGTGTGGAATAATATTTAGAAGCTTGAGGGCACTGCAGTAGTAAATTAAAAAAAATTAGACCTTTACCTTTTGTCTTAGTATCAGTTCTAAGATAGAAGAGCTGCAAGGACTAGGCAGTTAGGATTAAGTGAGTTGTCCAGGGTCACATAGCTGGGAAGTTTCTACGGCCAGATTTGAACCCAGGTCTTCTTGATTCCAAGCATGGTGCTCTATCCACTGTGTCCCATTGAAATATTAAGTGACTTGTCCAGGGTTATATTGTCAGTATGTGTGAAGAAGTAGGACTTGAACCTTGGTCTTCCTGACTTGGAAACCAGCTATTTTCTACACAACTCTCCCTTTTTTATGATTCTATATGTTTCCCTGCCCCCCCCCATCCTCCCTGCCCTCCATTTAAGAATGTTTCCATATTCCAGAAAAAAAGTCTTCTTTTGTATAATTTGGTGAAATAAGCCTTCTCTGAGGAGAGCGACTATATGCCCCCAGTACCATTTGAATCCGCAGTTCCTGGCTCGTGGGAGTCTGCCTAAGTGTTTGCTGTTTGTTGAGTTGAATATTTTCCAAAGGATGACAACTCCAAAGATAGTTCTGAAGTAACATTTTTAATGATATAACTTGAAATATGGCATAAACTGCCTTTTATCCTACACCTTGTCCCCCAATATACAGAATTCTATTGCCCCTGCCTCTATAAAAGGATTCCTCATTGTGATTTCACTGAGTTTCCTATGTGCATTTATTTTGTATCCTGCAACATTGCTAAAGTTGTTGATTATTTCTACAAGCTTCTTAGTTGATTCTCTAGGATTTTTTAAGTAGACCATCATATCATCTGCAAAGAGTGATAGCTTAGTCTCCTCATTGCCTATTTTGATACCTTCAATTTCTTTTTTCTTCTCTAATTGCTACTGCTAGTGTTTCTAGTACAATGTAAATAATAGAGGTGATAGTGGGCATCCTTGTTTCACTCCTGATCTTATTGGGAAGGCTTCTAATTTATCCCCATTGCATATGATGCTTGTTGATGATTATATATCCTCCCGATAGCAAAATGGATAGATTCTAGGATTTGGAATCAGAAAGATCTGAATTCAAATCCTTATCCATATACTTACTAGTGACGAGACTCTCACCAAGTTTCTGAATCTCTGGGTCTCGGTTTCCTTACATGTAAAATTCAGATAATAGTAGCATCTACCTAAGAGGATGATTGTGAGAATGAATTAATGAATTAATATCTATAAAGCACTTTGCAAGCTTTAAAATGCCATATAAATGGGGTAGCTAGGTAGCACAATGGATAGAGCATCAGGCCTGGAGTCAGAAGGATTTGGGGTCAAATCTGACTTCAGATGTTTCCTAGCTGTATGAACCTGGGCAGGCCAATCCCAATTGCCGATCCCTTGCAGCTCTTCTGTCTTAGAATGAATACTGTTATAAAAGAAGAGAGTTTGATTATGACAATACAAAGAGGGGCAGCTCGGTAGCTCAGTGGATGGAGAGCCAGGGCTAGAAACCGGAGGTCCTGAGTTCAATTTGACCTCAGATCCTTCCTAGTTGTATGGCTCTAGGTAAGTCACGTAACCCCCATTGCCTAGCCCTTACTGCTCTTTTGCCTTGGAACTAATACACAGTATAGATTCTAAGACAGAAGGTAAGGGTTTATAAATGCCATATAAATGCCAGCTATTATTATATTCATTGTTGGTATCATTATTATTTCCTTGGTCCAACTCCATCAATGTGTTCCACTTGTTGGAATCAGTTTTGGGGAAAAATAAACTTAGCTCTGGTCTCTTATATTCCTTGAACAAAACTCTGTCATTGCAACTGGCGAATTTTCAGTAGATGAAACCACAAGCCCAGCAAGGCAATTAGAGAGTGAAGGTAGTGGTGGTTGGGGTTATTTTCAGCTAATTGCTATACCTGGCTGAAGAATTTCATCATTTCTGTCTGCCTTCCTGCTTAATCCTCATGCTTTCAACACTCAGTACCCTGCTTATTGCACAGAAGGGATTTCCCTGGGCATGTCTGTTGCTTGCCACTGCAAATGCAGCTGGTGCCTCCATTTGTGAAGTAGTGAATTCTATTCTTTTGTTTGGCAATGCATAGTGCTCTCCACAGTGCTGGCTCCAGTCTCTAAAGATGGGGGGGAGGAGGAGATTTCAGAATCACTCAGGTGTACAAAGGCAGGATTCAAACTCAGGTCTTTTGCAGAAAACTTTCCTCCTTCCCTCCCTCTCTTCCTTCCTTCCTTCCTTCCTCCCTCTCTTCCTTCCTTCCTTCCTTCCTTCCTTCCTTCCTTCCTTCCTTCCTTCCTTCCTTCCTTCCTTCCTTCCTTCCATCCTTTCTTCCTTCCTTCCCTCCCTCCCTCCTTTTCTTCCCTCCCTCCTTTCCTCCCTTACTCTCTCCTTTCCTCCCTCCCTCCCTTCCTTCTTTCTTTCATTCCTTCCTCCCTCCTTCCCTCTCTCTCATTTTTTCTGTGTGTGTTCCTTTCTTTCCTGTACCTCCTGTTTAATATCATTTCTAAGACAGAAGAGCAGCAAAAGCTACTTGCCTACAGTCACAGAGCTAGGAGGTATCTGAGGCTTGATTGGAACTCAGGTCCTCTGGACCCTAGGCCTGACACTGAATCCTCTGAGCCACCTAACTGTCCCTAACAGCGTTATTTCTATGATGTCACATTGCCCTACCTCTCCCAAGGAAGAAAAAAAAGTCCTGGGAATTTGTCTGGATCATCTAGAATTCAAATGTCTTGCCAAAGGACCACACAAGGGAAGATAATAGCTATGGATAATGCAGCTGTTGGAGAATCCCCAGGACTATGTTCTAAGCTGCCTATGTTACTGGGACTGTGAACTTCCTCGAATTTGACCTACTTGGCTGATATTTTATCACAGGGATTGGCTGCTAATAAGGATCTATGCATAAATGAATGACACAAACAACAACCATAGCAATAAGCAATCATTAAGCATTTACTGTGTGCCAAGCACTCCGTTAAACACCGTGTATCCTACTGGTCCCGCTCAGGTTCTTAGCCTGGTGGGAGAGACGAGCCATTTTTGAAGCTTTAACTGCAAGCCAAAGATGAAAGGTTCTTAGAATTTAGTAGCAAAATATATGGCCATGAGTCTTCTTTAATGCCATTTTTCTTGATGATCACATTCATTTCTAATGTCAGGCTATTTGACAGTGCCCCAAACTCTGGCAGCAGATCTTTAATGGCTGTGTTTGCCGAGAGGTCAGAGGCCTGCTGAACCCACAGGAGTAATTACTGTATTGCATCTCCACAGGAATTCTTTCCCTGGGTGATAATTGTACAGGTTGGGACGGAAGGAGGATTTGCCACTCCCTTAGGCTTTGGGGTTTTCTGCCTGTCGGTAGCATTTGGTCAGCAGTTGATGGTGGTGATGGCAAGGAGAGAAGCCACCTAGCTGCCTCCACAAATTCCTCTTGTATTATCTTTGCCTTCTCAGCACCCAGTACAAAGCAAACTGCCTGGCATGTCAGAATTACTTAAGAAATGCATCTTGCTTTAGATGGGAATGTTATCAACAATCAAAGGGGCATCAGATCAATTCTAATTATGGGGGGTTGAACCAAGCTAATAATTGGGCTATGGCAGCATTTCAAAAATGGAATTATTGTTACTAATGTTTTACTTCAAGGCAAGTCCTTTTATGTTTCTGGGCCGCAGTTTCCTCATTTATAAAATGAAGCAGTTATACTACATGATCAAACTCAATTTCTATGATCCTATGGGACCCTGGAATACTGGAATCTATTCTCCCTAGTATCACAGCTATTTTCTGGTAAGGATTATAAGATTTTTGCTGACAGAGACTTTAAAGGTCATCTCATTCCTCTCTCTTCACTTTCAGATGAAGAAATGAGACCTCAGAGTGTTAAATTCAAGATTTTTCTGATAATAAGTGACAAATTAGATACTTGGAGAGGTGCTTTGCTTATATCCCCTTTGTCCTTCTACGTCATTCATATTTGTTGTTGTTCAGTGGTTTCAGTCATATTTTTTTTATCCCATTTGGAGTTTTTCTGGCAAAGATATTGGAGTGGTTCGTCATTTTCTTCTCCAACTTATTTTACAGATGAGGAAACCGAGGCAAACAGGGTTAAGTAATCTGCTCAGGCCAGATTTGAACTCAAGAAGAGGAGTCTTCCTGATTCCAGGTCCAGGACTCTGTCTACTCTACCACCTAGTTGCCCTATGTTGTTCATAGGGATTTCCAAGAGAGGGAAAAGATTTATCTTTAGCTTTCTCATGCCATCATTTCTATACAACCTCTCTAGTTGACATTGTACATTCTCTACTCCTGGTTTATGACTTCATAAGTCATAAGAAATGGCTTTGTAGAATATCATAAATTCCTTATGGAGATAGTGTAGTTTGGTGGAAAGAATAGCAAATTGGGAGCAAGGAGACTTGAATTCTCATTCTGGCTCTTTAACTAATTAATTCTGTGGTCTTGGGCAAGTCATTTTTTTCCTTTCGTTTCCACATTTGTAAAATAAAGAATTGGACAAGATGTTTTCAAAGTTCTCTTCTCAGCACATAAGCTTCTTCAGTTTATCATTTCACTAGAGAATGGTTGGGAATCTCTGGCATGTGTGTTCCATCCTGAAATGACCTTTAACCAACCGCCTGACCAACAGGAGACACCAGACATGTTGTTGTTGTTTAGACTCAGACACTTAACAGCTGTGTGACCCTGAGCAAATCACTTAACCACACCACCACCATTTACCTCAGTTTCCTTATCTGTAAAATGAGTGAGAGAAGGATCTGGCAAACCCCTCTAGCTTCTTTGCCAAGAAAACCTCAAATGGGATCACGGAGATTTGGACATGACTGAAAAATGACTAAACAACAACAATCTCCTTGTTCCTCCAATAGATTATTCTATCTCCCAGGTCTTCTTGCAGTTCTTCCAATAGGACAGTGTATCTCCCATCTCCAAGGCAAGATCTCCAAGACTAGAAAAGCTCTTCTTCCTCACTTCTATCTCTTATTTTCCCTAGGTTTCTTCAAAGCTCAGACAAAATCTTACTTTCTGCAGGAGGCCTTTCCTCATCTTCCCTGATGCTAATGCCTTTCCCTTCTATGTTATCTATTCTATCTATTCCCTTTTATTCTCTCTATGATTCTTGTATGCACTTAGTATTTACATATCATTTTCCCATCAGAATGTAAGTTACTTGAAAACAGAGTATTCACCCCCTCTTCTTCTTCTTTTTTTTAAGTGCCCAGCACTGGTATATAAATGCTTACTAACTGACTTGTTCAGTAACTGTATCAGCTAGAAATAGATGGCTACTGAGATTCCTTCCAAATCTCAAATTCTTTGATTCTGTGGAGCAAGGAGAGAAGAGACGAGCAGACCTACCAGCAGGCTACTGCAATAGTCCAGGTAATGAGGGCTTGAACCAGGGAAGGGGGCAGTGTCAGAGGAGAGAAGGGGACATAAAAGAGAGATGATATGAAATAGATTGGAAAGGACTTGGCGATTGATTGGAGAGGGGAGACGGGAGAACATGGGGCATCTAGGATGAGAAGGGAGGATTTAGATTGTTGGAGAGGAGATGGAAGACATTCTCAGTTGATAAAGAAGGGATGGCCTGAGTAGAAACAGTGAGAAGACAATCTTGGCTGGATGAGTTTGTTCTGGGGATCAAGAGCAGCTAAGGCTGGCACACTTGCCAGCACTCCTCTTAGACTGGAAGCTGTAGCTGCTCCTTACAGGATTTGTCATGGTTTGGGCCTCTCATCCTAGAAACATCAGTCACTCCTTCTTCCTTTTCTCCACATTCCAGATCTATCTTTTCCATCTAGAGACTTTCCCTCCAAATTGCCCAGTCACTTTAAGGTTTCCCTGCCACATTCTCAGTGAGTGATGCCGCCATCTAAAATGAGTAATCACCTCTCTATTCTTTCTTTTTTTTAAATTTTTATTATTTATTTGTTTGTTTTTTTAAGCCCTTATCTTCTGTCTTGGAGTCAATACTGTGTATTGGTTCCAAGGCAGAAGAGTGGTAAGGGTAGGCAATGGGGGTCAAGTGACTTGCCCAGGGTCACACAGCTGGGAAGTGTCTGAGGCCAGATTTGAACCCAGGACCTCCCGTCTCTAGGTCTGGTTCTCAATCCACTGAGCTACCCAGCTGCCCCCTCTCTCTATTCTTTCTCAATGAGACTCCAGCTTCAACATTGTGTTCAAGTCTGAGTGCAGTATTTATGAAGGGAATCAACAGACTGGGAAGACAGACCAGGAAGGATCCGGAAACCATTTCCTATAAGAATGAGTTGAAATGATTGGCAATGTTTAGTCTGAAGAAAAGATGAGAGGATGGGAAGAAAGAACTGCCATCTTCAACTATCTGAAGGATTGTCATGTGAAAAAGCAATGTGCTTGTCTGGTTTTCAAAGGGAAGAACTAAAAGCAGTCTGTTGAAGTTAATCTTGCAAAATTAATTTGCAGAATTAAGGTCAATATAAGCAAAGCTTTCTAATTATGAGTTTCCAAAAATGGAATAGGCTGACTCAGGAGGGAGAAGGAAGTAAATATTTTTAAAATTTTATAAAAATGTTTACCTTTCAACTTAGAATCAATACTAATTATTGGTTCTAAGACAGAGAAGAGCGATGAGGGCTAGGCAATGGGGGCTAAGTGACATGCCCAGGGTCACACAGCTAGGAAGTGTCTGAGGCCAAATTTAAACCTGGGATCTCCCATCTCTAGGCTTGGCAGTCTATCTATTGCCACTTGGCTGCTCCTAGGAATAAACATTTATATAGTGCCTACTATGTGCAAGGTACTGTGTTAAATGCTTTATAAATATCTTATTTGATTCCCACAACAACCCTGGAAAAGAGGTGCTATTATTATTTTTATTTTATAATTCAAGTATCTGAAACAAACAGAAATTAAATGACTTTCTCATAGCGTCACATAGCTAGTGTTTGAGGCTGGATTTGACCTCAGGTCTTCCTTTCTCCAGTCCTAATGCTCTATCTACTGTGACACCTCGCTGCTTCAAGGATGTAGAGGGTTGCTTCTCACTGGAATTCTTGAAGGGAAAACTGCTCTCTCTCTCTCTCTCTCTCTCTTTCTCTCTCTCCTCCTCCTCCTCCTCCTCCTCTCTCTTTGTGTGTCTCTCTCTGTTTCTCTGTTTCTCTCTGCCTCTGTATCTGTCTGTCTGTCTTTCTCTGTCTCTGTCTCTGTTTTTCTCTCTATCTCTCTCTTTAAACCCTTACCCACTGTTTTAGAATCAATACTGAGTATTAGTCCTAAGGCAGAATAGCAGTAAAGGCTAGGCAATTGAGGTTAAGTGATTTGCCTAGGGTCATATAGCTCCGAAGTGTTTGAGGTCAGATTGGAACCCAGGACTTCCCATCTCTAGGTCTGGCTCTTTATCCACTGAGCAACCCAGCTACCCCTGCTTTATCTCTTTTCAAGGATGTTGAAGAGAGGATTTCTTTTCAGTTCTAGGTTGAATTAGATGGCCACCAAGGTCCTTCCAACTCTAAGATTCCTTTCTTATTCTGTCTTGTAATAACTCTAACTTGTCTCTTCTTCCTTGCCCATAAAGAAATAGAGTGGCAACTTCATGAGGCCAAGGGCTTTAATACAGACTAATGAGAACTTGGAAACTAGATGCTGCACACTTCTAGGAGAGATCCAAGGATGGAACCCATTCTAGGAGGGCTGTAGGCTGGTGTACCACTATAGGGTAGTGCTGAGTATAAAGGGCAGGAAGTGGGGGATCAGGAGATTTGGTGATAATTTTTATAACCTGTGGATCCCCTGGGCAATCTTTGCTAAAGTTCTACCATTATGATGGGAAGGTAAACCTGGCTTTTAAGAGGCTTTAACTGTTGGAGCACAAGCTCTGGCAGGTCCTACTGAGCTAGAAAGCCTTGGCTCACAAGCCTAATGATGGATGTGTTTGTTGTCTGAGAACAAGCCGGGCTAAGTTAAAAGAACGATAACTTTTCGTTTTAGTCACATCAGCTCATAATACCATCTAAGAAGGTATGGAGCAGTTTGGAACTCGAATAGAATTTTGAATAGAATATGGAACAGTATGAATTGGTGGAGTTGAGTTTCATTATGTTGGTGAAACCAGGGGTCTTTGAAATTCTGAAATACTGATTTTGGGCAAATTACTTCTTACTCTTGAACCTGTTTGTCCATTTGTAAAAATGGGAATAATAATGTACTACCTTCTTCAGGAACTATTTTGAATAAAACAAAATGTAAGCTGAGAAACTCTATAAAAACAAAACAAAACAAAACAAAAAGATCTTGGATCATTATTATATAGTAGGGAGAAATTGAAGGATAAATGACCCTTATGCCTGTCACTATTAACAAAAAGCTCTCTCTGAGGACTGGTGAATCTGCCTGGGCAATTGTCCCAGTTCTTAAGTTTTAAGGGCTCCTGTACTAAGAAGCATCCAGGGAAAGATGCACCCCTTAGGGATGACACAGTGCTTTGTACTTAGGTGTTTAATAAATGTTCGATGAATTTTCATCTCACTTTATATCGCACCATTACCAAGTAGAATATAATCTCTCTCTCTGCATATATATATATATATATATATATAAATATATATATATATATATATATAATCTCTCTCAGGGCAAATATTCTGTGCTTTTTTTCTTGTATCCTGAAAACCTGGCTCAATGCCTTGTCCATTAAAGCAGGCCTTCAATCCATATTTGATGAACCAAATTGAATGAATGACTGTGGTCAACTCTGGCTCTAACAAAGAGTTAACATTTCAATGTCATGTGCAGAATTGGCCCCTTGATAATAAACAGGCTTGGCCTGGACCTTCACATTGTTTGGACTGAACCTTCCTGGATTGACTCACGCTCCTTTGATGTCTCACAGTTTGTGTTTATTAGCACCAGGGGTCTGGCTTTACTCTAAGAGCCTGGGTGGCTTCCTCCACACTTCTTTCTCTCCTTCTTTTCCTTTGGCTCCTTTCCTGGCTCTTTCAGTGGCAACCGGGGGCCTGGCTAGGTCCAAAAAAGAGATATTCCTTCTGAACTCCACTTCCCCCTTGCCTTCCTGGTCTCTGGTGGGGAGCTGTTGGTGATGGAATTGAGCCAGGTCCCAAACAGGTGGGGGCAGGTCAACTCCAGCGTGAATCTTCTTCAATGTTTCCCATCTGTGCTTATAAAAAGGCAGAAGTGACTGATTTTGCAGTGAGTCTGAAGGATATTGAGAGTCCTGGGAATCCTAATATTTCAGAGCTTTGCAAGTAGTAAAACCACAAAAAAGAAAATAGTAACAACCTTTCATAAAGGTTTCATAAATGCTTATTATTTGCCAGATACTATGCTAGTCCCTGCTCTCAAGGAGCTCACAGGCTAAGGTGGGGAGACAACATGTAAATAATTATATACCTATGAACTATGTCCAGATAGCTGCTAAGTCATCTCAGAGGAAGTCACTAAAGGCAGGAGCTAAATTCACTTATTATGTAATGGTGTGCCTCATTATGGTTTGTTGAAGTCTCAGGAATGGAAGCTTCCTGGGGACAGAGACTTTGTCTTAAGGAAAATTTGAGCTTCCCTCCAGGGCCTAACAGATGGTGGGTTTGAATGACTCAGATAGTTTTGGTATGGTAAGACCTGGCAAAAATTGAAAGTGCTATTTAAAAGCTTACTATCATCCTCATCCTCATCCTCATCCTTGTTTATATTTAGTCCTATTCTCTTCTAAGCAACATAACCAGAACACTAAGTATCTACTAGACATTTGGAGCCGGCTGTCCCTTCTAGATATCCTCCCTAGATAATTTAAGATGTTAATATTTTTCTTCACAATATCCTTATTTCTGGGGCAGTTAGGTAGCTCAGTGGATAGAGAGCCAGGTCTTGAGACAGGAAGTCCTGGGTTCAAATTTGGCCTCAGACACTTCCTAGTTGTATGATCCTGGACAAGTCACTTAACTTCAATTGCCTAGTCTTTTTTGCTCTTCTGCCTTGCAACTGATATTTAGTGTGGATTCTAAGACAGATGATAACACTTTCCTACTTCTATTACTACCATGAGGGCACTGCCATTGTTTCAGTCATCTAAGATCATAATTTCAGAGTCATTTTCAACTTCTCCGAATCTTGATGATTTTGCCTTTCTAGCATCTTTCCACATCTGTCCCCTTCTCTCTACTTACACAACTTTCATCTTAGTTCAGATCTTCATCACGTAGCCACTTTAACTGGTTTTCTTGATTTAAGTGTTTCCTCTCTCCAGGCCATCCCTCACATAATCACCAAATAGTTTCTCTTAAGCACAAGTCTGAAGATGTCACTCCTCTGCTGAATAAGCTTTTCCCCAATATTACCTTAGAACCAAATCCAAACTCCTCTTTTGGCATTTATAACTCCTCATGAACTGGTTCTCCAACCTGCTTTTCCAATCTCATTATATGTTGGTTCTTCTTCATGCATTCTTTGGTCCAGCCAAACTGGCCTTGCTATTTCTGAAACAGGACATGCCATCCCTTATCTTGCTGCCTTTGTATGGTCCGATTACATTTTTAGTGGCACACACACCCTCAGCTCTACCTTTTAGAATCCTTACTTTCCTTCAAAGCTCAAGTCAAGTGCTATCTCCTATCTGAGCACCACCTCTGCCAAATATTTACCTTGCATTTATTTTGCATATATTGTATGTTACACCCCTTCTAGGGTTATTTTCAAACTCATACTCACACTGGTGGGTAGAGCCCTAAAGGATGCTCACTATTTTCCCCCTTTGGGTCCAAGGGACTTGAGAGGTTTGGCTTTTCTAATATTATCACTCATTAGTCACTATATGGTATGCTCCTCATTGATCATCAGCTAGCTAAGCTTAATTAGCTTTTTGAGAAGACATTTATTAATGTAAGAATGGTTGTACCACACATTTATCTAAATACTCCTCATGTACATATACAAGGTACCTGGGGGGAGTGGACTCAAACTTGGAGAATACATGGAGCCACATCTCCTGATTATTGGAAATTCTTTCCTCCTTTTGTGGCATCCTCATTAAGTTCCCCTTAGGTGTAGTTCTCTATTAGATTTCGCGAGTTGATATCGTCTTATATAAGTGCCTTTTTTTGTTGTTTTTATTTTCCATTTGCTTTGTTTTTTACTTATCCAAAGATATTTAATTTTCCCAATTTCATGTAATAACAACTTTGGACACACTTTCTGAAATTATAAGATCCAAATTGCCTCCCTCCCTCCTTTCCCTGTCTCCCTCTAGGGGGAGAAATTTGATCTGGATTATACATGGATTATCATGCAAAACACTGAAGTTCCTTTCTTTAGGGCAGTGATTCCCAAAGTGGGCGCCACCGCCCCCTGGTGGGTGCTGCAGAGATCCAGGGGAGGCAGTGATGGCCATAGGTGCATTTATCTTTCCTATTAATTGCTATTAAAATTTAAAAAAAAATAATTTCCAGGGACGCTAAGTAATATTTTTTCTGGAAAGGGGGCGATAGGCCAAAAAAAGTTTGGAAAAGTTTAGTTGGTTCTTTTATGTGCCTTTGCTCCCAATATAGATGTAGTGTTAGCTGAGAGCAGGAGGGGTGGGGTTTGGTGCAGAGAGGTACATACAATGCTTCTGATGCTGACACAGACTCCAAATCTTGCAACCTTTGAAATTTACAAGGTAGTCATGGTAACTGGGTAAGGGAGGAAGTGTGATGCTGCCTCCCTGCCCCTACTTTCTGTGCTGTGGTACAGGTGCAAGGGTCTACTTCCTCAAGACACTCATGAGGCCAGGAGCTTGTGAGACTTGACTACTTCACTCTTGAGTGACAATTCTGAACTGGCTTTCAATAGAATACATAAAAGTGGAGGTATGTCTAATTCTCTTCAACTAATCACACTTATTTTCTGTGTGGTGTCATCACCTGTTATCCACCAAGGTGTTTCACTCTTATCAAACTGACTGCCAACTTGCTGGAACTGTTTAACTCAGAAGTACAGAAAAGAGAAATGAAAGGAGAGAAATGCATGTTGGAAAGTATGTTGATCACTTCATGTCAGATAATAGACTGTTGGAATCAGAAGGGCCCCAAACCATACAACAGGTACATTTTTGAGGGGGCATTCAAAATGAGATTTTCTACACTCAATTCTAAATGCTTTCTCTAGTATAACATTTATCTGCATTATAGTGGTCAGCCTTAAATTAAAAAAACAGAAATTTATTATTTATATCCATTTGAATAATACAAAGACCACGTGTTTATTTGTGTTTCATTTGGTACTACATTTATATTAAATTAGCACATAATTATGGGCTGTTTTAAATATTTTTTTTTCAGTTTAACTTTTTAAAAAAACATTTAAAGTTTCTTTTGTCACAAGTTGTTTTATTGCTTTTTGGCCTCTCTCCTTCCCCCTGGTATAGAGATTCAAGAAAAAAAAAAGGCTTAAATAGTATATTCCCATTCCTTGCTAAAATATCAGCCCTCTTGAGGTCAGGAACTATTTTATTTTTTTGTCTCTAATTCCTTAGCTCCTAGCTCAGGACTTGACACATAGTAGATATTTAACACATTCAGGTGAATTGATCAATTATCTCTAGTCTGCTGGTTCTTTTCATTAAATCTCCCACTAACTCTATAAAGGAAAGTAATAGCATCGATCCCATTTTATAGATTGGAATATTGAGACACAAAGAAGTTCAACGTCTTGGCAAAGGCCACCCAGTGTTTCAGTGGCAATGCCAGGGATGGAACTTTTGTCTGCTGGTCTTGAACTTAACGTTCTCTCTATATAAACTAGACTGTGCTTTATTTATTCCTGATAGAAGACATGGGAGCAAACAGAAACTCCCTCTCTGGGGTTCCTATTGTGTTTAGGGGTGCCATTTGCATCTAATTACCCAGAAGCCTCTGCCAATGAGCAGAGATTATCCGGCAGGCCGGGTCCCCAGAGCGCCAGAACATCGGAAAAGGTACAGATGGGTTTCTGGGTGCACTCTTTGAAAGCAGGAGGAGGAGTCTTGCTGAGAATATCATCACTGGGAGACACTGGATGTATCATCAGCTATGAGGGTTATTTTGAAGTGGGGCATCCTGATGGCTTCCCTCCGTCCTGGAGAACCAAACGGAGAACCAGTGAATCGCAAAGGAGACGCACAGTCTTGCTTAGCCCTGAAGAAATTCATTCGCCATATTTCGGGCTTGTCATCGTTTTCTCTCCCTGTTAGGCTCATAAGCGAACACTGTTATATGATACAAAGACCGTGGGCGAGGAATGTTGCAGAGGGGCCTTACCTATTGTGTTTCCTGGCTTCATTTACTCTGAATTTGCCAAGCCCCTGTTTAACTCATGTCTTTGTAGCTGCTTCATCTTGGAGTATTTATAGTGGATGCCCCATGCTGGGCGTTACAAAGCGGCTCTCGCTAGTGTGACTTGGGGGGAGCTCAAGTTCACATGAATTACATTCCAGTAGAATTTTTCTGGCATGGAGCAATGCAATGACTTGGCCAGGTTTGGGACTGTCCAATAGGGGCGCAGCCCAGAAGGAAAGTCCCGAATGTATTTAAATACTTACCCTCCCCCTCCCTGATGACAAAATCGGCCCTGCATTCTTCTAGCTGACCGCACAGTGCAAGCCTGTGCTGATAAATAAAACTTCCTAGGAGTTTGGAATTTGAAACATAATATCTCGTTGAGTCACACGCCCTTTTCTCATCTCCTGTCTGCATCAGAGACCCAGATCTGCAAGTCCGAGAACTGACCCTCCCGCTCCCAACACCGCCCGCCCCCCACCCT
>NC_058130.1:677481851-677507517 GCF_016433145.1 Gracilinanus agilis
TCCCTCCCTCCCTCCCTCTCTTCCTTCCTTCCTTCCTTCCTTCCTTCCTTCCTTCCTTCCTTCCTTCCTTCCTTCCTCTCCTCTGAAACTTATAACTTTAGTTCAAGTCTTCTTTATCTCACTCCTTGATTACTGCAATAGCTTGTTGGTGGGTCTTCCTTCCTCAAGTCCGTCTTCATGCTAATCTATCTTCCATTCAGCCACTAAAATGATGTTCCTAAACACAGGTTCCTCGCGATAAACTGAAGTGGCTTCCTGTTGACTACAGGATCAAAAATAAAATTTGGTATTCATAACCTATCCTTTATAACCCAGGCCCCTCTACCTTCCCAGTCTTCTTACACTTCACTTTTCTATAGGAACTCTTTGATCCAGTGATATTGGTCTCCTAGGTTTTCCATGAACATGACATTCCATGTTTTTTTTCAAAGTTATTTATTTATTTGTTTGTTACATCAAAATACCCAGGTAACTCTCTCCCTCTCTCTCCTTCCCCCATTTGAGAAGGCATCATTTGACAAAAAAAGAAAAGAAAAAATATGTATGTGTATATATATATATGTATGTATGTATGTATGTATATGTCTTGCTTACTTCTATTTATCAGTTCTTTTTTTTGGAGGTGATGTATACAATTCATTCTTCAAACAATGTTTCTGTAGCTGTATATAATGTTCTTTTGGGTCTTCTCATTTCATTCTTCATCATTTCATGTCTTTCCATGATTTCTGAAAATTAATCTGTTCATCATTTCTTACCGTGCAGTAGTATTTCAGTACAATCATATGCCACGTCTTGTTTAGCCATTAAACTCCAGGCATTCTGCCTGTCCCCCTGCCTGTAACACTCTCCTTCCTCTACTCTGACTACTGAACTACTTGATTTCATTTAAGTTCCAACTAAAATTTCATCTTTTATAGGAGACTTTCCCCAGTCCCTCTTAATTCTAATGTTTTCCCTCGGTAATATTTATCCTGTATATAGCTTGTTTGTACTTGTTTGTTTACTTGTTTCTGTCATTACATTGTGAGCTTTTTTGAGGGAAGAAGAGATTGATTGACTTTTGCCTCTTTTTGTATCCCCAGCCTTTAGCCCAGGGTTTGGCATATAGTAATCACTTAATAAATGTTTATTGACTGATTGATCAATCTCCATACTCCTCTGGTAGGTATTACAGTTGGTAGTAGTAGTAGTAGTAGTAGTAGTAGTAGTAGTAGTAGTAGTAGTAGTAGTAGTAGTAGTAGTAGTAGTAGTAGCTGTTGTTGTTGTTGTTGTTGTTGTTGTTAGTAGTAGTCAATATTTATTTAAAGCTTTAAGGTTTACAAAGAATTTAAAATATATTATCTCATTTGATCCTCACAATAACTCTCTGAAGGAGGTATTATTATTCTCATTTTAAAGATGAAGAAACTGAGACAGAGAGATTAAGTAACTTGCATAGGGTTGAATAGCTAGTAGGTGTCTGAGGCCGAATTTGAATTCAGATCTTTATGGCCAGCACTCTATACACTATACTACCTACCAACTCACTTTTAGAGAGGATTAAAGGTATCTCTGTTTTACAGATGAAGAGAAAAACCCAGAAGAGGGTAAATAACTTGTCTTCAGTCACAAGCTAATAAATACGAGAGATTTGATTTGAATCCATCCCTCCCCAGTTCTATATTTAACACGGTGTCCACTATAAATGGATCATATAGAGAGAACAGTGTTGGACAAATGGTAGGCATTTGTTAATGACATCGGTTTGCTCTTTATCGAATTTGGATAAGCCAATTCCATCTCTTTCTTTGCCTCTGTAAAATAAACAGGTTGGACTAGGTGGCCTCTAGGGTGCTGTCCAGCTTTAAGGTTCTGAGTGCAGATTATAAATCACAGGAGTATGTAAGGATGATAGGAGGTTGAGAAGAAATAAAAATGACTTATTTTTGTACTATAAAATTGGGGTGTATCCATTATGCAAAGGTAGCTATTAAACCTTAGAATTTCTGACTCTGGAGAAGAAACAAAATTGCTGGCTACAAAGGACTTGTTCAGAACTGTCTTGTCTGAAGCAAATGACTGAAGCTTTATAAAGCAATGTGTCTTATTAGCTTGGGTGAAAGTACATATTTATTTGTGGAATTTTGATGACAGAAGGAGGCAGGAAGCAGAGATGGAGAAAGAATTTAGGGCAGCCTTTGTAATAAATACCAAAGAAATGATTAGCTCAGGATTTTTTTTTTAAACTAGCCCACCTCTCCCTCATTATGGCTATTCTATTTATGACATTGAATAGTCTGTTCTTTTCACATAATTCTGGGTAAGGAATTGGGTGGCCATATGGGTCTGAGGCAGAGAGAGTATTTAGGTGAATTATGCTCACAGGCAGTGAGAGCTGATTTGCATTTGTGTTCTCTAGTTACATGGAGTCACTCCAGAAACAATTGTTGACTGCTCTTTCTATAATGAAGTTCTTTTCTCCTTCATTTTCCTTTTCTCCTTCTTTTTCTTCAGAAGATGTGAGCTAGAAGAGAACCTGAGGAGTTGTAACTTCAGAAGATACAGCGAAGACTAACACACACCTGAATGAGAATTCCTTCTCAGATTATCCAACAAGTGATCATTTCGACTTTGTGTGAAAGTCTCTAAGGAAGAGAAATCTACCTCACCAGGCAGTTTTTTCTACTTGGGATAGTACTAGTCCTTAGGGAGTTTTTCTTTACATTCAGCTTAAATTTGCCTCTTTAAAATTTCTACTCACTGTTTTGGTTGTACTCTCTGGGGCTAACGGCAAGAAGCCCACACTCTTTTTGAGAGATAGCCCTTCAGAAATCTAAAGATAGCTGCCATGTCCTTTACGAATCTTTTCCAGGCTAAACACAGTGAATTCCTTAAGGCTGTTCTCATATGGCATGAACTACACCATTCTTGCTTCCCTTTTTTGGACAATTGTCACAATTTCTTTCCCTAAATGTAGCACTGAGAATACAGCATCTCAGATATACTCTCACTAGGGCAGATTTGATTCTCATCTCCTTATTCCTAGAAGTTGTCTCTCTTAACATAGGTCAACATTGCATCAACCCTTTTAAAAAAACAAACAAAAAAACCCCCCTTAACTTCCATCTTAGAGTCAATACTGTGTATTGATTCCAAGGCAGAAGAGTGATAAGGTCTAGGCAATGGGGGTTAAGTGACTTGCTCAGGGTCACACAGCTAGGAAGTGTCTGATGTAAAAATTAAACCCAAGGGGGAAGCTGGGTGGCTCAGTAGATTGAGAGTCAGGTCTAGAGATGGGAGGTTCTAGGTTCAAATCTGGCCTCAGACACTTGCTAGCTGTGTGACCCTGGGCAAGTCACTTAACCCCCATTGCCTAGCCCTTACCACTCTTCTGCCTTGGAGCCAATATACAGTATTGACTCCAAGATGGAAGGTAAGGGTTTAAAAAATTTTTTTGAACCCAGGACCTCCTGTATCTAGAACTGCCTGCCCCCTACATCATCCCTTTTTTCATTACCATAGGGACAGCTAGCTGGCACAGTGGCTAGAATGCTTTACCTAGAGTTAGAAGGACCCGAATTCAAATTTTACCTCAGACAGTTATTAGCTATATGACCTTGGGCAAGTTACTTAATCTCAATTCCTTCAACTGTGAACTGGGGATAATAATAGCACCCATCTTCCGGGGTCGTTGTGAGAATATAACTTTAAAAATATTTGTAAAGCACTTAGCACAGTACCTAATACAGAGCAGGTACTATATATAAATGCTATTATTATTATATTGTACTTTTGACTCACATTGAGCTTATAGTTCACTACAAGACCCAGATCTTTTGTAGATAGATAGCTGTCTGGCCACATCTCTTTAAATTTGTACCTATGTGGGTGATTTTTGAATTTACTTAAATGATTTTTTACATTTATTCCTAGAAAAAGTTCATCTTATTCATCTCAGCCTAATGTTCTAACTTGATCAGAATTTTTGGATTCTAACTTTCTCATACAATGTTTTAGCTGTCCCTTCAAAGCAAGGGTGACATCATTTGCACTCTGGATTAAACCATCTATGCTCTTATCTTAACCCATTCATAATTAAGTGAAAGAGCACAAGATTGAGTATAGATCCCGATGGTACTCCTCTAGAAACCTCCAGCCAAGCTGATCTAAAATTACATATAACTTTTTTTTTAATTTTTGTCGTGCGACCTGGTCTGAATCAATTTAATTTTACTATCATCTAGCCCACATCTCTTAATCTTTTCCTTAAGAATGGCACGAGATGCTTTATCAATGCTTTGCTAAAATCTATGGACTTTCTTTTGATTTAACTACCTATGAAGTAACTTATTCAAAAAGAAAATAAGTTCATTTTGGCATGATCTGTACTTTATGAAAACACCTCTTCCTTTTTCTATATGTCAACTTACTACCTTTTTACCCCTTTAATAATAGCTTTGAGGATTTCCCCAGGATTTACATTCAAGCTTAGTGGCCTGTACTTTGAAGATTCCATTTTGCTTTCCTTAGAAAAGTAGTACATTTGCCTTTCTCCAGGCTTTTGCTTCCTCTCTCATTTTCTCTGTTCTTTCAGAGATCACCCATAGGGTCTTAGCAGTCACATCTGTCAGCTTTCTCAGTGTCTGAGGATAATGTTCAGGTGGGGAAATGACTTGAATTCATCCAGGGAATCCTATTGCTCTCTTACTACCTCTTTCTTTGTTTTGAGTATCAATTAAAAATAAACAAAAATCCTTATCTTCCATCTTAGAATCAGTATTGCGTATTGGTTCCAAAGTAGAAGAGTGGTAAAGGTTAGGTAGTAGTTAAGTGATTTGCCCAGGGTCTCACAGGAAATGTCTAAGGTCAAATTTGAATCCAGGACCTCCTGTTTCTTGGCCTGGTTCCCAATCCACTGAACCACCTAGCTCACCCCTACCGATTCCTTTTTACCCATTTTTGTAATGTTTCTTCAGTCCAAACTAAGAATCAAGCTACTTTTCCTCTCTCTTAGCTGTGGTCATTGTCATCCTGTCCTCTACCCCTTCTTTCATCTTCATTTTCTCTCCCAAATACCTTACAATTACCTTTTTGTTGTCCTTATTTCACTTTCTAATTTCTTTAGCACTCTTGCTTGTCCTGACCTTATAGAATTATGCCTTATTTTTGTGTTTATCCTAATATATATCCTTGCTTTTATCATCAAACATGCCTTTCAAAAATCAAAGTTGGTTGGTGAGTGTCCTGTCTATAACCATTACTATTTAGACAGCTTCCTCTTTTCTACTTCATTGGAATTGTTCCTCCTTGTCATCAGAATTATTTTTCTTGAAATCTCCCCACTCCTATGCAGACTTCCCCCTTGGAATTTTGGCTCATGGGATTCCCACTTGCTTCCCCTGAACTCTTCAAAATCTGCTCTCTCCAAATATAAAGTACATATAACACTATGTTCAGCTTTCCCTGACTATCACAAATTCTAAGATGGATTGCTCACTTTTCCCCATGGTGCCCATCATTTCTGTCTCAGCAAACAGACCAGAATAGATTTTCCCTTAGTTGGGCCTTTCATGTTATGAAAGATGGAATTATCATTCTGGTAAGTCAAAAAATTATTAGCTGCTGCACTTTTGTCGGAGAGACAGACAGACAGAAAGATACACACACACACACACACACACACACACACACACACACACACACACATACACACACAGAGCCTATACAATATTCTGATAATTTAAGTTCCTTATCCCAACTAGAAATGTGGAGATAGAGATTGTTTCATTCTTTTTACTTTTTACATTTGCTAAGTGCCCCTGCAGTGAAGAACATTAATAAATCCCTTGATACTTGCCCCCAAAGGTATAGCCAAGCTGTTGGAGAGTCTATCCAGGACCTGGGAAGCTAAAGTTGGCTTCAGAAGGAATGGGCCAGTAACTGGATCTCAAGAGAGTAGAATTTATACTGTAATAGTCTCATTGGATGAAGGTGAGGACAAGAGATATTGTGGAAGTGAGGACTGGTTAAGTGGAGAGCCTCAGGGGGCAAATTGACATTCTCTTAGAGGTCTTTGCCTTGGAGTGGGTCTTTCCAATTTTTTTTTTATCATTTTGTTTTCATCATCATCATTTCTTATGGCACAGTAGGATTCCATCACAATCATATACCAATGTTCAGTTGTACCATAATTGATGGACATCTCTTCAATTTCCAATTCTTTGCCACCACAAAAAGAGGCGCTATGAATATTTTTTTACAAGTAGGTCCTTTCCCCCTTTCTTTGATCTCTTTGGGATACAGACCTAATAGTGATATTGCTGGCTCAAAAGCTATGCAGTTTTATGGTCCTTTGGGAGTGGTTCCATATTGCTTTTCGGAATGGTTGCATCAGTTCACAGCTCTACCAACAGTGTATTAGTGTGTCAGTTTTCCCGTATCCCCTCCAACATTTATCATTTTTCATTTTTTTTAGCTAGTCTGATAGATGCGAGGTGGTATCTCAGAGTTTCAATTTGTAATTTTCTAGTTAATAGTAATTTGGAACATTTTTTTCAGATGGCTAAAGATAGTTTTAATTTTGACCTTTTGTCAGTTGGGGAATGCTTTGTATTATTATATATTTGATTCATTTGAGAAATGAGGCCTATGTCAGAGACAATTGCTATATAGTTTTCCCCTTGTTCATTATTTCCCTTTTTATCTTGGTTGCATTGATTTTGCTTGTGCAAACCCTTTTTCATTTAATGTAGACAAAATTATCTATTTCATATCTTGCAATCCTCTTTCTGTCTTGTTTGGTCATAAATTCTTTCCTTACCCATAAATCTGACAAACTACTTTGTGCTTCCCTAATTTGTTTATGGTTTCCCCCCTTTGTTTCTAGATCACATATTCATTTTGACTTTGCCTTGGTATATGGCATGTAGTGTTGGTCTCTGCCTAGTTTCTGCCATGCTGTTTTCTACTTTTCCCTATAGTTTTTGTCAAATAGAGAGTTCTTGTTCCAAAAGTTTGGATCTTTGGGTTTGTCAATTATTATATAGATTACTATGGTTACTTATTATTGTGTGTTGAGTGTTTAATCTATTTCCATTGATCCACTACTATTTCTTAGTCAGTACAGATTGTTTTGATAATTAACACTTTATAAATCAGTTTGATATCTGGCACAGCTAAGCAACCTTTCTTTATATTTTTCTTTTATTAATTCCCTTGATATTCTTGGTCTTTTGTTCATCCAGATGGATTTTATTTTTATTTTTTCTAGCTCTATGAAGCAATTTTTGGGTAGTTTGATTGTATGGCCCTGAATAGGTAAATTAATTTAGGTAGAATTGTCATTTTTATTATATTGACTGAGCCCACCCATGAACAATTAATGTTTTTCCAGTTGTTTAGATTGATTTGTTTGAAAAGTGTTTTGTAGTCGTTGGAAAGGGAAAGACAAGTTGTCTTTCTGTTATCCTCTAGCTTGACTATAAATGATGCACTAAAATGGTCTTCTTACCATACCCTTATTTCCACCAAATTATTCAGGTTAAAAAGTAGCTGTGGGATGAGGATGCTGGTAAAAGGAGGGATAAGGAAACCTTTTTGATGCTTTCAGAGATTATTTCAGCCAGCACTGATTTCTCCCTTTTCTGGATTACAGGATTCCTGCGTTCATACTTTTGGTACTTGTTTCCTACACCTAGAATACTTTTTTCTCTTCATCTCTACCTCTTGGAATTCTAGCTCTTTTCAAGCTTTATCTCAATTTTCAGGTAATGCCTGAAACCTTTCTTGATTTCCTCTCCCCCTCCCCTGTTCCCCAAACCTGCGTTATTAGTGCTACTCCTGCAACCTAGAAATAATGTTGTATATGCTTCTCCTAGAAAGCATGGGACATTATTCCTTGGTATCCTTACCTCTAGCACAGTGCCTGGAACAGTGTAGGATGAGAGAAGAGAGAGAGTTGGCTGGGTATTTTAATATAAGGAATACATAAATTAAATAAAATTTTAAATAAAAAATGCTTATTAGTTAATTTTAAGCAGTGGTCCAGAAATAAAAATACGATTCTCAGACATTATCTTCTTAACAAGCTGTTCATTTCTTCTAACTAACTGGCTGGTCAGTCCCCATGCCTCTAGACAAGATCACAAAGCAGGGTGAAATTTCATATCTTGCCTTACTAACCCATTCTAGTGTTCAATAATCCTCACCATTCACTCTTTTTTTTTTAGATATACCATAAATCTCCAATCTTATTTCCTTATTTCTGGTTGACTATTAGTTCCTGTTGTTGAGCCATTTCAGATCCTCTGTGACCCTATTTTGGGGTTTTCTTGGGAAAGATACTGGAGTGGTTTGCCATTTCCTTCTCTGGTTCATTTTACGGATGAGGGAACAGAGGTAAACAGAGGTAAGTGACTTCCCCAGGGTCACACAGCTAGTAAGTGTCTAAGGCTGGATTTTAACCCATAATGATGAGTCTTCCTGATTCCAAGCTCAGCCTTCTATCCACTTGTCCACATTGTTTGGATCTTTTCACTACTCCCTTACTTATATTTACTTAATTTAGTATATGTTGTTTTCCCCTATATAATGTAAGCTTCTTGAAGTCAAGGACTACTTTATGCTTTATTTTTTGTGCTCCCAGTGCCCACCATAGGATCTTACACATAAATATTGTATTTGATACATTTTTGTTGAATGAATGATTGGAATGAAGGGAATTTTCAGGTGGAAAAGTGCTGCATAAATAATAGCTCCCAAGTTGGAATCTCTCAAGGTCCCACTGCTCAGAAATCTCCCTAGGAGCTGGTCTTAGCCTTTAAACCATCAAAGGAAGAAACTAGTTCCAATCCCTTCATTTAGTTGTTCATGAACACTTATTTCTTAGAAAGAAGGTAATCCACAGCTTTGGGGAGTGACATAACCAAAACAAAGCAAAACAAAACAACAACCAATTGAATCAATCAACATTTATTTCTTAAGTGGCCCAGGCCAGGTGCTAGGTGCTCAGAATACAAAGACAAAAATGAAACACTAAGACTCAGAACTAGGTTGAGTCAGCCAGTTAATTGGTCTGGGCCAGGGAGGGTGGGGGGTAGAACTCATTCTTCCTGAAGAGTTTTTCCTTTTAACCCTCCCTGGAATCAAGATCCCTCAGCAAGAAGTAGACTTAAGGGTGCAGCTGGGTGGCTCAGAAGATTGAGAGCCAGGCCTAGAAAGGGAGGTCCAGGGTTCAAATGTGACCTCAGACTCTTCTTAGTTGTGTGATCTTGACTCTTACTGCTCTTCTGCCTTGGAACCAATACATAGTATTGATTCTAAAATGGGAAGGTAAGGGTTTAAAAAAAAACTAGGCTTAGGTTTTGGAATGATACTCTACATTCATATCCCATGTGGTTCTCCAAGCCAGGATTATGGGGTAACTAGCCCCATGGGGCTCCTTTACCCTTTCTCAGACTCCATTTCCAGGAGGACCAGTTTTGGTGTTGGTAATGCCATAGCCCTCCTCCATAGATGGTTGGTTCTTCTCATTTGGTTTCTAGGAGGAGCAGAAGGAGCAGGGATAACCTTCTTGGCAGAACTGCAAATTTAGGTAAAATTTTTCTTTAATGTTCTCTCTTTCCCTTTTCCCTTTTACCACAGGTACCTGTATTCTAATGATGCCCAAAGTGCCTATTTTAGTACTCTGAGTAGCTTATCTTCTCACTGCAGTTTCCCATTCACCCAAAGGACACTGCCTCCTTTTCAACTCTTCTTCCCTCTTAAAATGAAAACAAACATTTCCATTCCCTCAAAAAATAGATCCCAGTTCTCCTATTAGGAATTCTCATTTAATTGAACTAACTTACATTAAGATCATAGGATTTAGTGCTAAAGGAGGCTATCTAATTCAAACTTTTCAATTTACGGATGAGGAAAATGAGATGCTAATAAGTGACTTTCTTTAGTCACAAAACTAGTTCAATAACAGAGCCCATCCAGCTCCTACCCCCAACTCTATAAAACCGTAAATTGCCCATGAATTGCTGATTTATATTTTTGAATAGAATAGCTGCACTAGGAATCCCCTACGTGAATGAAATAAAAAAATCGGAAACATGCTCTTCCTATCCCTCCCTCTTAGTCTATCCTTCTAATTCAAAGAATTTCATATATAAGATTATGATAAATTTGAGGCAGTGTGGGAGATTTTCTTTTTTTAATTTAATTAAATTTATTTGTTACATTAGAATTTCCAGGTCCCTTCCTCACCTCACCTCCCCTGTTAGAGAGAAAGTATCATTTGATAACAAGTTATATAAATATATAAAACTATGTCTTGCTTATTTTTATTTATCAATTCTAACTCTCAAATCAGACATGCACAAGTCATTCTTCAAACAATATTTCTCTTGAAAAAAGGAAAAGAACTATATATTCTAAAATGTCTTTGTGGTGGCAAAGACCTGGAAACTGAAGGAATGCCCATCAGTTGGGAAATGGCTAAACAAGTTGTGGCGTATGATTATGATGGAATACTACTGTGCCAAAAGAAATGACAAGCAGGTTAATTTAAGAAAATGGAAAGAATATCTACATGAAATTATGAAGAATGAAACAAGCAGAATCAAGAGAATATTATAAATAGTAATAGAAATATTATTTGAGGAGGGAGATTTTCTTTATGGGTGGGGTGTTCTCATTGAAATTCCTTTCCTTTCTCATTTGTCTAATAATAAGGTCTGATTTGAGAGAGCAAAGAAGAATGAAGAAATCTCTTAAATCCTGTCCCATTTTACCTTAACAGTTTTCTTACATTTTAGTCCCCTCTATATACACCAAAAAGTAATTACACTGGTTTACTGATTATCTATCACTCAGGACACTCCATCATCTCTCTCCATGTCTTTGCATTGGCTGTTCTCCATGCCTGGAATGCTCTTCCCTCTTCACCTCTGACTTCTAGCTTTCTTGGCTTTTTTCAAGACTCAACTTAAATCTCATCTACAAATGGCCTCTCTAAGTCCTTTCAGCCCCATCCCCTTATCTTACTGAACATATCTTGCATATAGTTGTTTGCATTTTGCCCTCCCTATTAGAATGTAAGCTCCTTGAAGGCAAGAGCAGTGTTTAATGCAATGCTAGTTAGGTTCATAGTAAAGCTTGTTGACGGACTGACTGCCTACCCATCCCCTGAGCTAATATACCGTGTTCTCCTCCATGCCTAGCCTCACTGACTTTCAGAAGCTTCGTTCTTTGAACCCCTCACCCAGTCTAGGGTCCTCAGTGAAGGGTGGGTGGTAATACCTACAGCATAAGGAATTAATGGGACTCCTCTGAAATCATTCTTGTCCCCTGATTGCTGAAGCCTACTTTGTCCTAGGTCCTAATAATTCAGAACAGGCACATCTACCAGTTGAAGGACTGGATTGTGGAATACCAGGAGCTGTCTATAGATTTCCTTTGCCAGAAAGGTGAGAAGAACCAGTGGCCTTAGTGGCTTGTTATGTATCTGGTGATCTTCAGAGGAGTTTCAGAGCAGATACCTTGCCTGCTTTGTCCTCCTCTCCCCTCCCAGGACCCCAGAAATGCTGCTTTGATCCCAGTTCCTATTGCCCCTGTGGTCCTTCCCAGGATCAGCCTCCTTCATGTTCCTTTGTTTTTCTGGGGCTTGGACTGTGACTCATTGTGGGGGATCTTGGCCTTAGGTGGCTAATTCTACAGACAATTGCCCAGAATGGTACCTTCCTTTAGAACCCAGCCCTGAGAGACTTGACTTCCCCCTCTCCTGGATGGGGCCCCACTGGGGTAGGGGATTTGCCTTTCTAGAGTTGGGCAGTCAACCTTGCTGACCCCTTTTTCAGGTCACTAGTCACTTTTACCTTCCTATGTGTGTGCTCAGTTAACAGAGATTGGAGCTGCCTGGTGTACTCTTCCTCCTCTCCTTTCCACAGTGAATTTGCCTGCTCATCTAGTATATAGTTATTTGCTTAGACTTAAAAAAAATTATAAAGGACATTACCTGTCAGTGGGGGCTTCTGTAGGGAGAAAGGGAAACCAGTGTTGTTATCTTCTTGTTTAGAGATCTGATTGAAGCATCTCCCAGCAGAGGATGCTGTCAATAACTTTTTTATTTGCCATTAGGGATGGAGTGGAATAGAGTGGACTCAGTGAGGGGAGAGGATACAAAACAACATCCTCAAACACGAATCTAGTCAGATTAACCTGGGACAAGTTTTTTTTTTTAATCAGTGCTGACTACCCCTGGTAAAACTATGAGGTCACATTAGAACCCATCCTCATCTCTCAGTGGATAGAGCACTAGATCTGGAGTCAGGAAGAAATGAGTTCAAATATAACCTCAGATATAAGCTGTATGATCCTAAGGGAGTCACTTAACCTCTGTTTGCCTTAATCCACTAGAGAAAAAAAAATGGCAAACCACTCTAGTATCTTTGCCAAGAAAACCACACCAAGAATCACAAAGAGTTGCACACTACTAAACAACAATCGTCTTTCCTGTCACCTATAGATACAGAGACAGAAAGTGAACCATAAATTTCCACCAATAATCTTTGATCTCTCAGAAACATAAGAATGCAGAGATCATCTAATGTGGCGGTGGGGCTTCTAGGGTTCATAAATTTGTTTTTAAGAATATTTACTGCATTTCAATATTCATTTCCTTTGTTATCCTCCATATTTGATTATATGTATTGTGTAGATAGAAACCACTCCTTAAGTGTGTCCTACCCCACATCCCATTTTACGTGCACACTTTGTGTGATGGAGGGGGACTGGAGTAAAAAGGTGTGGTGTATAAGGGGAGGTCTCTCTCTCTCTCTCTCTCTCTCTCTCTCTCTCTCTGGGTTGGTGTGGCAGTAGAAGAAGGTCTGAAACAGGAGCTCTGGTACCTGCTGTGTGCTGGAAGGCTTGTTCAGGGTTTGTTGGCTTGGCGGGCTTCCTGATTTGGCTCAGGGTATTATTTTAGATAGGTAATATTTTCTGTCCCTTTCCTACATATCCCTTTTTTTCTATATCTCCATTTTTATTAAAAACTTAATTGTTAAGAGCTATTAACAGACTCCTGACTTGAGAGTTAATTTTATCAATGGTGACCACACTTTTTCTTTTAATTAATATTATATTTAATAATTTTACTTTCATTTATTACGGTATTTTAAAATAGTATTTTGAGAAGGGGTTGTTGGGCTTTATCAGACTGCCAAAGGGGTTCATAGCACACACAAAAAAAGTGAAGAACCCATTCTTTTTATAAATGAGGGAATTGAGGCCTAGGTGGATAGAGTTGACTTCTTCAAAGTCATGTTGAGGTCAAGACTCAAACTCAGAGAACCCTTGAGACTCACAAGTCTACCTTGAACCATTGTCTGGATTGTAGACCACCCCCTATTCACACACAAGGAAAAGCTTGGACCAACCAACCACTAGTTTCTAAAGAGACAGGTGGTTCTTTTTGGGGGGAGAAGGAGTTGTGGTTTAACCAGTCCTATCTGAGTTTCTTAATTCCATAGAACTTCTATTTTGCATTAATTCCAATCTGGAGCCAGTCCTGAGTTTTAACACTGAAAGTGTCTCAGGCAAGAACCCTAAGCTCCACCAAATACAATTAAAAGGCTGCTGTTTACACAAAGCTATTTACCAGTAGCATAAGCAAACAAGGGGGTAATGGAATGAAATGATAAAGGCAATTAGACTTTCATGTATGAATTTTCAGAACACTTTAAAAGCCTGTCTAGATGACTGGTGATAGGAAGACTTCTGAGCCCAGGAAGAGAATTAAAAAAAAAATACAGGGGCCAAGGGACTGGGAGTTAAAAAAAAAAAGTCCTTGGCCTTCCAGGGTGATTTGGGGCCAAAGCCACCCACCTGCCCTCTGAGGTTTACTAAATGCTGCCCTTTTGGACAGGACCCGTATGACAAGTCCTCTGTCAGGAGCCTTTTCAATGAGCCTCAATCCCTGGAATGGAGAGACCGGGTTGGGTCATGGGCTTTAGGCCCATTGGAGTGACCCTGGCATTTCTCAGAAATGCAGTGACTTACATAATGACCCACTGTGCAGCTGATCAGTAAGGAAGCAATGGAAAGTTTGTACTGTACTCCTTGTTATCAGTTTGTGAGGCTTTCATGTTGCAGAGTGAGGGTCATGGGGACAAATATTTAAGTAGCTGTTGGGTTTCTCACACCCAGGCGAGTAAGCATTTGCAGAGCCACCAAGCAACTCTTCATTGCATTTTTTGCCTGGGATAAGCTAAATTGCTGGCAAAAGACTGCTGGAAGTTCTTGAAATATTGAGTTAGAATCAGAGATCATATTTATTATATTATTATTGTTATCATATCATTATTATATCATAAGCCTTATTATAAGAAGATTTATAATGTGGTAGGTGGCATTCTGGACCTGAAGTCAGGAAGACTCCTCTTCATGTTTTCAAATCCTGCCTCAAACACTTAATAGCTGTGTGACCCTGGACAAATCATCTAACTATGTTTGCCTCAGTTTCCTTGTCTGTAAAATGAGTTGGAGAAGGAAATGGCAAACCACTCTAGTATCTCTGCCAAGAAAACCCCAAATGAAGTCATGAAGAGTCTGACATGAATGAAATAACTGGACAGCAACAATGTGCCATCTCTCTCCCCTCCAATCATAATTGGAACCTATGTATAAAGGAACATCATGCCTCCAACACCCCACTCCACCCTTGTCACGGTACAGATGTGCATACACCTTTTATAATAATTGGCATACATTCGGCAAAATTTAAAGTGTGCAGAACTCAACCTCTTTTGAACATCACAACTCTGTGAGGAGGATACTGCATGAGGCATTGTCTTGATTAAAGAAATGGGGAAACTGAGACAGCAAGAAATTATATGTCGTCCCCATAGTCAGTCACGTAGCTAATAAATGTCAGAAATTAGATCTGATCCGGGGTGTTTCTTGACTCTGCATCCAGTCTCTTGCTTTATGTTTAATTGGTTCATAATACCCAGTATCACATTTGAGCTCATCCTTTGAACCTAAATATCTAGAGATGGGTTAGGGCCAATAGGTCCCCAAAAGACAAAGGGGTCCAAGGGATCCCTGTCAGGGGCTGCCCAGGGTATTTATATCCTTTCTGGCCAACTGCCTTTCCTCCTGTCCTCATGGCCTCCAGGAACATTCCGATGTCCAACTGTCTTCACCTGTCAATCAAGGTGAGACTCTCAGCTCCCAGAGTTGGATTATGACAATAAGTAAATCATGTGGGAGGAAACCATAGCTCTTTTGCGCCCTTCCAGCTTCATGTTATCTACATGAACTCATATGTGAATAGTTAATGGAATTTCCCAAGATGCCTTATACTCACCTAGACACTAAATTCAGACCTTGGAAAGATCTGCCTCAAATCTAACCACCCCTTGTTCAAGACTCAGCTAGGTAATATAGTGGATAGAGCACTGGGCACAGAAATCAAGATCGAATTCAAAGATACTTACTAGATGTGTGATGAGAGGCAGAGGTTATTATTAGCCCCATTTTACGATTGAGAAAACTAAAACAGATTAAGTAACTTGCCCAGGGTCAGACAGAGTCTGAGACTAGATATATAATAATAGGTGCTATTATTGTTCCCATTTTATAGATAAGGAAAAGGGAGGCTGGAAAAGGTTAAATGACTTGTATCCAAATTACTAGCAGTGTCTGAGATAGAATAAAAATTCAGGTTTTCTTAACCCCAAGTCCAAAATCTTTCAACACTACAATATGTTGTGCCTCCTAAGTGGTAGGCAGTTTTAGATATGGTGGATATACAAGAGTAAAGCAGTCTCCTTTTTTTCCTTTCTTCTGCTTCAGGTTTCCTATTCATATCCTATGGCAGTAAATTTAACATTGAGATTAAATGCTCTGATCCTCAGAACTGGAAGAGATTTCAGTGACCACTTAGCCCAATTCCATTCTTTGACAGAGAATGAAACTGAAAACCAAACAGATGGAGGAAACAACTTACCCAAAGACAGACAGCTAGAGTGGCAGAAATGGGTTTGGAATCTAGTCTTCTAACTCAGAATTGGAGAATTTGGAAGGGACCTAAGAGATCATGGAGTCCAACCCTTTCTTTCTACAGATCTAGAATTGTTGTTTGTTGTTAAGTCGTTTCAGTTGTGTCCCAGTCTTCATGACTTCCATCTGGAGTTTTCTTGGCAAAGATAATAAAGTGGTTTATCATTTCCTTCTCCAGATCATTTTATAAATGAAGAAAAGGAGGAAAGCAGAGTTAAGTGACTTGTCCAGGGTCACATGACTATTAAATGTCTAAAGCTGAATTTGAACTCAGCTCAACACTCTATCCTCTGTGCCACCTGAAGTCCAATGAGCTGAAAGATATAATTTAGAGGAAGGAATCAATTCAACAATTATCTTATTACTCCATTATACACAAAGCACTGTTCTAGCTTCATTACCATTTAATTTGGTACAGGGTTCGTGGGGGCATATTATGTATTACTGAGTCATGATGATATCAGTGCCTCCCCCATCCCCAATGTCTAATCCCATGTTTTAAAATGAAAACATTTTCTGCTTCCTTTCCTTTGAATTCTAGTTTTAACACTTACTCTTAGTGTGATCTTGGGCAAGTCACTTACTTTCTCTGTGTCCTCAGTTTCCTCATTTGGAAAATGGAACTAATAATCCTTGCGCTAATTGCTTCTTCAGGGGGTGTCATGCCAAAATGCTTTGAAACAATCAAATACTGTACAAGTGTGAATTGTTATTGTTGTTGGTGTTACAGATAACAGTTGATGCTGGAACCTTGTAGCAACCTTTCATTCTAGGTCAGGACCTAAATAGAGCAAATGGGAAACGGGTATGTGGGATAAAAAAAAAAGATAGTATCACTGCTTTGTCCAGAGGGATTGCCTAGCCAGCAGTTTCTTAGTATTTATCCTCTTGAAACTCCTATATTTATTATATATCCAAATGCCCATTAGATGTTATCAAATTACAAGGGTCAAGACACATCTCTTTTCCTCTAAAAGGTCACATTTCCAGCTTATTTACTCTCTAAACAACTATTTATTGAATGATCCAGGTAAAAGGACGTATTTGCCAAGGACATAAGTTGAAGGGAAATGGATGACTGAGATTTCAGAAGGACTCTTGCTTTTATAATCAGCCTCTGTTCTATCCATTAAAAAATGTTATTTTAAAATCTCATTGGGTATCCCAGTAGCGTATGTACTTGTCATTGGGGCAGACCTTGGGTAATTGTGAAACCTAAAAAAGTTTTTCAGTTTCCTTTTCACCTCCTATTTTGTGCCCCTCTTCTCTATCCTGATGCCCAACGTGGGTGCCTAATGGCCAGAGCTGGGGATTCATGTTAGAGCCTTGAAAGTCATCCAGTCTCCTTTTCAGAAAAAGACCTCCCATGTTGGGGAAGCCACTGCTGCTAAATTCACCCCATTCTACTTTTGAGTGGCTCTACTTATTGCAAAGATTTATTTTTTTTTTAACAGTGACCTTGTGCAACTGTTAACCACTGACACCTAGTTTGGCTACTTAGAGTCAAAGGGAAAAAGTCTAATGCATTTTGCATAAGATGAACTTCAAATACTTGAAAAAAAAATTGGTCATATTCAAATAGAATCTCAAAGTTGGAAGGAACCTCAGAGACTATTTTGTATATACCATATGTAAATAGAATACTCTCTATAACACTCGTGATAAATAGTGGTAGAGGAAGTTGGGTTTTTTTTTTTAATCCAAATATAATACACATATCATTCAGCTGTAGGGATTAGGGTCAAGTGAAGAAGTATTATTTTATTTTTTTATAACCCTTACCTTCCACCTTAGAATTAATACTCTGTATTAGTTTCAAGGCAGAAGAATGGTAAGGGCTAGGCAATGGAGGTTAAGTAACTTGTCCAGGGTTACAAAGCCAGGAATTATTCGAGGTCAGATTTGAACCTAGGACTTCCCATCTCTAGACCTGGCTCTCAATCCACTGAGTCACCCAACTGCCCCAAGAAGTATTTTTTAAAGGACTTTCAATGTGCCAGGAATTGTGCTAAGGCCTGGGCGTACAAATACATGCAGAAGGAAAGACTGCTTCTGCCCTCACGAAGCTTACATTCTAGTAGAGAAAGACAGCAGAACCAAGAAAACAATTACTACAGACAACAGTAATAGAAAATGAAAGAAACTTTAAAACAAATTTTAAAATTCTGAAGAAAGCGATGACCAGACTCTCCTGTTTGTATATGCCATTGTGCTGATTTTATTGTCTCAGAACATTACTAAGCCTTTTCAATGAGAATGAGATACATAATTATTCAACAATGATTGACCAAATAATTTGTATAGGAAAAAAATCAGTGGGTTGAAAAATACTAACTATTCAGACAATCACATAGTGTTGGAAGGTCAGTCCATTGAGTTAGTATATTTGTACATAAATTTAAGACGGGAATTGTAAAAGGAGAAGGATATAGGCCTAAAATTGAAGAGGAAGACAAGAAGACAAGAATAGATTTTCTTGTGGAAATGGTGCTACATCTTCAGTGATTCCAAAATCTGCTCCCAAAATGACCTGTTATTTTTCTTCCTTATGTTCTCCTTGGGCTACTATATGATTGTGAACTCTAAAACACCATCATCTCCAAGAAATCAATATTGTAAGTAATCAAAGGGTAATGGAGAGAGGTATGATGGAAGTAAGTAGGTTGCGATATATTTTTTTTTGTTGTTTAGTTATTTTCTGTCATTTCTGACACTTTTTTATTCCTTTTGGGGTGCAATATATTTCTAGCAATTACCTATATTTAACACCTTATATATGAGATATCAATAAAGAAATGTTTCTTTTGAGCCCAAGAGAAAAATGCTACTTTTTCTCATGACAATATTTAAAATACTTGGAGATGGTTGTCACATTCCCTTTTGTTCAGTTGCCTCAGTCATGTCCAAATCTCATTTGGAGTTTCTTGACAAAGATACTGGAGTTGCTTGCCATTTCCTTCTCCAGTTCATTTTACAGGTAAGGACATTGAGACAAAAAGGGTTAAGTCATTTACTTACCCAGGATCACACAGCTAGCAAGTGGGTGAGGCCAGATTTGAATTAAAGGCTTCCTGATATGCTATTCACTCTACCACTTAGTTTCCTTCCCCCAATTCTCTTCTTTTTTCTTTTTCTCTCTCCCATATTCGTAAAGCAGCTCTCATATGTTTTGGCTTCCACTCTCTCACCATTGTAGCTGTATTCTTTTGGATAGATGCCCTCTAGTTTTGTTAGTATCTTTCCAAAAGTCAGGTACCCAGGTTTAAATGCAATGCTCTACATTAGTTCTGATTAGGACAATATAGGTGGGATTGTCACTCTACTCATTCTGTCTACTATTCTTTTCTTACCATCCATCTAACTTTCTTGGCTGTTGTGTCAGACTTTTTTCAAGTGATTTATTTTTCAAAGAAATTTTATTTTCCCTATTGTACATAATAACTATTTTCCATATAAGTTTTCTGAAGTTATGCAATGCAAATACTCTCCCTTCTCTCCACTCTCCCAGGGATGGTAAGCAATTTGATCTGGATTATAGATATATTATCATGCCATGTCACATAATTGACTTATGTCATATATTGATTCAAACTCAAGAGGAGTTCACCAAAATTCTCACAAGAAAACACAGAAAGTTATCTGAGGCAGTGTAGTATGAGTAAGAGCTCTGTATTTAGAGTTAAGGTACTTGGTTTGAATCCTAGCTTTGCCACTTATTCCTTGTGTGACCTTAGGCAAATTCCATCACCTCCCAGGA
The DNA here is from genome assembly GCF_016433145.1 of Gracilinanus agilis. NCBI lineage: Eukaryota > Metazoa > Chordata > Mammalia > Didelphimorphia > Didelphidae > Gracilinanus > Gracilinanus agilis. The sequence continues at coordinate 677,501,638 of NC_058130.1, forward strand.
CCTCATTTTCCTAAACTTCAAAATGAAGGAATTTGGCTACACGAATGCAAATGAATTTCCAGTTTAAAATCTTCAATGCAATAATATGTTCTGCCCTTCTGCAGTTAGTAGTTCAATTAAAACAATCAATCGTAGGGTAGAAAATTTACTTTTACTTAAATTTAATTTTAGATTTGGCCCATTCTTTTAGCCTGACAAGATCTTTGTTGATTTCTAATTTTATAATTCAGGAACAAACAGCTATCCCTCCCAGCTTTGTGTCATCTGCAAATCAGATAAGGATGCTGATGCCATCTGTGCCTTTGTTAAAATCAGTGGTAGGATTGTTGAGTCATAGAGACTTACAACTGGGAGAATTGAGGTCCAGAAAAAAAATAAGGGCCTTGCCCAAGGTCAAGTTCATATGATGCGTTAGTGGTAAGCCTGAGTGGAACAAAGAATGTTTGATTCCTTGTATACTGATTTGACACAGCTGACCATCTTCTTCTGAAGGGTTCTTCTTTGGGTTTTCATGACTACTTTCTTTTACTCCCTGATGCCCTTCTTCCTGTCTGACCTCTCATTCTCAATATCCTTTGCTGTATCTTCATCCATGTTGTACTCACCAAATATATGTGTCCTTCACAGATCTATCTTCTTCCTTTTTCTTCTTGTCTTCTTGGTTATCTCATCAGCTTTTATAAGGCTAATCATTATTTCTGGGCAGACGATTTATATATCCAGCCCTAGTTTCTCACTTGAACTCTAGTCCAACTTGACCAACTACCTTCTGGACATTTTGAAATGAATGTTCTACGTGCCTCCCAGATTCAGTATGTGCATAATTCATATTCTTTCTCCACCCAGATCCATTTCTCTTCTGAAATTTGTTATTCCGTCATTTATCCAGTCACCCATGTTTTGCTACCTGACTATCGTCTTCAACTCCTCTCTCTCACTATCTTATATAGCTAATCACTTGCCAAAATTTTTGTATTCTTTCTTTATAACATCTCTTGCATGTATCTCCTCTTTTTCATTCATATGGCCATCACAATAATAGGGATGTATGGGGTATGCAAGGAGGACTAACACCTCTGGTGTGAGGGCTCGCCAAAGCATTTTTAGGGCTACTCATCTACTTTTGGTGTTCATTGTTACCTGACTCTCACCTGTGATGCCAAGAAGCTATAGCATTCCTAGCAGCCATATCTCAGGAAAACCATCTGGGCAGATGGGCTAAACCAGGTTGAGGGTGACAGAGAGGCCTTAAACCCATCAGTGAGTTAAGGGGGATGTCTACCCCAGCCATGTGAAGACTTCTGTTATGGAGGGTTTAGAATTTGTTCAGACATCGAGGATGCCAGGGTTATCCACTGAATCCCGTGCTGTGGCCAGTGTGAGACTGATGACTTTGTGCAACTCTCCCTCATTTAAACTCAATTCATTCACAAGTCAATACATCCCCCATACCCCAGCATCATGATGCCATTGGTCCTCTTTGAAAACAAAGGATGAACAACATTAAGTGAGGAAGAGAGAAAGCATTTATTATGTACCAATTATATGCCAGACACTTTGCTAAGCATTTTACAAATTTTATTTCATTTGATCATCACAACAATCCATAAAGTGGAATGATCAGCTTCATTTTACAATTGAGAAAACTGAGGTAGTCAGATGGTAAGTAATTTCCCTAGGATTATACAGCTAATAAGTATCTGAAGCTGAATTTTAAAACTCCAACATTCTATCCATTATATCGCCTAGCCTAGCACCTCACAGTTCCTACTCTGTGGCAGGTGCTTCCCCATCTTGCTGATGGGAAAAAAAAATTTCTCCCAAAAGTCCTAGCAAGAATTTTCTCTTAAGGGTTTCCAGAGAAACAGCCTTAAATCCTCTCAACACTCTTGTGACAAAAAGAAAAACCCATAAGAAAGATAGAGCTTGTTGATATGAATCATAACAATGGATTTGAGGTAATCTTGTTTTTTGTTTTGTTTTGTTTTCTGTTTTATGATGTAGGATTTCCCAACTTCACTTTTTAGCACTAAACATAGTTCATTTTTTCCTGGCAATTACACTTGAATATCAGGGAAGGATTCATTTTTAAGGTTCTTTTGTTTGTTTGTTTTATTTTGATTAAAGCATAAGTCCTTGGTTATATAAGTATATGATTTGGGATTTTGGTTTTAAAAGGTTACTCAATTTCAAAAATGAGTAATATGGAAATGGGTACGAAGTGATAACACATGTATAACCCAGTGCAATTGCTTGTCAGCTTCTGGAGGGGGGAAGAAAGAGCGATGAGAGACAACATGATTTATGTAACCATGTAAAAATATTTAACAATTAAATTAAAAATAAAATAGAATAAAAACAAACCAAAATAAAACCAGGAATTAGTATAATGAATAGGAATCTGGACCTGGAGTAAGTAGCCTTGAGGTGTGAATCCTACCTTAGACACTAACTGGGTAACCTTGGACAAGTCACTTAACCTGTTTGCCTCAGGTTCTACATCTGTAAAGTGGAGCCAATATTAACAACTATCCCCAGAGTTGTAGGGATTAATGAGATTGTATTTGGAAAATGTTTTGAAAACCCTAAAAGCACTATATAATTTTTAGTTTATATTATTATTGTTGTTGTTGTGTTTTTATTATTGTTAATGTTATTTGAGATTTGAATCTAGCACAGACTAGGTGTTCTATCTACTTATTAACTCTTAACGTTCATTAAAAAAACACCCTACTTTCTGTCTTAGAATCAATACCATGTATTGGTACCAAGAGCAAAGAGTGTTAAGAGCTAGACAATGGGGGTTATGTAACTTGCCCAGGTTCACATAGCTAGGAAGTGTCTGAGGCCAAATTTGAACCCAGGACCTCCCAATGATAGGCCTGATTCTCTATCTGCTATGCTACCTAGCTGCACCACCCCTAACATTCATTTTTAAATAAAATTTTGAGTTCCAAATTCTGTCCCTCCCTCTAACCCCTCCTCCATTCTTTGAAAGGGTAAAAGAAAAAATATCAATTATACATGTGACATCATACAAAACATATTTCCATATTAGCCTTGTTTCAAAACAATAAGAAGAAAAAGCAAGAATCAAACTTAAAAAAAAAAAAAAAGTTCAATCTGTACTCAGCGTGACTAAGTGTTCTTGGATTCAGTTGGATTGTAGGTCATTATCTGGTCCGGATTTTGATGACCACGGACTGGTCTGTAGGATGTTTCCTCTGTCCATCATCATATCCATTTTTTACTTTAACTGGAAAAAACCTTGGATATCTTTTCAACATAACAGTTGTTTTTCTCTTTCTTCTGACTGGATTTTCTTCCTCAATAGTAATTCTCCACATACCCTCCCACTCTGCCTCCCATTTCTAATTCTAGTTTCTTTATTCTTCTTGATCCGATGAGTGGTGATTTCATCTTTCCTGTCTGAAGATGACAGTAGCAGGAGTTGTATTTCCTCAATTTATTAGCGTTCCAAGATATTGAATCTTAGACATTCCTTGTCTACCTTCATTCTGGGACTATGGGGAGATTGTTAAGAAAGATGGGAAATATATAACCTGGTCATGAAAACATGGTGAATATAATACTTCTTGCACTTTTCATTTTCTCCTAATTAAATAGTTGGAATAGAATTCTGGGACACATTCAAAATAGCAAAGAGGACACTATGTACACTTGCTAGCTTTTCTAAAGCATCCCTTTAGCCAGATGATTGCTTATCAAATCATTCTTATTTTTTCAGTAAAGCAGGTGACTGAAACACTGTTTGTATCTATCACGGTTTGCCAATTTTGAGCTATAGTATTCATTTGAAGAGGCAGCTAGATGGTGCAGGGGATACTGGGCTCTGGCATCTTTGTGAGTTCAAATTAGGTCTCAGACACTTACTAGTTGTGTGGCCCTGGGCAAATCACTTAACTTTGTTTGCCTCACTTTCCTCAACTGTACAAAGAGCTGGAGAAGGAAATGGCAAACAACTCCAGTTTCTTTGCCAAGAAAACACCAAATAGGGTCACAAAAAGTAGGACATGACTGAAATGACTGAACAACATTCATTGGAAATTAATGCAATTTAATTTCTTTTTAAGTGGTCTGTAAATCAGTGTTTTTACCAAGTCAAAGAATCACGGAAATCTAGAGTTAATTGGAAGTAACCGTAGATATCATTTGACTTTTTTTTCTTGTTTGTTTACTTTAAACTTTTTTACTTTACTTCCAAAAGCAAACCATATGGGTTTTTTGTTTGTTTCCCTGGAGGATGATTTTTATTCAACATCGTTTTAGTCCATACCTTCAGGATGAATTTTTGCTACAATGTTCTCATGGATAATTATGAAATGTATACTTGAAGAGCTCCAGTGTCTGGATAAGGCAGCCCATTCTTTTTTGGTCAATCCTAGTTAAGGCAAACTCTTGTTTATTTCAGACAAGATTTGCCTTGATGTCAATTCCTTCCACTGACCCTCAGATTTTCTTAGAGTAGTTGGCCTGGACTTCTCCTTTGCCAGCATCACATTATGCCCTGTATCAAAGTTATTGATATACACTGGTTCCCTCCTATTAGATCATAAGCTCCTTGAGAATAGGAACTCTATTGATTTTTTGTAACCTCCACCTCCTTACCAGTAGCTTGTACAAAGGGATAGAAACGGATATTTGACCTGGGATTTTGTTGATCTAAGACAGTGATGGCAGACCTTTTAGAGACTGTGCTCAAGTTTGAGCACCCTCACACTGCATATGTCGCCACCTTACTCCAGACAGGGCAGGGAGGAAGCACTCCCATTGGGCTGCTGGGCAGGGGGGTGGGTGATGAGAAAAATGTCTTCTGGTGTGGTGGAGAGGGGAAGGGAAGTGGCCCCCTCTGGTAAAGGTGCCACAGGTTTGCCAAAACTGGTCGGGGAATTCCCAGGTGAAGAATGACTCTACCAATACATGTTGGCATTGAACTTTGGACAACTGTGGAGCAGAGGTATCCAATATGCAGCCCTCAATGCTCCTGTGGCCCAACCAGATTAAAATATAACTGGGAAATATTTAGCAAAATAAATAAAAACACAATGAACAGAATATTACATATTTTTTAAGTCAATATGCAGCCCTTGGGGATCTTTACCTATGGTTTAGTGGTCTGTTTGACACCACTGCTTAGAGGGCTAAGATATTAAGTAACAATGAATATGTATTTGAACTTGGTTTTCAAGGCCAGCTCTATTCATTCAGTCACACAACCTCACACTATATTTTGGAAGTGCTGTAGGAATGGAGAGATAAGGGATAAGAGAAAAAGCAAAATTGCCTCTAAAAGAGAGAGAGGAAAATTTAGCTATGAACCCTGGGAAAATATTCTGGAATGAGAAGGCCTGCAAAGAAGAGTTTTGAGAGTTAACTGACTCTTCAATGGTTTTCCTGTCTCTGAGCTAGAAGGGAGAACAGCAGCTCCATCAGCTCCTGTGACCTGACCAGTTTGTGGAGAAACTTGGAGATTCTTGTGCCTTGTAAGTTATCTAGGAGGTGATCTGGTTTTCCCTGCAGTGTAGTGTCAATTTGGCTGAAATAATCTAAAGATTTTAACATCTGGGACTTTGGGGTTTTTTACCTTAGAAGCCAACCCCAGCTTGGGAAAGGACTCGGTCTACCTGCGAGTCTATTCTTTTTTTTTTTTAACATTTATTAATATTCATTTTTAACATGGTTACATGATTCATGCTCCCCTTTGCCCTTCAACCCCCCCTCCGCGCCCCCCCCCCACCCTTGGCCGATGCGCGTTTCCACTAGTTTTGTCATGTGTCCTTGAACAAGACCAATTTCCAAATTGTTGGTAGTTGCATTGGTGTGGTAGTTTCGAGTCTACACCCTCAGTCATGTCCACCC
>NC_058130.1:677507772-677520946 GCF_016433145.1 Gracilinanus agilis
TCAGTGTTTTCAATAGGAATGGATGCTGTATTTTGTCAAAGGCTTTTTCAGCATCTATTGAGATAATCATGTGATTTTTGTTTGTTAGACTGTTGATATGGTCAATTATGTGGATGGTTTTCCTAATGTTGAACCAACCTTGCATTCCTGGTATAAATCCCACCTGATCGTGGTGAATGATTTTCTTGATTACTTGCTGGAGTCTCTTTGCCAGTATTCTATTTAAGATTTTTGCATCTATGTTCATTAGGGAGATTGGTCTGTAGTTTTCTTTCTCTGTTTTTGGTCTCCCTGGCGAGTCTATTCTTAATAGCCTTTTAGAGACAATTAAAGGGATAATTGATTAACAATCTGGGATAGTTAGTCTAGGTAGTTAATCAGATGGTTTGGGGTCTTAGATAAGAACAGAGAGTTGGTAGGAAGTTTTTGGAAAATCAGAAGGGTTCTCCTGTGAGAGAGGCGTAGAAGTTGGTTGATGATTTCGATCTATAGAATCAGGGGCATTTTGTTCTTGACTATAAGTTCCCTAATCTTGACTTGCAAAATATACTTAACTCGTGTTTTTTCAATATAGTCTCAAGGGGTTTTGGGCTTCACTCGCCCTGGGAAGGTCCTTAGGTGGATTTTTTCACCACCAACCATCTGAGTCCTTCTCTATATACATATCTCCTTCTGGAGGACCATTTCTTTTTTAGTACTTACATGTTTTATGAATTGAATTGAATGAATCCCAGTTCTGTCATCTGGATCAATCAGCAATGTCCTGATTCTTCTTCCAATCTTTAGCTATTGGAAGATCACCAAAATGGCTTATTGCCAGTTAATATGATTCAGCGGGGTTTGATTATATTTATCAAATGAATCCTTTTAGAATAAGAAAACACCCCCTCACTTCTAAAGTGAAGCCCTTATTGTTATTTTATAGGCTTCTTTTGGAAAGAAGAGAACAGACTAAAAAAAATTAATCATCCAGTGATTTTTCCACAAGTCTGATTAGATGTTGCTTTGTGCATCTTCTGCACGGACTATTTTAACTGACCTGACCAATCAATTCAGCAGAAGGAAAAAAATCCCCAAATTAACCAACTGTTTCACTAAATTGATGAGTATTCTTGCAAAACTGATCTGGTAGGGTCAGTCGAAATGGATTTCTGTATTGACATTGTCTTTCAAGTGTGATACTAAAACAATTATAATCATAACAGTGCTAGATGGGCAGCCATTGCATTGAATAAGTCTGTTGCTATACACCTACATATGTATCTATTTTATAAATGAAAATTAATCTAGAGGCATATTGCCAGATTATAAGCATTTATTAGTAAAGAGAGAGAGACAGTGAAAGAAATAGGTCTTAGCTTTTCTATCTTTAGAGATAGTTCTGATTCTCCATTCAAGGCTCAGACTGTGACTTGCCAGAGATTACCAGAGAAGATATAGAGCCCAGAGAGCAAAGCCTCCAGCCCAGGGAGCCAGGGACAACAGTAAAAAGAGGACCCTCTCTCTGCTTCCTACACTTGTTTTAAACTCAACTCCCTCCTCCCTCCCTGGAGACATTGTGCTAGCTCTGGCACACTGATGGGGATCCAAGTGTTCTTGCCATGTGTCTCCACGACACCTTTGTTCCATCACTAGGGTGTATGGGATCCAAGTCCCTGAAATAATTTACTTCACACACACACACATATATTTGTATACAGACATGCCTATATTTGAATATATATATAAGTGTACATGTATACACACATATGTATACCATATAAATATGTATATACACATGCATGTTCATTATGTATATTTTGTTATTCAGTCGTTTCAGTGGTATTCGACTCTGGTAATCTCTCTCTCTTTTTTTTTTTTGCAAAGACAATGGAGTGGTTTGCCATTTCATTTTTTACAGATGAGGAAACTGAGGCAAATAGAATTAGGTCACTTGCCCAAAGTCATACAGCTAGTAAGTATCAGTAGCCATCAGACTATATATATTTGAAAGAAGGAACTCTGTTGATTTTTTGTAACCTCCACCTCCTCAATGGCAGCTTGAGTAGAGAGAGGGATAGAGATGTGTACTTGACCTGTGATTTTGTTATTCTATATATAATATACACACATTATATATGTACATAGATACATATAATACATATACACATATGTTTGTGTGAATATATGTATACATACTCATTTGAGTAGAACTACATTATACACACTCATATTTGAGGAGAAGCATGGGTGGGTAGTGGATTTCTTCTTGGAAAATTTAAATGATCTCCAAAGTTGCTCCTTGTTATTGACATCTGTTTAACTATAGCTTCCTTCCAGTGACGAAATATGATCGTCAATCATGAGAATCAGGGACCACCAATATCTTTGAAGTATTCAGAAAACCTAAGCTTTAAAAAGTGTTTTAAGGTTTGTTGAGCACTTTCTATAGAGTGAGTTACCTCTTTTCATCTGTGCAATAGCCCTGTGAGCTACATCCCATTATTATCCCCATTTTACAGATGAAGAAATAAGACCCACAAAGATGAAAGATCTTTGATCCGAGAGTAAGAGCTACATTATACTCTATGTCTAGAGCTCTTTCCAGTTCACTGATTTGCCCGTTAATATAGACTTTCTTAAATGTTTTTGCTCTTGTTTTTAATATAGTAATAAGGACAATACATAGTAGGTAAAAGTAGGCAGTATATAGTAGGCAGTAAATGTTTCTTGAATGAATTAATGAATTCTCTGTGTAACTCCTGTCTCAATGTATTTGTTAGAAAAATTGAAATTGCTACTTGCTTAACAAACCTAAGAGTTTTGTTGCACCATGGAAATATAATAAATATTGTTCTTGGCAATGTTCTAGCATTCTTGCAAAAAATGTTCTTGGCATTTTCATCATCATTTAAGTTTATTATTATTGTTTCTATTGTCATTATTAATATTCACTATGTATATTAAGGAGTGAAGTTGAGTAGAGAACTCTTTTTAAAATCACTTAGAAGCAACCCTGTACATGGAGTATGTGTAGAAAAGGAAACTCGTCCCCAGCCCCATTCTCTAAATCTAAATGAAAATTTAAAGAAAAAAAAAAGGTAACTTGAAAAAAACATTTCTGGGTGGGTGACTGACAACTAAAATGAGATGGGGACATTTGCTATGTGAATTAGGGCAAATCGCTTCCCCTTTTTGGATCTAAATTTCTATATCTGTAAAAGAAACAGGTTGTAGTAAATAATTTTAAAAGTTTCTTCTAGTTTTTGAGTATTATAGCTCTGAAATTATAGAACTCATATATAAGTCTAACATATCAAACTCCAGAGAAACTACATTGGTAAAAAATTTTGCATCCTAAGTTCAACCCTTTTGGACTTTCACTTCCTCTATCTGTTGATTTATTCAACCATGTATGTAGAAAACTTCACTCTGAACCAGGGAGTTCCTTATTTGACAATTTTTAAAAAATGCATGTAAATAGGGGGGCAGCTGGTGGTTCAGTGGATAGAGAGCCAGTTCTGGAGATGGGAACTCCTAGATTAAAATCTGGCCTCAGACACTTCCTGGCTATGTGACCTTGGGCAAGTCACTTAACCCCCATCTATATCTAGCCAATATCTAGTATTAAGTCTTAGATGGAAGGTAAGATTTTAAAATGCATGTATACAGACTCAGTGAAGTTTTCTTATATTGCCTTCTGAATGACTGATGCTTTAATAATAAATTAATAATAAAAGCATTTATATTGTCCAATGCTTTAAAGTTTATGAAACACTTTCCATTTGCTATCTCACTTGTTCCTTACAACAAACTTCTGAGGCAGGGACTATTATTTTCTCCATTCTGTAGAGGAAAAAACTGAGGCTGAGGATCAAATTATATGCTCAGGTTAATAGAGTAAGTTCCTGATGTGATGTTTGAACTCAGGGCTTCCTGACTTGGCTGTTTCACCTAGTTTATTTATTTCCTTAGTTCCATTTCATATTTTTTCTTCTTTATTTTTAAAAGATAAGCCATGAAAGATTATTTACTAATTTCTATGAGCAAGCCATATGATGAATACATGGAAAGTGGATTTTTTGTTTTTGTTTGAGGAAGGCTATCCAGATTTGTGACTTTATTAATGTCTGGAGTTCTGCTAGTGGAAACTCCACCCGTCAGTGCAGACCACAACTGTTCTGCATGGCATATTCTTAAATAGTGGTGGGCAATGAGGACTTAGCAGTATCCGCTCTCACATAGTCTTTATGAGAATCAAGATTTGAACCCAAGTTTTTCTAATACCAAGTGTGACTATCTACTACACTATAATAACCTGTTTGACTGATCATCTCATATATATATATATGCATATATATATATATATATATCTTGCAGTTACAGAGCAATTCCTTTAATGCATTCTGCGAGGTGTGCAATGTGAATACTGTTATATCCATTTCATAGAAGAAAAAAATAGACTCAGATAATTAAGTGATTTGCCTAAGATCATATCACTAGTAAACTAATAATGAGTCTGTCTTTTGTAAGTTCATTTTCTCTTTCTCCACTCTCTTTTTAAAGCATAGCTATTTATTTTTATTTTTTACATAATATTATGAAGTATGTATCATAACAAGATAATACATATAATTTGTTATATGTAATAAATTATACAATATGCTTATCCTAGAGAAACAAATTCTCACATTAGTTATGCTAAAAATCTATGCTTCATTTGTTTTTTCCCACTGCCACCCCTCCTCTTTCCCAAGAAATCAGGTAATATTATGTAAGTTGTACATATATTATTATAAAATACATATTTCCTTGTTCATCATTTTGTGAAACAAAAAATATATTGCCTATACTAGAGAAATTCACAAAGGAAACCAAGTGAAGAAAGATATGTTTTTGAATCTGCATTCAAGCTCCATTTGTTCCTTCTGTGGTAGATAGACTATTTTGTCTGGAGTCCCTTGGAAGTATCCTGGATTTTTGTTTTGTTGAAAATAGTTAAATCATTCACAGTCAATTATTATATACTATTGTTGTTATTGTATAAGAAAATGATTCTTCTCACTTCACTTTGCATCACTTCATTTAAGTCTTTCCACAGGTTTTTGTTTTGTTGTTGTTGTTGTTTTAGTGATCATCTTGTTTGTCATTTCCATTACAACTATATACCATAACTTATTCAATCATTTTCCAATTAATGGATATCCCTTTAATTTCCAATTCTTTGCCAGTACAAGAAGAACTCTATAAATATTTTAAAACATATGGTTTCTTTTCCTTTTTCCTTGGTCACCTTAGGACAATAATGGGCAAACTATGGCCCATGGGCCAGATTGGGGTGGGGTGGGGCTGAATGTTCTATCAGGCCACGCAACATTATTTCTAATCTGATGAATACAATGAGTAGGATACAATACAATGAAACTTCAAAAGAGTTGCCTTAGAAACAGACTGACAGATGAGCATTTCATTTCCTTTGGCCCCCTCTTTAAAAAGTTTGCCCATCACTGCCTTAGGAAATAAATCTAATAGTGGTATTAATGAGTTAAAAGGTATACACAGTTTTAGAACTCTTCATGTATAATTACAAATGGTTATCCAAAGTGGTTAGATCAGTTCACAGTTCCACCAACAATGTACCAGTGTCCCTATTTTCCACATCCTCCCAACATTTGTCATTTTGCCTTTTTATCATTTATTTTCTCTTAATGGATGCAAATATCAATTCAACATTCAGATATTACTTATTCTTTCAATACTGGAAATAATAACAGTAATAATAGCTAAAGTTTATATAGCAGTTGAAGGCTTGCAAATCATTTTACAAGTATTCTTTCATTTAAATGAGAAGGTGACATACGATTGCAGTTAGAGTATTGAGGTAGAGTCAGGAAGACCTGCATTCAGATCCTGCACCAGGCCCTCTGACTCAAAGTCCATTGTTTTTTTCCTCTCCAATGCAAGCAATAATATCTGTTTTACAAATGAGGAGTCTGAAGCTCATAGGTTTCATAACAAATGGTAGAACCAGGATTTGAACCTATGTCTTCTACTAGTAGAGCTAGTAATTTTTGCTTACACTACAACTTATTATTGGATTGGCCCTCAAGGATACAGCAAAAAATAACATACTTCTAAGATATTAAATAACTTGCAAATGGACAGGTGACCAGTAAATGCCCCAGGTGGGATTTGAACCCAGATTTTAAGCATTACACACTACACCACACTTCCTCTTAGACCAATTAAACAGTTAAAGAAACCAAATCTCAACCATCACCTTTCTTCACTCTTTTTCTAAGTGCACAGGATTCTTTACATAATATTTTTAGGGCATTCTAAATTGTATTGAAAGGAAGGATGACTACCAAAAACAGAAGACAAAACAGAAGTGAGACAGTGATTTTCCTTCTTTAGGAAACACCAGCTATCTACCTAGAGCAATACAACTCATCAGAGTACCATATTGAATCAGATTTGCCTTTCGGCAACCCAAACCCAAACCTGCTAAGAAAACATGGAGAAAAAACCCCTTTGAACTTTTGATTAAAGTATTTTGATTAAAAAGTACCCTTTTATTAAGAAGCTTCCTAACTCTCCCACCCTAATGAATACATAGCTTTAGTATGGAGTAAAAAAAAAATGTTGAACCTTGTATCAGAAACACAGGTGGTCCTGTCAAATGTGGCCTCAGATACTTCCTACCTATGTGACCTTAGGCAAGTCACTTATCCCCAACTGCTTAGCCCTTATCACTCTTCTAGGATGGAAGATAATTATTTAAACAAAAAAGGAGCCCTAATCTTGGGTTCAAAAGATCTGGATTCAAAGCCTAGCCCTTCTATTTCCTAGCTATCTGACTTTTGTCAAATTGCTACTGGGGCACTAGTCTTATAATCCTGGACAAGTCACTTAACTTTAATGAGTCTCAGATTTTTTGCTGAAAAATGAAGATAATGTTCTGTTCTCACACAATGAAATGTTTGTGTTTTTGGATCAGTTCATAATTAATAAAAAACAAACAAACACAAGAGTACTGCTTCTAGACTCAGAAAACTTCAAAAGAAATACTGGCACTACTGCTTAGTGACTATGGCCCCTGACTGTGGAATAGATTTTTTTAATATATAAAATGGAGCTGGTAAAATTTGCACAACCTACCTGAAATTTTTTTTTTGTGAGGATAGGGCTTCTATCTCACAGAATTGTTGTAAGAATCAAATGAGATGACCTATGTAAAATGCTTTATGAACTTGAGCCTTTCTTATTATTCTTCCTCCTTTGGGGTAAACAGTCATTTAAAACACAAATAGATATGTCATGAAAATAAAATGAATAGTAAGCTAGGAAGGGTCAGGGTAGTGAAGGGTTTTAAATTCAAGAAAGAGAATTTTGTATTTAATCCTGGTGGTAATAGTGAGTCACTGGGGTTTATGGGAGAGGGGTTGGGAGGAAATTTGCCAGATGTTGTGAGATCTATTTTAGGAATTCACTTTGTAGGTGAATGAAGGATGAATTAGACTGAGGGAAAGATCTAAGGAAGGGAGAATAGCCAAAAGGCTATTGCAATATTCTAGGTAAGATATAATGAAGATTTGTACCAGGAAGGTGGCTACTTGAGTGAAAGAAGAGGACATATATGAGAGATATTGTGAAGGTAGGAACGATGAAATCTGGAAATATACTGGCTTTGTGGGGCGATCATGATAGTCCATTCCCTTTTCAGTAGATATGCAGGGGGGTGGTATGCATTTTGTTGATGATGAAACTCAGATTTGGAAAAGTCTTCTGTTTGTTTGGGTGCCATGCCCTGTGTAGGCATATTGGACTAAATGATCACTGAAATTTCCTTTGACATTTATGACTTACTCAATGAAATACAATTAGTCATTGGGAGAGCTAAGATCAGACTCCAGAATTCCAAAGTCATAAAGACAATCAAAAGAGCACAAACTGGGGACAGCTAGGTGGCTCAGTGAATAGAAAGCCAGGCCTGGTGATCAAAGGTCCTAGGTTCAAATCTGGCCTCAGACACTTCCTAGCTTTGTGGGACACCCTGGGCAAGTCACAACCCTACACATAGTATTGATTCTAGGATGGAAGGTAAGGTGTTTTTTTTTTTTAAAAGAACACTAACTTTGTGTTCAAAAGTTCTGAATTCAAGGACTAGCCCTTGCACTTCCTACCAACTTGACTTTTGGCAAATCATTTTAAACCTCTGAGATTCAATTTCTTCATCTGCAAAATGGGCAGCATTCAAATTACCTCACAGGGTATGTTGGGAGGCTCTAATAATGTACCAAATTTTTTCAGTAGGTTAATGTTTTTAAAGACTTTTCCTCACAAAAACCATTTCAGGTAGGTTGTACAAATTTCACCATCTCCATTTTATAGGTTAAAAAATCTATTTCACAGTCTTTTCTTCTCTTCTCTTTTCTTTTTTCCTTTCCTTCTCTTCTCTTCTCTTCTCTTCTCTTCTCTTCTCTTCTCTTCTCTTCTCTTCTCTTCTCTAACAGCCACAAACACAAACATTTTATTATGTCAGAACAGAAAAAAGGATTATATATGAAACTATCAATTTCTTTAATTAATATAATTTTAAGGGTATACTATATGTAGCATGATAGTACCAAACCTACCCTACTTGTCTATGCCCTCTTCTGAATTTTATTTTGCCATCTTCTATTTTTCTTAAAACTCTTACCTTCTGTCTTAGAATCAATTCTAAGTATTGGTTCCGAGGCAGAAGAGGGGAAAGGATTAGGCAATGGGAGCCAAGTAACTTGCCCAGGGTAACTCAGCTGGGAAATGTCTGAGGTCAGATTTAAACCCAGGATCTCTGTTCTCTAGGCTTGTCTCAGTATCTCCTGTCCCAATCCACTGAGCCACCTAGCTGCACCCTTTTCAGTCATTTTTACAAGTACATTCTATAAGTTTATAAAACACAATTTGTTGAGCTATTGACCAAGTGACAGGTATTCACTTTATTTCCATTTCTTTGCATACACATTTCCATTTCTTTGCACACACATTTCCATTTCTTTGCTACTACTATTTGTGTGCTTAGGAGTCCTTTTCTTTTGTCTTTGACATCTGGAGTATAACCATAGTAATGGTATCACTTTGTCAAAAAGTAAATACCATCTAATATCTTCTTGAATATACCTTCAAATTGTTTTCAGATCCGTTATGCCTGTCCTTCCATAGTCCCTGCAATAACTGTTATTTCCATTTTTATTTTTGCCAGTCTGACGAATGTGATGTGGAACCTCAGAATTGACTTAATTTTCAATCAAAATATTAGCAGTGATTTGGGGCATTATTTCATATGTTTGTTCAGAGCTTACATTTCTTCTTTTGGGAAATCTTTGTTTATATCTGTTGATTATATTTGGGGAATGGCTCTTGCTCTAAAAAATACCTGCATATCTTATATGTGAATATTTTTTCAGAGAAGTTTGCTGCAGAGATATTTTCCCAGTTCACTGTTTCTCTTCGAATTCTAAGTGCACTGATTTTGTTTATGCAAAAGCTTTTTTATTTCATGCAATCATATCTATTCATTTTATCTTTTATGATCACTTCTATATTTTGTTTGAAGAACTTTCTCTTCCCATTAATAGTTATGAAAAGTAACTTCTTAGGGGTGAGAGGGGCTCAGATGATAGCTAGCTTCAAATATCTAAAAGATAGTCACTTGGGGATAGAATAATTTTCTTTAGTTATTAGAACTCTTGCCTGGAAAGAGTATTGAAACTTGTCCTATTTGGCCCTAGAGAGTTACAACTTGGAGTTATGACGACTTAAGTTCCATAAAGTGAGTAATTCCTGTCATGTGAATTTCTTTGTTTTCCTGATAGCATCTAAAACAGTCCTGGCCATTAAGCAGACACTGACTACTTGCCAGAGGAATGATGTTGTGAAGACCAGGTATTTCTATGACTGAATTACATTTTTTATGGCTTTGTTTTTTGGATTACCATTAATTTTTATTTTTAAAGTATATGACATATTATGTAACATAATAGTAATATATTACATATAGTTTGATATAAATATGTAACAAATTATAATAAATGTGCTTATCCAAGAATTTGTTTAATGTTTGCTATTTCATGGAAGATTGTATATGATTTGTTAAGCATGTAATATAAAAGTCTACATGATATTTTAAATGATATCAGTTTAAGATGATCCTTCATCAAGTAAATTATAGGCAGCCACATAAAGTACATTAGGAGGAATATTGGAAAATGAAATTTGGACCAAAGGTGAGTGCCAGATGGCAAAAAGCTTTAAATGCCAGTCTAGGGAGTTTATATTTTATTCTGGAGGTAGGAGGGTGCCACTGGTGATTTTTTTTAAACCCTTAACTTCTGTGTATTGACTTATAGGTGGAAGAGTGGTAAGGGTAGGCAATGGGGGTCAAGTGACTTGCCCAGGGTCACACAGCTGGACCACTGGTGATTTTTGAGCACAGGAGTGACTTAGTCAAAAGGACCACCTGTTCCTTAGGGATATTTTATATGATAGCTCTATGTAGAGAAGATCAGAGAGGGAAGAGATTAGGGCAAAGAAAATAGTTAGGAGGTTATCACATTGGTCTGAGTGGTTGGTGATGGTTCTGACCTGGGTTAATGATGATGGATGAGTAAAGAGACAGAGGGGACAGGAAAAATGAATGACCGAACTAGGCAAATTACACTGGGAACAAGTTAATGTCTTTTACAACTCTTGTGCCTTTTCCTTTTTTGAATCAGATATGCAATTTCATCATATAGAGAGTCCTTCTTGAGGAATTCCCCTTATCAATGTGTATCAGCACTCTGTCTGTGGTTCATATCCTTAGAGATACTGAAAGATTAAATGACTTTCCTAGGGTCCCACAGTCAGCATATATCAGAGGTAAGACATAGACCCAGGTCTTCCTTACTCTGAGGCCAGCTTTTTATTCACTATACCACATTGCCTTATCACTGATATAGTGTCAAAGGAGCATAATACATGGTTGTTTTATTAATGGACGCAGAAATGAATGAGTGAATTAGATGAAAGCTTTCAGGAGCATAAAACAAGGAAAATGATATAGACTCACCAATTTCTGTTGTTGTTCATTCTTTGTTTTCAAAGAGTATCAATGACATAATGGCGGGATGTCTTGATTTGCTTATGAGATGAATTTAAGTGAGGCAGAGTTGCACAAAGTCGTTAGCCTTCTCTGCTCCTCCAGAGTCATCTAAGTCTAGTAGCAAGACAAAAGTCAGGATGATGGCAATTGCCCAGGATGCAGTGAATGACCTTGATGTCTTTAATGTCTGACCAAACTCCAGGTGCTCTACAGCACCTGCTTCAGGAGTCCTCATGGCCATTGGAACAAATTCTTCCAATCCACCCATTGCCCTGGGGAAAGTCTTCACATGTTGGGGTAGACATCTCTGAAAACCCATATACTCCCTCCTGATTCAGAGATAAGGAGAACAGGAAGGGACCTCAGATATCATCTCTTTGGACCCTCATCTGCTTAATAAATTGAACATAAATATGGATCTTGTCTATAATATTACTGATCAATGATGAGCTAGGTTGAAGACCCAGTGATGGCGGATTCTCATCCTTCCTCCCCTTCTCTCTCCCTCTAGGAAGCTCATTCAGTTTTCATACAGTTTCAGGTTGAGGCTAAAACTGCTTCTTTACAGCACCCACCTGTTACTTCTGATTCCATCCACCGGGGGCCAAAGAAAGCAAGGTACTTCCCCTGATAGAGGATAGTTTTTCAAATATTTGAAACCCAGGGGTATATACTTTTTAATTGTAAAGCACTATTCAGGAATAAACTATTATCAGAAATTGTTAATAAAATTAAAGGTGATGAATGCATTACTCATTGAAACTTGTTTGGGGCACCCTATGGAAAGCAAGGTCACTTTGTACTTGGAAGAGACCTTCCCAGGTTCCTGAAACCCTAGGACATAGTGACTTTGTCCACACAACCAGAAGCAGCGCCCCCATTGCCTGATTTTATAAGCACATCTGTCCTGATCCAGGTTGATCCTAAGTCAACACATTAGCAAGTTAAGGAGCATTTATTGAGTACTGCGGTGGCCCTAGGCTAGGTGTGGGAAATACTATATCAGAGGTTCTAGCTTC
This sequence comes from Gracilinanus agilis, assembly GCF_016433145.1. Lineage (NCBI taxonomy): Eukaryota > Metazoa > Chordata > Mammalia > Didelphimorphia > Didelphidae > Gracilinanus > Gracilinanus agilis. The sequence continues at coordinate 677,519,899 of NC_058130.1, forward strand.
TGCCTTGGATAAACTAACCTTATTGGGGAGGCAGGTTATACATATTTGAAACAACAGGAGCAGAAAAGGGACATTTATTGAAGAGGTGTCAAACTCAAATAGAAGCCTGGCCCATTAATCCAAAGGATCCCTGCAGGCCTCATGTTGACTTAGGTTTAAAATTTAATATTATCTAGGTTTTATTGTATTTTTATTTGCTTTATTGGCAGTTAAGAGGCACAGTGGATAGAGAGCTGGACCTGGAGTCAGTAAGATTCATCTTCCTGAGTTTAAATCTGACCTCAGACACTAGCTGTGTAACCCTGGGCAAGTCACTTAACCCTATTTGTGTCAGGTTCCTCATCTGTAAAATTAGCTGGAGAAAAAAATGACAAACCATTCCTGTATCTCTGCCTAGAAAACCCCAAAAGGAGCCATGAGGAGTAGTAGTAGGACACCACTGAAACAACTGAACAACAACAAAAATTTGCTTTGTTAAATACTTTGCAATTACATTTTAATCTCATTTAGACTATACTGAGGAGCTCATGGGCTATCTTTGACACTTAGTTTATAATAATGCTAAGTGTGATTCTAGAGACATTATGGAGTCCATTCTATGGAACACATAGATATACAGACACAATCATACATATATACTCTTACACACACACGCACACACACACACTCTTACACACGCACACACTCCTAATGTCATTAGCTGGGATAGAGCACAGTAAAAGCATATGGTTAGCTCAGTCATCCCTGGAGTTGCCCATTATCTTAAAAACCTATAATTTGCCACATTTCTCAAGCTGTTGAGTGGGACAGATGATCTGTTTTCATTGCTTCTGATGTCTTTGTAAAAATTTAGCCTCTCTCTGTCTCTTTCTGTGTGCATCTCTCTCTCTCTCTCTCTCTCTCTCTCTCTCTCTCTCTCTCTCTCTCTCTCTCTCTTTCTCTCTCTCTCTTTCTCTCTCTCTCTCTTTATCTCTCTCTCTCTCTTTATCTCTCTCTCTCTCTCTCTCTCTCTCTCTCTCTCTCTCTCTCTCTCTCTCTCAATAAACGT
>NC_058130.1:677521209-677555076 GCF_016433145.1 Gracilinanus agilis
CATTAATATCTCTCTCTCTCTCTCTCTCTCTCTCTCTCTCTCTCTCTCTCTCTCTGTTCTATCAGTTCCTTCCCTCTCATCTTCTCTCATCTTTTCAAATATCTCCAAGGAACAAATCTTTTTTTTTTTTTTTGGTAGCTTCACAAATAGAATTGGGAACTTTCTATTCTTTTCTAGGCTAGCCTCACTCCCTCTCCTTTCTTTCTGCCTCTGGAGTATTACCCTACAGGTTAAATATACTGCCACTGTCTCTTTTACTCCCACCCTGCCTTGCAACCTGCCTTTCCATTATCTTTCTAACCCTCAGAGTCATACTTTGACATTTAATTATCTAGACTGCTTCTCTGATGAACATTGGCACTTCAGTTACTTTTGAAGCTCTCATTCCTCTTTCAGATAAACTCTGCTTCACTTAAATGCATTTCACATGCAAGTCATAACATCACCCTGTAATGTTATTGGTCCTCTTTGAAAACAAAGGATGAACAACAACAAATAGTTCTTGGAGATGGAGCCTAGTTAAGGAATATTTAGCATGGCATAAAAGATCAAGAGATGGTTCCAGAGTCAAGAAGTATCAAGTTCAAGTCTTACTTCTGGCACATATTTGGCTATTTAAGACTAGGCAAGTCACTAAATTTCTGTCCCTAAACCAGAAGTATCAAGCATTCAGCCCAATGGCTGCATTTGACTCTCAATTCTCCTGAGTGTCATGGAACTCAATTAAAATGTAATTGGGAAATGTTTAATGAAATAAGTAAAAATACAATAAACAATTACATTTTAAGATTAAGTCAATATGCAGTGTGCATGAATCCTTATGCCCAGATTAGTGGCCCTCTGTCTCTATTTAAGTTTGACACCACTACCCTACACAACTCTCTAAGACTATAAGTTGAGAAGGAAGCATTGATCTACTTTGGTAGAGGGAATATTTTCACTGGGAGTTCCCTAGATCAATGATATTAGAGATTAACTTTAGAAATGGCAAGACAGCCAAATTCCAATAAAGGAGATAGGATTGGGCTCTGGGGATCCTAACCTTCCTTTTTGCTTCTCTTTTTAAGGTACCTACTATATTCCTATTTGATCCCTGGTCCAATTCCCAATTTAAAGACCCTCTCAGTTAAAAAAAATAATTCATACATGTATTCATGTCATTCATTTCAAATCAATAAACATTTATTTTGTATTTTCTTTGTGTAACACTCTAGTTTTACGAAGGTACGTTTAGCATGAGTCTTGTTCTTAAAGAGCTTGCAATCTACATGGAGGACAAAAATACATATAATTCTAGAACAGATGAAATAAGAGTAGAGAGAGAGATCAAGACAGAGTATTATGGGAAACTTGAAGAGTAAGGAATCAGGATAAGCAATGGAAAGTATCATAGAGGAGGCAGAAGTTGATTTGGGTCTTGCAAGAAGGAAGCGATTTGAACAGATGGATTTGGGGTGGGTGGAAGGCTACATTATTTGTATACGGGACATTGTGATATATTTGGAAAGACTAGTTTGGAATCATGTTGTGGAAGGCTCTGAATAATATGGTTGAGAGTTTGTTATACTTTATTTAGTGGGCAATGAAGAGCCAATGAAGGTTTTTCTTTTTCTTTCCTTTTCTTTCTTTTTTTAAAAATTAAAACCCTTACCTTCCGTCTTGGAGTCAATAGGCAGAATTGTGGTAAGGGCTAGGCAATGGGGGTCAAGTGATTTGCCCAGAGTCACACAGCTGGGAAGTGTCTGAGGCCAGATTTGAACCTAGGACCTCTCATCTCTAGGCCTGGCTCTCAATCCACTGAGCTACCAGGCTGTCCGCCAGTGAAGGTTTTTTGAGTATGTGAGTGGCACAATAATAATGGCACTAAGGATTCCTTGGATAGTAATATAGAGAGTAAATTGTGGAGAGGAGAGATGGCACACAATTAAATAAGCTAAGAGTATTTAGGAATAGTTGACATGAAAGGGAGTGGGAACCTGAAGTAGGATTGTTGTAGAGGGAGTAGAGAGGACATAGAAACTACAGGGTTTGACAACTGGGTATGAGGGTTAAGAAAGGCAATAGTAAATAATTCCAGTGTCATGTGCTTTGATGACTAAGAGGGTGGTGGTGCCATTAAAAGCCCTGTCGACAAGAGGAGGTAGGATAGGTTTAGAAGGGCAAATAATGAGCTATTTTATACATAGTAAATGTCAGATACTATCAGTATATGCAAATGTGAGGATCAGGAGGTGGTGTACCTGACAATGCCTGCTATCACGGAATGGGAAAGCCATGGAAATGAGAATCAAGAGCCTGGCTTCTAAAAAACAATAAAATTCGTATTTTCATAATGCTTTAAAGTTTATAGAGGGGGTAGCTAGGTGACTCAGTGGATTTAGAACTAGGACTAGAGATGGGTTCAAGTCTGGTCTCAGATGCTTCTGAGCTGTGTGACCCAAGGCAAGTCACTTAACTCTCATTGTCTATCCCTTACCACCACATAGTATTAATTCCAAGATAGAAGTTAAGTGTTTAAAAAAAAAAAGTAAAGTTTATGGTCTTTTTTTTCCCTCACAACATCTATAAGAGGCATGTAGTGCAAGTGTTATCATCCTACTTTTTATATGAGGAAACCATAGCTCAGAGAGGTGGCTCAATTTTCCCAGAGTCACTTAGCTACTCATCAGTCATTAACTGAGGCTGGAACCCACATTTCCTGCGATTTTCAGTCTTCCTGCATCATCTCTCCCTTCTCCATTCTATCTTCTACATAATTACTAAAGTGATATTCCTAAAGAAGAGGTCTCACCGTGTCTCTATCATGTGCTCAATAAATATCATTGGCTCCCTATTGCCTTTAGAACCAAATACAAACTCGTCTGTTAGGCTCTTGCTCTTTACAGTCTGGCTTTAGCCTACCTTTCTAGACTTAGTATACATAATTCCCTTTGACACCTTCGGAGGCCCATTGAAATTGACTTTTTTTTGCTGTTTCTCAAATATGGCATTTCTTGTCCTAGATCCATGTCTTGATTCAGAATGCTCTGCTCCGCAGAATCTGTTGCTTCTTTCAAAGCTCAGCTTGTACAGCATCTCCTACATGAGTTCTTTCCTGATTCCCTCAGTTGCTAGTGCCCTTTTCTTACCCATTGCCCCCAATTATCTTGTGTTTATTTTATATATATATATCTACATTTCATATATAATCTATATTACATTTTGTATATAATATAATCTACATATATCATATGCAGTCTACATTACACAATCATTACTTTTATACTTGGGTTCCCTTTATAGAATGTAAATATTTTGCATATATTTATATATGTACTTGTAATTTCTTTGAATAGAATATAAGCTCCTGGAGGAAAGATACTATTTCATTTTTGTTTTTGTAATCCTCCTGCCAGTCACAATGTCTGACACATAGTAGGTACTTAGTGAATTCATGTCTCTTGACTTATTGAACAACCTTGTGAGGCAGTCAGTACAAGAATTATTCCTTTTTTTTTTAAAACCCTTACCTTCCATCTAAGAATCAATACTGCACATTGGTCCCAAGGCAGAAGAGTGGTAAGGACAAGGCAATGGAGATTAAGTGACTTGCCCAGGGTCACACAGCTAGGAAGTGTCTGAGATCAAACTTGAACCCAGGATCTCTTGTTTTTCCTATCTCCAGTATTATCCTTTTTCAACAGAGAAGGGCATTGAAAATCAAAGACATGAATTGACTTGCTCTCAATCACAAAGCTAATGACTGTTGGAGCTAGACTTGAACTCAGGTCTTCTGACTTCTAGGTTGGTATATTTTCCATTGGGTCTTAAATTGGATATCCAATTAGGAAGTAAGTAGGATATTCAATGTGTGAAGAATAAATACTTGGCAGATCAGAAAAGACAGGTAAGAGAACTCCCAGAAGCATTCAGTTGGAAAATTTAGTGATTGTGGCTCAAGGTGCACAAGAACTATCTAATAAACTTAATGAGCCGAGCAATTGGTTTTGAACAGTCACAGACGATAAGTACAAAATGGTAGTGATTTTTAAGAAGGAGGAAAAAGAAATATGGGTAATTATCACCCAGTATATCTAGCTATACGGCAAAGTCTTATCCAGTGCAGTGTAGGACAAAATATCAAGATCCACTGATTTGAACCTTTTTCTAGGTACCATCTTGTTAAATAAAATAAAAAATCAAACTCATCATTAACTCCATCAGTATTAATCAACCAATCAACTAATCAAACAGCAAGCATTTATCAGGTACTTAACACATTCCAGGCATTATGCTAGGTGCTAGAGATGCATAGTCAAAAATGAAACAGTCCCTGCTCTCAAGGAGCTTACTTTCTATCTGGAAAAATGACATGTACATGCATAAATATATGCAAAATAAACACAAAATAGATATGAGGTAATTTCAGTGTTCTAGAAGTGGAAGAAAGAGTATCATGTAAGAGACACTATTTGAGTTTATAATTATCCTTCAATACTTCCAGGAAATATGATTTCATTCCTATGGACTTCCTTTTACCGATGCAGAGTGGATTATTATGGACAGAAACATTAACTGGTAATCAAGGCCCTAGTGATTATTCTCTGAATAGCATGGGGTCTTAACTTGGTATCTTCAAACTTATTTTTTTAACCCTTACATTCCATTTTAGAGTCAATAGTGTGTATTGGTACCTAGATGGTAGAGTGGTAACAGGCAATGGGGGTTAAGTGACTTTCCCAGGGTCACACAGCTGGGAAGGTGTCTGAGGTCAGATTTGGACACAAAATCTTCTATCTCTGGACCTGACTTTCAATCCACTGAGGCTCCTACCTTCCCCATAAACTTTTTTTTAATATTTGCACAACTATAAGTAGGATACTCAGGAAGAAATAAATACTTGATGGATCAGAAACTCTCAGAAGCATTTAACTGGCAAATTTAGTGACTTATTTCAACTGACTTCATTTGTAAATGCATGTATTTTACTTTATTCTTTTAAAAACATTATTCTGAGAAGGGGTCATAGATTATACCAGTCACTCAATCAATAAGCATTTATTTATTTATTCTATATTATTTATTTTAAATTTAAAATTCATTACACTATTTTTGAGTTCCAAATTCTCTCTCCTACCACTCTTTGAGAAGGCAAGAAATATGTCATATATATATCGATATATATGAAGTTATATATTTCTATATTGGCCATGCTGCAACCCCCCCACCTCCACCTCAAGAAAATAAAAGGCAAAAAAGATGCATTAATCTTCACTCAGAGTTCATCAATTCTCTGCCTGGAAGTAGATAGCATTTTTCATCATGCATCCTTTGCAATTGTCTTGGATAGTTGTATTGAATAAGGTAGCTAAGTCTTTCATAGTTGATCATTGTTACCAAAGTGTTCCAGTCCACATTTATTAAGAAATGTAAGATTTAAATTAATATCCAATAACTCCAAGTGTTATATTTTATAAAGTTTATTAATAATCACTTGAAGTAGAAGAAATAAAAAGAACAAAAGTAAAACCTGAGTAAAAAATACCTGAGTAAAATTCTCTTGCCTCTCACCTCACCCACCTCCACAGCCATGATTCCAAGAGAAGAAAGAGAGGGTGGGGCTACACAAAACTTATATCCTCCCTATGCTGGCACATAATGTGAGAAGGAACATGGGATACTGGGAGAGAAAGTCCCTGGGGAGCAAAATCCTAATTACACAGTATCTACTATATGATAGGCATTGTGCTAAGTATTAGGGATACAAAGAGAGACAAAAGACAATCCCTGTTCTCAAGGAGCTCTTACAGCTACAAAAAGGGTACATGACACACAAAAGTGGTTAAACACTCCTATTCTATGTCTTTGGCTCAGTTGTTCCTTCTATGATGGATACTCAGACCACCATAGGACCTACAGTTAAAAAGTGTGAAGCTAAGTCAGACTGGCTAGAATAATGAGATATTTTTTTTTTTAAAGACCCTTTTAAAGACCCTTTCTTTTGTAACTTCCTGGGCCTTCCTTCCACTTTACGTGGACCAATCACAGCTACAGTTTTGCTTACGATTGCCCAGGGGGCACTCAGTTGATTCTGATTCATTACCCACTATCACACATGTGGGTCACAAACCTCCCCATATTTAAAGATAAGTGGGGTGTGTATGCTTCTGGTCATTGACTCTAAAAATGGGCAGGGGAGAGTTAATCTCATCTTCACAGGGGATTGGACTCAGTTTCTGAGGACCTTTTTAGTTTCTGATCTATGGCCCCAAGATCCCTTGACTTCAGAACCTGTTCTCTTTCCACCTCACCCTGCTGCATAATGGGGCTGAGGACAATTAATAAACCATATGGCCTTCTTATTCTTGCCAGAGAATGCTCATCAACTGGTGTCTGTTTTTTTTTTTTTTTAAACTTGCCTTCTGTCTTAATATCAATTCTAAGACAAAAGAGTAATAAGGGCTAGTCAATTGGGATTAAATGAATTGCACTGGGTCACACAGCTAGGAAGTATCTGAGGTCATATTTGAACCCAGGTCTCCCCAACTCCAGACCTTGTGCTCTATCAACTGTTCTCCCTCTCTCTGCCTTGCATATGTTTTTGAAAAAGCAGTTCACTAAGTGTCATCGTTTCTTTTCTGTTTAAAAATTATCCATATGCTTTCTGGGGAGAACATTAAGAATGACTAGTCAGTGGTTTCAAATTTACCACTACGACTTTCATCATACTTAGAAATTGTTTTGGAAACATAAAAGAAATAATAGCTGGGTCTCTTTGGTACTCCAAAATTTTCAAAGCATTTTACATATATCTTACTTGATTCTCACAACTCTGTGATGTGGGTATTGTTATTATCCCCATTTTATAGATGAAGACAGTGAGAGAGTTGAGTAATTTGTCCAGTCATATAGTTGGTAAATATCTGTAGTAGAATTTGATCTCAGGTCTTAATGCATGTAAGGTGGCTAACTAGGGCTGTATTATTAAGACCGAAGTTCAAATCTTACGCTAGATTTGAACTTCGGTCTTCATAATACAGCCCTAGTATCTGATCAAATCTTTTAATTCTGCTTTCCACAACTATAAAATGAGGATAATAATATGACCAGGAGTTATCATGAGAGTCAAATGAGATATTTGTAAATAAAAACAAATTTGTAAAATTTGTAAATTAAAAAAAACATAGTAAATGCTTAATAAATATTTGTTTCCTTCTTGACATCAAGGACTGTGCCACTGAGATACTTAACATGCATTGACCCCAGTGAAGATGATCTTTAATATCTATTAGTATCTATTAATTGAATTGTCCCTCGTGATACAGACAATTCGTCTGAAAAAGACCTGGGGGTTTACTGGATTAAAAAATCCATAAGAATAAGAAGTATCATATGGAAGCCAAAAAAAGATGCTTGATCTTAAGCTTCATGAGAAGGGGTGTCTAATCCAGGACTAGGGCAGTAACAGTTTTCCTATTCTCTGTCCCAGGAAACTGTTTCTGGAGTAGTATGTTGTATGAGACGTGATATTTTAGGAAGGGTATTGATTAGTTGATGAGTGTCCAGAGAAGGCTATTGGAGATGATGAAGGACTTTAAGTTCAGGTCAGCTGAGAATTCCTTAGAAGAAGTGGGGATGTTTAGTCTAGAGAATGTGGGTGGGAGGAATAATAGCTGTGTTTAAGTATATGATGACCTGTCACCTGGAAGATGGATTAGACTCTCTTAGGCCCCACAGGGAAGAACTAGAAGTAATAGATTTAATGCCATGTAAAAACAAAACAAAAACAAGAAACTTCCTATGTCCAAAACTAGAGTGAATTGTTTAGGGAGGTGATGGGGTTATCTTTCACGAGGTGTTTTTGGGCGAAGGCTCTGTGACCATTCTTCAGATATGTTACAAAAAGGATCTTTTTACATCCCTTCTGATTCTGAGATTCTGTGACTCTTTACCAAATGCTTATTTTATCATTTTATTATACTGCAAAGTTCAACTCAACAAACAACTTTGAGGTAGTGAATAAAGGAATGGTCTTGGAGTCAAAAAGACTTTTAGGTTTCAGTCCTTCCTAGTGACACAGTTGTGGAGTTGTGTGGTTATCAAGAAGTCACAACCTCTCCATGCCTTTAGGCAGTTCTGTAACAGCATGAATGATGATTGTTTCAGTTAGCAAGATGGTGCCTAGGAAAGAGTCCAAGTCACTAGATCTTGGTCTTTTATTCTTTTACTGCTCTGCATGGACAGTACTTTGCCATACAGTTATAGTAGCCATCTATCCGCATTGGTAGGAGAGTTGCCTCCTCGTGAGTTCTCTAAAATGATGAAATCACAGATGTGGACCAAAAAACCAAAATGATAAAACATAACATGTTGGCAATTCAGAATTGAAAAATGATTGTCTCTGCCCTCAAAGAGCATATAATCTAACACACATGTTAACAACTGATCATAAATAGCTTTTGGGTTATTTTATGCAGTGTACAGAGGGCTAGATTTGGAGATAGGATAACCTCAGTTCAAATCCTGCTTCTGACACTTACTAGTCATGAGATTGACCCTGGACAAGTTACTTGACCTTTCTTAGCCTTGATTTCCTTTTCTTTAAAATGAGGATGATAATAACACTTTCCCTAAAAGATTATTGTGAGGATCTGATGAGGTCACATATAGACAGCTCTTTGTAAACCTTAAAGTGTTATAAAAACGCAATTATTATTATCTCATTTATGTTGAGTCTCTCTTGAAAGACTATAAATTGATGAAGTCAGGGATTGTATTTTCTTTTATGTCCCTCATGGAGCCAGAGTCAGAGGTGAGTATATTTAGTAGGTGCACCAAATCCCCAATAGAACTAAATGGGAGGGTCTTATTAGCAAAGAGGGGCAATTGGGTGGAGGCGATGTTGGAAGTGGTTTGTGGTTCATTTTTAGTCTTATCTTGACACATAAACTCAAGACCCAGTGAGTCATCAAGAGCACAAAGGTCATCAAAAGCACAGGGGCAGCTGGGTAGCTCAGTGGATTGGGAGCCAGGCCTAGAGACAGGAGGTCCTAGGTTCAAATCTGACCTCAGACACTTCCTAGCTGTGTGACCCTGGGCAAGTCACTTGACCCCCATTGCCTACCCTTACCACTCTTCTGCCTTGGAGCCAATACACAGTATTGACTCCAAGACAGAAGGTAAGGGTTTAAAAAAAAAAAGGGGGGGGCAGCTGGGTAGCTCAGTGGAGTGAGAGTCAGGCCTAGAGACAGGAGGTCCTAGGTTCAAACCCGGCCTCAGCCACTTCCCAGCTGTGTGACCCTGGGCAAGTCACTTGACCCCCATTGCCCACCCTTACCACTCTTCCACCTATGAGACAATACACCGAAAGTACAAGGGTTTAAAAAAAAAAGTTTATAAAAAAAAAAAAAAGAGCACAAAGGTGGGCTGTGTAGCATAGTCAGAAGACAAATTTGTTGCAGAATGCCCTAGGTTGCAAAACTCAGAGCTGTATAACAGCTCAGGTATAGCTCATGCATTGAATTATGCAAAAAGTACCCCCACTGAATATTTTATGAACTGTCATCTTAATTCTACTTTTATCAGAGAAATATTTTCCCCAAAGCACACAGTGGCAAGGTTTCATCTCCTACCCTGAAAACTGGCAAAGATGACAAAGATGGCACTAGTCAATATTTGAGCGATTGTGAGAAGAAAGGTACACTGGTGCATTGTTGATGTAACTATGAATTGGTATAAAGCAATTTGGAATTATTTAGGTACCTGGGAGCCATAGGTAAGTTGCTTTTGGTTGTCAGGCAAAGGATGTAGGCTGACAGCAAAGAAAAATGTATCCAGCAAAACTCAGTACAATCCTACAGAAGGAAAAAAAATAGACACTTAATGAAAGAGAAAACTCCCAAGCATTCTTGATGAAAAGACCAGAGTCGTACAGTACCTTTAAAGAGCAAATCTAGGAGTTAAGAGAAACACAAAAAGGCAAGTATGAGAGAACAATCACAAAGAAACTTAAACAAGGATACACTTTAGATTCTAATATCAGGGGATGATATATGTCCTCCCTCAGTACCTTATCATAATCAGGGTTTAAAAGGGAACTCTAATTAGACAGAAAGCCTGAGAGTAAGACAAATGGAATGGGAGAGGGAAAAGGATAGATTGGGGATGGGTTTGGGAAGGATGAGGGAGGATAGGAAAATTATCTCGTATAACCGTAGAAATAGGAGGAAGAGGTAGAAGGAACGAATGGTACTTGACTCTCATTCTCATCTGAACTGGTAAAAGGAGGGGAAAAAAAGCACATAAAGAAATTTGGGTATAGAAATGAATTTCATATAACAGAGAAACCTAAAAGAAAAGGCAAAATGGAGGTGGGGGAATAAGAATGAAGATAACGTTAATTAATCCTTAACAAAATAAAACTCTAAGTACATACAAAAATATTTATAGTATTTAATTTTGCAGTTGTAAAGATTTAGAAATGGAGGGGATGCCTCCCAATTGGGAAGTAGTTGAACAAGTTCTGGTATATAAATGTGATGAGATACTATTGTGTTGTAAGAAACGATAAAGGGAACGGTTTCAGAGAAATAAGACAAGACTTGTGTGAAGTAATGCAGAGTAATATGAATAGAACTAATCATGGTTGATAGAACAGCAGTCAAGACATACAACTTTAAAAGATTCAGAAACTGATCAATACATTGGCCAACCACAATTCTAAAGGACTGAGGTTGAAACATGCTACTCATTTCCTGTTAGAAACAGCAGATTCAGAGTGCAAACTGAGGAATATATATTTTTTGGACATGCCAAATACAGGAATTTGTTTTGTTTGATCATAGTAATTAAAGTAAGTGTTTTGTTTTGTTTTGTTTTTCTCAGAGGGTGGGAGATACATGTAAGGAGAAAGGCAGACTGTTGCTGATTGAAAAAATTAGAATTCAATTTTTTTAAAAAGAAAGGAATACTGGAATTAAAGGATTTTCGTTGAATTCTGACTTTACTACTTACTACCTGTCTGACTTTGGTCAAGTTATTTCCCTCCTCTGGGCTTCAGCCTCCTCATTTGTAAACTGAAACCGGTCTGGGTGATTCTAAAGTCTCTTCTAGCTCTAATTCCTGTGGTCCTATGATTTTACTATCTATAGAAGAAATAAAATCTCAGAACCTCAGAGATGGCCACATTCCTAAAAGGTCTGGTTTTCTTGTTTAAAGTTTGGGTTCAGGGAAGGACAATCAATTTAAAAAGGAAGAAAATAAGCATTTATTAATTACCTACTATGAGCCAGACACTGTACTAAGACACAATTATCTTGCTTGATCTTTGTGACAACCCTAGGATTTAGGTGCTATCATTATTCACATTTTATAGTTGAAGAAACTGAAGCAGAAAGAAGTTAAAGTGACTTGTACAGGGGTACCTGGCAGGGAAGTGTCTAAGGCCAGATTCAAACTACTCCAGGCCCAGCATTCTATTCACTCTATTATAGAGTTGCCTCTATTAACAATAATTTCTTTTTTTTTGACCCTTATCTTCTGTCTTGGAATCAATACTGTGTATTGGTTCTAAGGCAGAAGAGGGGTAGGAAATAAGCAATAGAAAGTTAAACGACTTGTCTAGGATCACCCAAGTAAGAAATATCTGAGGCTAGATTTGAACCTAGGAGCTCCCATTTCTAGGCCTGGCTCTCTATCCACTGAGGCACTTCAATGCCCTCAACATTAAGTTCTTCAGTACCTACTATGTTTAAGGCACTCTGCTTGACACTGGGGATGAAAGTACAAAATCAAATTGAAAAAGTCTTTGCCACTCAAGGAGCTGATATTCATTTGGAAGATATGACATTTGAACAAAAAAACAAATAAAATAAAATCTGAGAAGAGAGAGTGACACACTCCCAAGTGTTTGTAGGCTCCCCAAGGATCTGTAAGACCCTCATCTGTGAATTGCTGCCATCTGGATCTTAACTGGGAAAAAAAAAAAAATCAGCCACTCAGATGTTTTGGCTACAGATCTGGAAATATTTGGGCTCTGAACTGAGATTTTGGTTTCTCATGTGGAGTCATGGCTTCATGAGATACACAGCCTGAGTCTGTAAGACTTATGCCCTCCCTGTGCTTCATGGAGGAGGTTGGAGTAGAATATTAATTCATTTTTGATGAAATGAACTAACTGCTTCTACACATACACACACACACACACACACACACACACACACACACACGCACACGCGCACACACACACACACACACACACACACACACACACACTTCCTCCTGAACACTGATAATGAATCATCCCCAAATGGCATATTAATTTTAAATGAACATCTCTGAGAATCTCCTCCCTTCCCCCTTTCTATGAGAAAGCCTCCAGACCAATTACCAGTGCCCATCAGATTTTGTTTCCATAAATCGCACAAGAAAAGTTGAATAGAGTTGGTCTACATACACTGGTTATAGACTGTAGATATCTGACTGCCTGCAGCAGCCTGTAAACTATTGATCCCTGGCTGAGATGCTGATTAATGAGGGATGGCTCCCAGCAATCCCCCTGGGTCCCAGCCAGGCCCATTCCATTGTGTTACCTGCTCTATGGAAGAAAGCTTTAGAAATAGACTCTGTTATTCATCTTGGGACCACAGGGAATGAGTGCAGTGACAAGAGCTCCTTCCTTGTTCTAGGATTCTCATTCAAGATTCCTGTCGTTTTAGACAATGGCATTACCACAGAGAGGATTTATGAAGTGGCCACACTTCCCCTCCCCTTGCCATGGCAGAACATCCAATCCAGAGTGTGGTACTGGACCCAGGGATTAAGATCTTTGTCTTGCCCCCACTTGTCCCCCAACCCCAAAGCACCTGGGTGGTCGAGGCAACTGTCTCCAAGCCCAGACATAAGATATTTACTTCGACACTGTTTGTGACATAATGGTAGACAGCAAATTGCCCATTTATCAAAAGGAAGAGCCTTGGTACAAGTGCATAAACATGGCACTCATCTCAAAATTCAATTACCATATGTAGATAGTTTGGCTTGTCATTTATGTACTCGGATATTTATACACCCATCATCCTTAATCACCTCTGAGAGAACGAATGAGTGCGTTTAAGAACAAATGTTTGCAACATAAACTAATAGTTCGTTGAAAATATTCTTCTTGGAGAAGACTACGTGGAGAGGACAAGTCAAAGCAAAAGTTCCACTCTTTTAAGCAGGGCTCCAAGCCTTTCTTGATTTTCCTCTTCCCTTCCCTGCAGGGGTTAATGCTCTCTCCCTTTTGAAATGACTTTCTACATACTTTGTTCTGAGACAATTATATAGCACAGTGAACAGAATCCTAGGTCTGAAGTCAGGATGATTCATTTCCTAGGTTCAAATCTGGATTCATATACTTCCCAGCTAGGTGACCTAGGCAAGTCACTTCATTCTGTTGACCTCAGTTTCCTCATCTGAAAAATGAGCTGGAGAAGGAAATGGGAAACTCCTCTAAGATCTTTGCCAAGAAAACCCCAAATGGGGTCATGAAGAGTTGGACATGACTGAAACAACTAAACAACAATAACAAATACTTTGTTCTGCTTCTGACACATTCTTGGCTTTGTGATTCTGATCCCTTAACCTCTTCGTGTCTGAAGTAATTTTCTAAGACTTCATATTTTATAATAGTTGTTTATCTGAATTGACAGAGAGAATTTCCCCACTGGGAGTTTCCTGTACTGAGAGATGAACTCACAAGCCCAGTATATAATTTTATTCATGTTGGACTTTCCCCAAAGAGTGTAAACTCTACGAGGGCAGGGATTACTTCTTTTTTTTTTTTTTCCTTTGTGTACTCAGGAGCCAGCTGAGTGTCTGGTACATAAAATGTGCATAGGTGCAGAATGAATATTTGTTGATAAATAAATGAAAATCATTTATTTAGTGTTTACTTTGTGCTAATTATTGGAGAAACAAATAGAAAAGCAGACAGGCCCTATTCTTAAGGGACTCAGATTCTAATGGAGGAGGTGGGGAGGAGACAACACACAGAGGGGATTTCAGTTGCCTGTCTTATCGGAAGATTTCATGGTTCTGAGGATTCAAGAGCAAAGCAGGTGGTAAAACCTCTTTTTTAAACATAATTTATATATATATATATATATATGAATAATGTCATTTTGATTCCTGATGCTGATCCATTTAACAAAAAAGAAGGAAGAATGGATGGAAGGAAGAAAGGAAGGGAGGAAGGAAGGACAGAAAGAAGGAAGGAAGAAAGAAAGAAAAAAGGAAGGAAGGGCAGAAGGAAGGAAGAAAGGAAGAAAACATTTGCATATGTTACATGCCAGGCACTGTGCCAAGTGCTTTTTACAATTGTTATCTGATTTGATCTTTCCAATAACTCTAGGTTATAGGTTTTTATATTATCCCTATTTTGCAGCCAAGGAAACTAAGACAAATTAAATGACTTTCGCAAGTTCACACAACTAAGGCTGGATTTCTATACAGGTGTTCCTGACTCCAGTCCCATTGTTCTATATATTGTGATATCTAGCTGCTTTAAGAACCTGGTTTTCCTCTTGCCTGTCTGACTAGTCCTATTCATTCTCCTTTCCTGGATCTTCACCTCGCCTTTTTTGCTAACTATGGAGGTACTTCAAGTCTCTATCCCATCCTTCTCTTTTTTCCTCTAAACCATTTTGTTTGATAGTCTCATCAGCTTCCATTCATTCAATCATCATCTCAATGCAGATGCTTCTCACATCTACTTATCCAGTCCTATCTTTTCTCCTATCCTCCAGTCTTTAATCTCAAAGTGGTTATTGAATTGAATGTCCCATAGACATATAAACCCCAACATGATCAAAACTGAGCTTGTTTCATCAAAACTCTCCTCTCTTTCCTAATTTTCCTATTACCATGGAGGGGCCCAACATCCTTCCATACACCTTACTTTCTCTCATACTCCCATATCTAATCTAGTCTCAAATTCTGTTGATTGGACCTTTGCATTACACCTTACGCAACACACTTGTACATCGCTTCTCTCCTCTGACCCTGCCAACAAACTATTCAGTGTCCTTATTACCTCACAGCTGGACCACTGAAATATAGCCTGATGGTTGGTTTCTCTACCACAAGTCTCTCTGCATTCCACTCCATTTTTCACTCAGCTATCAAAGTGATTTTCCTAAAAGTCTGAACATGTTACTCTCCTATTCAACAAACTCCAGTAACTCCCTATTGCTGCTAGGATCAAATAGAAAATTCTCTTTTGTTTTTAAAGCCCATCATATACTAGCTACTTTTTATATTTGTAGTCTTCTTATACTTCATTTCTTCCTACATAATTCAATTAATCTGGCCTCCTGGCTATTCCTTGCATAGGACAAATATATATCCTGAGTCTATCCATTTTTCACTGGATGAGTCTCACATCTGGAAAGCTCTACTACCTCAGCTCTATTTCCTAGCTTCTTTCAAGTTTCAGCTAAAATACCACCTTCTGCAAGGCCCTTTCATGGTCTTCCTTAGGCTAGTGACTTTTCTCTGAGATTTTCCACATTTTTCTGTACATGTATATATTGCTTGTACATATTTGTTTAAGTATAATCTCTACCATTAGCCTGGGAACTCCTTGAAGGGAGGGATAATCCCTCAGCCTGTTTCTTTGTATCTCCCATACTTATCCCAAATAGATTCTTAATAAATGCTTGTTGATGACTTGATTTGAGAACTTTTTTTTTCAGGTTTTTAGCGGTGGTGGCTGCTAAGGAGGCAAGACCTTTTATCTATAAGGGAAGTTCATTTTTCAGAGGGATAGGATTGCTTTCCTCCATGTTCTCTTTGAGGACCAGGCTAGAAACTAGGAAGGTGGTTTAGGGTTAGAGATGAGAAATATTGCCATTTCTAGGGCTCTTGACTTGTCTAGTCTATATCACTTTCTGTTACTCCCTCAAGGTACCATGCTCCTTAAGCTGGATTGATTTTCCTGTCTAGTTGGTAGCAATTAGTTGGCAGATGTTGGGAGAATCGAATCCTTTCTTTACTGGACTTGCTCTCTTGGACCTTGCTTGAGGGGCTGGGCAGTATACAGGGTCAGCACTCTGGGAGGCACTGCTATCTTCAGAACTCTTGGTTTGACCTGCTTAAAGTTGGTCAGCTGCTAGTAATGGCAAGAAGTAGCTGCAAGGTTCCTTCTTCACAGGAGTTGTCATCCTTGATGTTGGCTTTAGGGGATGCAATGGGGATACGGGCTATTTGTTCCTAAGTCTCTAAGCTGTTTCCCCTGGGGCATGAGAGGAGGTGGTATTTGAGATAGTGGTTTGACCCACTTGGTATATGTTGCTTCCTTTCTCCCCCCATAGAATGCTTTGCTACTTCAGCAATTTCAATCGAGTTGACTTCTAACACTCTTTACTGAGAGTCTGCTGGAAATTCCTGGTACAATGACCCAGATTTCTCCATTCAGTTAATTCACCACGAACATACTATGGTATGATGAACAGTAATTGCTATCTCCTTTAATGTCTCTGGACACTTTGCATGAGCCTCTCCTTGGTATTATATAGTCCATAATATTCCTGGATTATCTCCCCAACTATATTGCAAACTCCTTTGAAAGGGGGTATGTGTCTTATTTCATCTTGGTATTCCAAGTTCTCAGTACTAGTTTTTGCACATTATATAGATTTAAGCATATAGAGAAGAGGTACAAAATATATACACAATAACTTGGGTTCACGAGGGAAAAAGGATTAGCTGTTGCTTTAGATAAGGAAAAAAACTTCATATAGAGGGTGATGCTTAAATTTAGTCTTGAAGGACACTATAGACTTGAAAAAAAAGTTGAGGAAAATACATTCCAGGGATTAAGCACAGTCTATGCAAAGGTATGGATATGGAAGATGGTGAGACATATATGAGGGATAGAAAGGTCAGTTTGGCTAGACCAGAGAGTGTTTGAATGGGACTGAAGAAATGATCTGGTCAAGCCTTTTGCCTTTTGTGTCTTTCATCTTCTTCTCTGACCCACTCATCTTCTTTGCTCATCTGAGATCTACCTAGATCTTTCATGACTTCCCCAACCATTCTACCCATTGTAGATCATCCTCTCCTTTGAACTCCCATAAAAACTGGATTTGGAGGAAGATGGAACATTAGAAATCACTGAGTCTCAGAGTCTCTTGGAGCATCCCCTTTTTACCTCAGTGGTATCTCTATGAAGTTTTGGTCTTTTTAGCTGATATTTCTAAAAAAAGTCATTCATTTTCCCTCAAATAACCATCTCCTCTTTGCATCTGTTTCATTGTCATGCTCTTGTTTCAAATGAGTTCACAAAGAGTTGGACATGATAGAAAATGAATGACTGAACAATGAGAAGGCATAAACACTCTATGGATGGTTAGGGAAGTGGTATTTCTAGATAAGCTTGGTAAATTGCTTTATTTTACTCAAGAACTGAACAGCAAACACTTAGATTTAAACCAAGCAATGGAGGCATAGAAGACATCTATAAAGTAATATGAACAATTTTCTTGCATGGCATTTGAAATCAGTCTCATTATCTTTAAAATCACCTGTCAAAATTTGCGCAAACTACTTTAAGGCTTTCAACAGAAGGCATGTTTGGCACATTTCACAGCCTATTTTTAGAACATAATTCTATTTGTATTACATATTTAATTATATACTTTCTTGTTCTACTCTCAAATTCTTTCATGTGTGTCTCTGAAATTAAATTCCATAACACCTACTATGTACTAGGTATTATACTAATCAGTTATACAAAAATTCAATTGAGTCTCTCAAAAAGCTTACTTTCTGTGAGGGAAAATGACACATAAACAGACAAATCTAAATGAAATCTATTCAGAGTATACACAAAGTAATTTGGTGAGGTTTGAGCAAAAACTAACATAAGGTAAGATCAAGAAAATCCCCCTGTTGGAAGAAGAATAAGACTTCCTTGAGTGTAGAGATCTTGTCTTATATGTCTCTTATATTACCCAAAAAAGCTAGCACATGCTGGAAATGTAACATATACTCTGAAAATAATTGTAGAATTTTATTTTCCTGTATCAGAGGAGTGGAAGTAAGCTTTGGAAGTCACAAAATTTTTCTGCAGTCATCAGCTTTTATTTATGCCATAGTAGTACCCAATCGGGGTGTTAGATGGTACAGCAGATAGATCACTGGACCTGGAGTCAGGAAGACCTGAATTCAAATATGATCTCAAACACTTACTAGCTCTGTGACTCCTGGGTAAATTACCTAACCCTGTTTGCCTCGGTTTCCTCACCTGTAAAATGAACTGGAGAAGGAAATAGTAAACTACTCCAGTATCTTTACAAAGAAAACTCTAAATGGAACTGCTTGAACACATGGGTTGATGCGGACATGATTTGGGATGCAGACTCTAAACGACCACTCCAGTGCAACTATCAATAATATGGAAATAGGTCTTGATTGATGACACACGTTAAAACCAATGGAAATGTTTATCAGCTCGGGGTGGGGGGATGGTTTGGGGGATGGTAGAGGGAAGAGTAAGAACATGAATCATGTAACCATGGAAAATTTTTCTAAAAAAATAAAAATTTAAATAAAAAAATAAAACTCCAAATGGGACCACGAAGAGTTAGCCATGAGTGAAATGACTGAACAACAAAAAGTACATTATCTCCATAGGTATCATCTATGAAAACCCCACTCTCCAAAGCTACTATTCTTGATGCTCTCTGTTCTAAGATCTCTTTTGGTGCTAATAGTCCACTTTTTAAACTTCAATGTTCTGAGACCTCATGCTTTCAAGTTCTATAATTCTGTGGTCTACATTTTAATATTCCTATTTTAAGTTCCCTTCTAATCTTGACATCCTATATTCTTTAGGTCTCTTCCATCTTTACCACAATATGCCTTTAGACAATTTATAAATTTATATAATATCTTAAGGTTTAGAAAGGTGTGTAAGGTCCCTTTTCCACGCAGTTTTGACACTAGGGGTAAAGTTCTGTGACCTTGTCCCAAATGCAAGAAAAGATTACTATACTTCTGATGGGGGAGGGTGGGAGGAGACATAAAAGGGGACTTTGCCTTAGATACTGCATGACTGATCTGTGAGTAATAGAGCTTTATATACAATCAACCCAAGGGAAGTTATTGGTGTTTTGTGGGGCGGCTGTCAGAGATGCATGTCTGACTTTTGGAGGCCTGGAAGGAGGGCTGAGTAAAAACAAAATTTGCAGTTTGAAAATGTTTTTGTAGCAGATTCACTTTAATAAAAAGAAGAAACCAACCCGAACATTTTTTTTCCTTTGCTTTCTTGCTCTATGACTTACTTCTCAAGTAGCCTCAGAGAGCAAGTTTTTTGCAATGAAATAGCTTCACTTATGTTTTCTAGAATTTTCCTTTGCAATTTTTAGGGAAAGGCTACTTTTGGGAATTGGGAAGATTTGAGTAGGGACTCAAAAAGAAAGTAAACTTTGTCAGAGCTTCATATTCTTTCTTTTTGTCCATGGTCAGGGAGAGGGAAGAGGACAGAATGATGGCTGGGCTATTCAATTTAAAGCCATGAATGTGATCTTGAAGGGGAGTAATCTGGTTACCCAGGCTGATTCTGGGGTACATAGAATTTTGTTGGAGAGAAAAGAGAGCAGTCAGGAAAGGGAACATTAAACCCAATGGTTGCCTTGGTTTTTGCAGGGATGTTGTGAATTTCAGGTAACATGGAGGCACATGGTCTGGAATAGCTATATATCGCAGGTCTTTTGGTCTAGTGTGCCAGATATTTTCTATAATTCCTGGGTTCTGAAGAATGAGCAAAAGACAAACCAGACAATCAAGGCAGTATTTTATGAAGTGTTTAATATATTACAAAGAGGTTGAAAGTACATGGCTTAGCGTAAGGGTTCTTGACTTCAGAGTACATCAACTTACCTTTTTTTTCTTTTTTTAAACTTTACCTTCTGTCTTAGAATTGTTATCAATTCTAAGGCAGAAGAGCAGTAAGGGGGCTAGGCAATTGGGGTTAAGTGACTTGGCCAGGGTAGGAAGTATCCAAGGCCAGATTGAAACACCAAGTCTAGCATTCTAGCCACTAAGCCACCTAGCTGCTCCTTAATTACTTTTTGAAAATAGTATAAATTTAAATTACTTTCTAGAATGTTCAGACTAATTTACAATAGAATATCGTATCCGTCCCCATTCTATCGAATATTGCAATTTTTAGAGTGACATCACATGATATAATCATGGGATATAAGAGTTAGAGGACAACTTAAAACACATTACTAGAAATGAAAGAGACCACAAAACTGCTCTAGTTCAATCTATTTTATGTTGAAAGAACTTTAAGTGTTTTAAGTGTTAAGATTGCTTGAGGTCACAGAAAGAGTTGGTATCACAGTAAGGACTAGAAGACAGCTCTCTGATTCTTATGCTCTTATTACTTGACACCAAGTCATTGCCTGCAAGATGTAGAGGAAGTACAACCCATCTCTGATTTTCTTTCAGAATTTAAAAAAAAAAAAAAAAAAAAAAAAAGGGAAAAATATTACTCCAGGGAAAGAAAATTCTTTTTTTCTATTTTACTTCTGAAAACAAAAACAAAAACAAAAACATAATAGTAAGGCTATCTCTGGCTGGCAGAAGATGTCTACTGTAAAAGGTTAGTAATTCAAAAGTTATTAGCCTACTGATTAAGCTTGAGAAGTTGTTCATTTTCTCAAATGTCTGTCATGGTGAGATTTTAGTCACTTAAACTCTCTTTGCTTCAAATTCTTCTTATATAAATTAGAGACAATAATATTGTTCTTGTCTAACTTCTAGGTGTTTTTTAAGTGTCAAATGAGATAACACAACTAATGACATTTATTCAGTAATTTAGGGTTTTACAAAGCATGTATACACATCATCTCATTTGAGTCTAATGACGACTGTGAGTTGTTATATTTTACAAATGAGGAACTTGGGAATGAGAGAGGTTATAAAATGGTTTGTCTAGGGCCACACTGCTAGTAATGGTTTAGGGATAAGAGAACCCAAGGCTAGCCCTCTATGCCATCTAGCTGCTAGGACTGTTTAAGCATTTTGAGATGGTTAAAACAAAATAAAACAAAATCTTATATCATAGATCTAGAACTAGAAGGGACTTCAAAGGCCATCTCACCAGCCTTCTCATTTTATAGTTAAGGAAAGTGAAGCCCGAGGAAAATCAATAACTCACCCAACCAAGGTCATTCTGGTACTTTAACATCAAAGGTGACATTTGAACCCAAGACCTCTAACTCTAGAGCCAAGACTCTTGTTCTTGGTTGCAAAGGACATTAATACTTAACATCCTGCCTTTTGCTTTTTTCCCCCACTCTCTTTTATACTTGCAATGGTCTCCTTTCTCATCTCTGCCTATTAATGTTCCTGGCTTCCTTTAGGATTCAGCTCAAGTTCCATTTCTTCCCTTGCCCCTCCGACCCTCCATCACCCATCTTCTAGTGCCTTCCCTTCTAAGGCTTCCATATATTCCATATTAATATTATATATACTTATGTCTGTATGTTCTTCCATTAGAATGTAACCTCCTTGTAGGCAGGAATTGCCATCCCACCCCCCCCTTTTCTTTTCCTTTGTATCCCTAGGGCAGTGATAGTGAACTGTGATGACATGCTGAGCTCTCTTTGTGGGAATGTAGCCATCCTGGCTTACAAGCCAGAGTTGGTTACTAGAAAGGCAAAGGGACTTGGGCGGAGCTGCTCCCTTCCCCCTCTCCAGTGTACCTGCAGGCATTTTTTCATGTCACCCACCCCTCTGCCCAGCAGCCTAAGCTAGCTACCCAGCACACAGCGAGTAAGGTAGGTGGCTCACAGGCAGCAAAGCTGGAGGGGAGCAGAGCGCTTGAGGCCACTCCCCTTCTCCTCTCTACACTCGCTAAGGACATTCCTCACTTCACTCACCCAGCAGCTCAATGGGAGTGCTTTCTCCCTCCTCTGTGAGGGGTAAGGGTTGCATCTGGTATTCGGTGGGGGGTGAGGGGCACACCAGGCGTCTTGGGGGGCCGGGCATGGCACTTGGCTTATGGGGATGGGGGGCGGGGCCGAACACTCCATCTCTAAAAGGTTCCCCATCAATGCCCTAGGGCTTATTAGAGTGGTTGGAACCTAGTGTTTACTCAGAACTAGTTATTGTGAAAGTCCCACAGCGATAAATGGTAGGTCAGAGATAACGTAACAGATAACAGATCATTAATGAAGACTGAAAGTAGAAGTAGTGAAGTCAAGAGCTTCTCTGAGTCATTACAATATCACAGGGTTAACCGCGCCTCGGATGTAGGGTGAGTTTTGGTTAAAGTAATTAGCCTTTCTTTGCCTTAGAGGTTATCTATCCGACATGCCCCGTAAAGTTGCAGGCTTATAGTTCCCCTTTCTCCCTGTACACTTGTTTGGCAACCTTTTTCCTGACTCCTGATTTTCATAACTGTGCCTCAGTTACTTCCTTTAAAAAAAAAAAAAAACAACCAAAAACCCTTACCTTCCATCTTAGATCAATACTGTAAATTGGTTCCAGGGCGGACCAGAAGAAAGGGCTGGGCAATGGGAATTAATTAAATCCCTAAATAAATAAATTAATTAAATTAAAAAAAATAATTAAATGACTTGCTCAGGGTTACACATCTGAACTCAGGACCTTCTGTCTGTAGGCTAGGCTTTCCATCCACTTAGCTACCTAGCTTCCCCCCTTTTCCCTCAGTTTCTTGATATCACCATTAATTTCATGCAGCCTAGAAAGAATTTGTTCAAAGAAAAAAAAAGAAAGATGATATGGGGACAACCATGAGGGTGTCATAATCATTCTTCTAGCATCCTTAAATTCTGTCATTCTGCTTTTCATCTTCACTCTAGGTAAGATAAAATGCCAAGAGTCCATTATGATATCCTCCTAATGAAATATCTAAAAAAAATGCTACCCTTTCCTTCTCTCTATTTCTTAACTTTGTTTCCAAACTCTAGGAATTTTGCTATGAAAAGAAGAAATTTCAAGATGTAAGTGCAAAAGTCTGACTGAGACTATTTGCTGAATATCCTGGTGAGAGATGATTTTGAATGGGTGAAAAGGGATGTTGATCACATTTCCAGCCCTACTGTCCCTTGTTTCCCTGCATAGAACCCTCCACCCCAGTCAGGTGGCCTCCTACACAACTTGAACTTTCTCACCTTTGCTTACCTTAGTGATAATTTCTACAGCATGGAGGTTTACATTTTCCTCACAACTCTGTGGGGTAGATGGTGCTAGTGTTGTTACCCCTATTTTACAGATAATGAAATTGAGGCTCATGATCAGATGATTGGAGCCAGAAGTCAGGTCCAAGTCTTCACATTCATGCTTTTTCTGCTACATTATACTAACTGGACATTTTTTCTCCAGGACCTAGAATGCCTCAATTAATTTACTTCGAATTTTTCCCGTCTCTGAAGAGCCAGATAAAATATTAACATTTTTCATGAACTCTTCTCTGCCCCACTGAACCCAATACCCTGAACACCTGTACTTTCATTTACATGAATCATGTACAACTTTGTATAAACAATCAGCTCTTCATTGAGTCATAGTATCCAGATAAATCCATCAAGTATTTGTTAAGTTTTGTTTTTTGGTTGAATCCAACTCTTTATAACTCCATTTGGAGTTTTCTTGGCAAAAATGCTAGAATGGCTTGCCTTTTCCTTCTCTAGCTCATTTTACAGATGAGAAATGGAGGCAAACAGTGTTGTGACTTGCCTAGGGTCACACAGCTTGTAATTATCTGAGGCCAAATCTGAACTTGGGAAGATGTCTTCCTGGCTTCAGACCCAATATTCTATCCACTGTGCCACCTTGTTGCCATGAATATAGGGCTCACTAAATATTGGGTAATTGATTCTGACAAACAACATTAAACGTTAATTTAGCCAATTATACATATTTTGCAATATTCTAGATTTAAATAAATGAATTTCTTTTTTAAAATAAATTTTAAAATTGTCTAAATGTAAGTTTCCTTGTTCTCTACTTCCAGAGAGTCCTGCCATGTAACAAGAATCATTTTAAAAAGAAAAAGAGAAAGGAGAGAAAAAATCACCCAAACTCATCAATACATTGGGAAAAATAATTGAAATATATGCAGTATTCCATACCAATGGATCACTCATATCTGCCAAGAAATACATCTTTTCATGTCTCTTCTTTGGAGCTCTGCATGTTATTTGTAATCTGCAACATTTTAATTAGTGAATTTCAGTACATAGATGGCATAATATTTTAGACAGTCCCTTGTCTATACTTATTCCCATTCATGTTTTGTCTTAAATGATCTTAGTGTATACTGACTTCTATTTCTGCATTTTCTGCTTTGCATTATTTCATAAAGATTTTTCCATATTTCATGCTATTCCTCTTATCTGCCAATCTTAATTGAACTGTAGGATTTCATTATGTGAAAGTACCACAATGTAGTTAACTATTTTCCTATTGTTGAATGCTTAGTTTCCTTCTAGTCTTTTGATTTTACAAATAATGCTGCTATAAAAATTTTTGAAAGGATAACTTGTGTATGTGTGCGCTTATAATATTCTCAGGGTATATGCTCAACAATGGAATTATAGGGTTAAGGGGTTTAATTATTCTGGTAACCTTTACTGCAAATTGTAAGATTGATCTCTACAAAGATTCTACAAGTTTGTAATTATATCAGCAATGAATAAATATGAATGAATGCACCTGTTTCTCCACAACCCTACCAGCACTGGATTTTATGGCTTTTTATATTTTTATTCAACCAATATGACAGATGTGAGGTGGTTCTTTAAGATTGTTTTAATTTATATTTTCATTATTAGTGAAATTGAACATTGTTTCAAATTATCATCAAGAATTTAAAAAATTGTTTCTTCATATCTTTGGACCATTTATCAACTGTGAATTATTAACAGTTCATTATATATTCTAAATATAAAGTTTTTATCTTTAATATTTCCATATTTATTTTGATGATTTATATTCTGTTATACAGAAAAAGTTTCATTTTAATGAAATCAAGTAATATACCCAGTCCTTAATAATTCCTTTTAGTTGTTAAATAGGAAAAAAAAGTCCTTCTTCCATAAATGAGGAAAATACATTATTTAATTTCTCTCATATCTCAATAATTCTTTTTAAATCTATCACCCAGCTGAAATTGACTGAAGCATATTGCAGGAGATGTGGGTTTAAATACATTTGTCTTCAAAATACTAACCAATTTCTCCAAATATTTTTTAAAATAATGGACTTTTCCTAAGTTTTAATTTTCTATACCTTTGTAAAACATTAATTTTCATATATATTTGGTTAGTTGTTCAATGTTCTTTTTCTGTTCCAATAATCTCTTTCTCTATTTTTGGCTCAATATTTTACTGGTTCTGAAAATAATTTTATAATAAATAACCTTTGTCAGCTTCTTCCATGCCTTCTCTCCCTCAACTAAATCCTGGATAATTTTGCCTGTTTATTTTTCCCATGTAAATTTAATCATGATTTTATTCAGCTCTATGAAGAAGCATTTTAAAAGTTTGAATGGTATGGTAACAGACATATAGATTGTTTGATGAATATCATCATGTTTACTATATTAATTTGACCTATCCATGAACACTTAATGTCCTTCCAATTATTTAGATCTTTCTTAATTCCAATTATTATAATTTATTTTTAATCAACCAACATTTGACTTGTGCTTGGCTCTGTGATAAGTGCTAAAAACAGAAAATCAAAGATGAAAGAAATAATCTCTCTTCTTAACAAAACTTTTTAAAAATTCCTCTGTGAGTTAATTTTCAATCAGCCTTAGAGAGGCACAAGGGACTACCTACATATATAATTAAATTCAAAATACATGCAAAAGTGGGGACAGCTAGGTAGTAGCAGAGTAGATAGAGTACCAGGCTTGGAGTCAGGAGGACTCATGTTTCTGAGTTCAAATCTTGTCTCAGATACTTACTATCTATATGTCCCTAGGTAAGTCATTTAATACTATTTGCCTCCGTTTTTACACCTATAAAATGCTCTGAAGATGGAAATGGCAAATCACTCCAATATCTTTGTCATGAAAATCCCAAATGAGGTCACAGAGAATTAGACATGACTGAAAAACAACTGAACAGCTTTCAAAGTAATGTATGTAATGCTATAAAGCTGGGGTGGGTAGAATGGGAAGAGGCACTAGCAACTTGAAGAACCAGAAAAACCTTGTGACAA
The DNA here is from genome assembly GCF_016433145.1 of Gracilinanus agilis. NCBI lineage: Eukaryota > Metazoa > Chordata > Mammalia > Didelphimorphia > Didelphidae > Gracilinanus > Gracilinanus agilis. Next base: position 677,547,439 of record NC_058130.1, read on the forward strand.
AAGGATAAGAAAAGGGTGGGAAGAGAGGGATATCTATAGGGAGTACATATGAAGAGGTAGGGTGGGGTAAGGTGAAGGGATAAGGGAATTAAGAAGTGGGAGGGCACAATTGGGGGATAAGGAAAGGATTTGGCAGGTAGATAGAATAAGAAATAAAAGGAAAGGGGGAAAGGATAAGGGAGTGACCTTTGGAAAGGTGAGCTAATTTGGATAATAATAATAATGAGGGCAAAGGGAAGGGAGAATTTTTGGGAAGAGAAGTGAATAGAAGAGGTATTATTTAAAGGAAATCAAACATCTGAGAATGGTACAGCAGAAAGAAAGGAAGAGAGGAACAAATAGTGAGGAGAAATGGAGTAGATGGAAGTATACAACTAGTAATGATGATAGTGTAAAATGGGATGAATTGACCCAATAGGAAGAAAATGGATAGCAGAAAGGATAAAAAATCAGGACCCAACAATGTGTTTTTACAAGAAACAACTAAAAATGAGATACAAATACAGAGTGAAGGTGAGGAATTGGAGCAGAATATACTGTGTCTCAGATGATCCATAGAAGGCAGGAGTAGCAGTCATGACAGAGTTGCTGTATTTTTTTTTTTTTTTTTTGCTATATGCTAAAATGGAAATAATTGGAAAGGATAAACAGGGTAACTATATTATGTTGGGGGGGGTGGGCTACTATGAATAAGGAAGTATTATTAATATTGGACCTGTATGTACTGTGTTATAACACCTAGATTTCTAAAGGAAAAAGTAAATAAAGTACAGATGGAAATAGATAATAAAATAATAGTGGCAGACATTAATTTTCCCCTTCCAGAACTAGATAAATCTAATTGAAAAAAAATTAAAAAGAGGCTAAGGAGATGGAAAGAATTTTAGATAAGATAAATGAGAAAGGTATCAGGAGTTCCCTCTTATACCTTCATGAGGCTAGATCTAAGCCTAAGCATACATACAATCCAAAAATAGTTTCTGATGGAACAATCATGACCTAGTGAGTATAAATATTATGCAAAAGTCTTACTATGGAGGTAATCCTGCATCCCTGAGGATTTGTGACACTGGAATAAAAGTTCTACTGGGTATGACCAAGCTGGAAAGACTTGTTTTGGTAAAAGTATGGTCCTGGCTACAGATTGTCTGTGATCTAAAGACCACTCTAGCAAATAATGGTCCTGGTAATATAAGTTAACAGAGTACCAAATGGGTTAAAGTGATCAAATTAAATGCTGATAGGGAAAAAGGGAAAAAAATAAGCCTAATATTACTTTGCTAGAGCAGCTATATATTTTTTTTAAAAAACAAGATAGAATTATACATTAAGAGTTGTAAAGCTGCTCATGCTTATTGACTTAAGAGGTCTTATTACTAGGGATAAGCTCTAACGACATTATTGAGAGAGTAAAAAGCTGTGAATATATTGAGAGAGTAAAAAGCTGTGAATATATGAAAATATTCATGGAAACTTTGTTGGTAATGTCAAAAAAACTGGAGATAACACAAATGCAATGAATTAGAGAAATAGTTGAATAGATTGTGATATTTGAATATTATATGTTGTTGAAATGACACAAATATTGGAAATATAAAAAAAGGGAAATATATGAAGAGATGAAAAGAGAATAAGAATAATAAATATCATGATTACTTTAAAAAAGGTAACCATAAAATCAAGAGAAAAAAGTACTGAAGTAAAACCAATCCAAAGAAAACTCAAAAGTAGAGGGTGTTTATATTAGCATATGTATATAATTCATATATTTTTAAACAAATTGTAAATAATGTGGAGTTTGTGGTCTGACACATGTGAAGATAGGATTAACTCTCCCCTTGTCTATTTTTAGCTAATCAAATCAAGAACTTAAAGTACTCCTACTTTCCATTAAGTATGAGAGTTCACAAGTCACTTACTAGAGTAAGTGACAACTCCAAAGGCTACTGCACCCCTCTCCCCCTTAGGCAGTACTAGGCAAATTGAAAGACTGCCATTGGTTTCTGTGAAGAAGGAGGAGTGACAGGAAGTTACAGGAAGTGACAAGGGAAAAAGGGGTATAAAAAGAGACCAACATGGTTTAGCATTAATTCCCTTCCTGGCATTTGGAGAGATTGGTTCCAGAGAGCCCTGCCTTGGCTTGGAGGAGACCTTCTCCCTGGATCCTACAATGCAGTGCTTGCTGGTTGAGAAGAACTTTGACTGAAGATACCACCTCCAGGACTTCTGGCTGAGGATTACCAGGAAATCCATGTGGAGACAAGGGATGCAGGAAAGCTCCTGTGGGGCTGAGCCTCACTTCAACAGAGAAGGGCTGGGAGGCTTGTTAAAATCTGTCTCTTTAGCTACATTTTTCCACTTTCACTCTTTCCACCTCTGTAAATAAAGCTGCTAAAAGTCATTTTGATTTAAGCTAAAATATTTTAAATTTGATGGCCAAAATATTACTTTATAACTATCATATTTAGCATAAAACCTAAATTTAAACTCTTACACAGAATCTGTTTTATGCATTTGTTTAGTTAAATGTGTTTTTTTTTGTGGTGATATTTGCTAAAAATTAAAAAAAATTTTTTTTTTTTTAAAAAGGGAAAGGTCTCATGAAGGAGATAGCATTTGGCTTATAGATTCTAAGAAATGGAAGTGAGGAGGGAGTTGTATTTTTTAAATGTGGGGCCAGTCTATGAAGAAACAAAGACTTGGTAGAGGGAATTTCAATAGTGAGGGAAAAAAAAGTAAGAAAGCTTGGCTGGATCATAGAGTGAGCAAAGGACATTGATTTACATAAGTCTAAACCAGATTAGCAAGGTTTTAAATACTTAACAAAACATCTGGTATTTGGTCCTAAAGGCAAAGGAAGTAATTTCTTTTAATTGAGCTGGGAAGTGATATGGTTAAACCTGAGCTTTAGAAATGTCACTACTCATATTTCTAGATGGACTAATTTCCAAAGAAGATTGCCTTTGCTGATTTTGCAGATGGGATTTCTTTCCAATTATCTTTTCTTCAATTGTATTCCCAATAAATTATTTTTGAGAGATTACTTTTTATGTGGGTTACTGTGATCTCATTTTGTCAATTACTGTGACCTTAGTTTATTGTTTTAATAATTTTTTCCTTACAGTTGGGTTTTTTGAAACATAATCATATAATTAGAAAATAATATTTTTATTTCTTTATTTCCAGTGTTGATCCCACTCCTATGTCTTTTGTTTTACCACAACTACTAGCATTTCTTTTGCTATTTCAAAAGGGAATGGTGAAAGCAAGCATCCTTATTTTTTACCTGTATTTAACGGTAGTACTTTTAATGTTTCTCCAGTGCATATTTCATTGACTTTTGACTTAAAAAATACTTTTATTTTGTTAAGAAAATTCCTTACAGTCATATTCTTAGGGTTTGTATCATGTATAAATTTTGTATTTTATTCTAGTCTTTCAAGGTATCTATTGCCATAATCATATGAGTTTTGTTGTTGGTTTTGTTTATATGTTGCATTATTCTGCAATTTTTTTTTGCTATATAAATGAGACTACACATATCTGAGCTATAAATCCTGCTTTGTAGATGAAATTTAAAAAAAAGTTAATCTATTCCATTAACTAATATTTTAATATTTATTTCTAAGTCTATCTTGCTTAGAAAATTTGGTTTTAAATTCTTTTATTAAATGTTATATTTGTCAGGTTTAAAGCCAACACTATATTTGCCTCATAAAAGATGGGATTAGCATTCCCTCTCTTTTTTTATTTATAAATGTGTTTACAAATAATATAAATAATATGAGTATTATTTTTCTTTGAAGTTTCAAAAAAATTTACTTGTGAATTAAATTGGTTAATGTGGCCCCAAAAGATTTTTTACAGGGCAGTTCATTGATAGTGAATTATTTAAGAAATAAAGATTTTTTTAAAATGTTCTTGGAGTCAAGAAGACCTGGGTTTAGGTCTACCTCTGATCTATTGGCTCTGTGTTTCCTAGTATATCACATGAACTCAATATAAATTTCAGAGAAAGTGCTCATTTGTATTGACAGAGGAAATTCTTCCTTATGAACAATGTGATGAAAAAATAAGTAATTTTTTTAAAAAAAGCTTGTCTCTCATTCCTTCTTCTGAGATAGATTTAACTAAATAGTGAATTTCAAATTTTGCGAGTTTGGTTTACTTATATTTTATGGATATTAAAATATTTTCACTAAATTACTTGATTAGTTAAGTTATTGCTGTACATAGCTTTCTTGAATAATATTCATTAATATCCTTAAATAATATGCAATTCATCAGTACTTACTTATCAATTGCTGTGTTCCAGGCATTGGACAAAGTGCCAGTTATACAAAGACAGAAACAAAACAAGACCAAACCAGTCCCAGATCTTAAGGAAGTCAGAATCTTATGGGGGAGACAAGATGAGCAACTGTACAAATAAGACAAACACAGGATAAATTAAGAGGAATCTCAGAAGGAAGCCACTAACATTAAGGGCAATTAGAGAAGAGCAGCTAGATAGCTCAAATGCCAGGCCTGGAGACTAGATGTAATGGGTTCAAATTTGGCCTCAGGCACTTCCTAGCTGTCTGACCCTGGGCAAGGCACTTAAACCCAATTTTCTGGCTACTTTTCTTACCACTTACCACTTTTCTGCCTTGGAAATGATAGTATCAATTATAAGACAGAAGGTAAGAATTTTTTTTAAGGGCAATTGGAGAAGGTTTTTTGATAGGATACTATATTTTACTTGGACCTTGAAAGAACTGAGGAGGAATGAATTCCAAGAATGGGAAATAATCAGTAAAAATGCATGGAGTAAGGAAGAGTAGGTTTGCCTACTCTTTAATTTTAATTTTAAATTAAGGAAAAGAAAAAAATTTAAATCAAGAAAAAAATTAAGGAAGATATAATTTTAAATTAAGGAAGTCCAGTATCACTGGATCAAAGAGAAAATGGGAGTGAATAAGATGGAAGAACATTGGAAAAGTGGTCTAAGTTATGAAGGGCTTTAACTGCTAAAAGGATGATTTCATATCTGACCATGGAGGAGACAGGGAGTTGTTGGAATTTCTCTACTAAGGGAGTAACATGATCAGACCTGGGCTTTAGAAAAATCTGTTTAATAACTGGAATGGGGAAGAAACCTGAGGCAAGAGGACCAATCAGAAGGCTCTTGAAATAGTCAAGGTATGATAAAAAGCCTGGACCAGAGGTAGGGGCAATGTCAGAAGAGAAGGGGTTGTAAAAGAGATGTCATAAAAGTAGATTGGACAGGATTTGGCAACAGATTGGATATGGGAGGGAAAAGAGAGAATAAGGAATTGAGAATGATGCCTATGATTTTTTTTTTTTTTTCCATTTAAATTGTACCTAATGGAGTAAAAACTGGTAGGGACCTTAGAAGCCAGTTAGTACAACCCTTTCGTTTTACAAATGAGGACAGTAAGGCACAAAGAGGATAAATGACTTTTCCAAGGTTATACAGGTAATAAGTGACAGTGTCAGAAGATGAACTCAGGTTTTCTGATTCTGAAGCCAGGTCTCTTTCTGTTGAACTCTATTACCTTTCATTTCTTTTGTACGACATTTATAAATTTGTTGATTTGTGTTTTTTCTCCTTTTTATTATTCCTTTAAGATGTATCAATTTTACATCTTCTAAAAATATCTTAAGTTCATTGATCAATTATCCTTTAATTTTCTATTGATTTTTGTCCCTAATTAACCTTATAATCTATTTTTTAAAGCTTTCCTTTGTACTATTGATTGGTTATTTTTCTAGTGCCCTTTTAATGTAGGCTTAATTAATTTATTTCTACTTTTGTTTTTCATTAATGTAGGTACTCAGTGATATAAATTTGTCTGTAAGTATAGCTTTCTCTGTAATCCATGGATTTTGTTTAGAACTGGCCTCTAATTTCATTGGTGTAAGGAACCTCCTAAGGTAATTCCCTTTACCATTTCAAATGAGCACTTTCAGTAAAATTTATAGTTTTACAGAATTGCTTGGAGCCATTGAAAGACTCATCAGCTTGTCCAGGATCATAAAGCCAGTTTGTGTCCAGGTAGGGGCTTGAATTCCGGTCTTCCTTATTTTAAGGTAGGCAGGATCCCTATCCATCATACCATGTTACCCTGTGATATTGCTGTCTTTGTTTTCCCCCCCATTTAATTGATTTTTAGCCTTTCTTTATTTTCAGATAACTTCCCAATAAATCTTTCCTCAATGCTGTTGAATCTTTCATTTTGACAGAGAAAATTTTGAGCAATAAAAGAGATCTCATCTGTTTGTATTTATAACCCTCTGCACCTGCAGAAACCTGATTGCCTGAGAAGAGGGGGGCAGATTTCCTTTCCTTTTCTCGGACCATATTTGGTCATGGCTATTAACTTGAATACATTAGATTTTTAGTGTTGGTTTATTTACATTTTTTTAACCATGTTAGTGAACATTGGAAGTAAAATGCATTCCAATTGATTTGATATAACATTATAGTTTATGAATATAATGGAATACTATTTTGTAAGTCATGATTAATATGAAAATTTTAGAGAAATATTGGAAGACTTGAATGAACTGATGTAAATACAAATATATACCATTATTTTTGAAATAGTCTTTTTTAATCTCTCCCCCCCTCATTCTATTGCTGTTTAATAGGGTTTTTTGTTTGCTTCCATGTTGTTTTGCTATTCATTTTTATTTTTTTCCCACTATGGTAAGGAAATATATAATTTTTTCCCTTGTAAATTTAGAGGGGAAAGTAATGTAGTGATGTACAGGCTTTTGGAGTAAGGGAAACTTGGGTTCAAATCCTAAAAGCATTAGATGATTGGTTTATTGGGCACCAAGAGATTGGGGAATTTTTCTTGTTCAAAAGTAGCTAACGGGGAATTGGAGAAAGTGAGCCCAGATCCATTCTAATGAATGCCCTGATTATGCCATGTCCAGTATACTGAAGTTGTTTCCATCTCTTGCCAGATGGCTTAACGTAAGTATATTTTGCCAACTTGCTAACGACCAATTCTGATTAACAGGCATTTTTACCCAGCCCTAGCCAAGCAGGAGCCAGTCTCTAAAAGGGAAAAGCTTTGCTTTTGGTGTTTAAGACTTCGGATGAATAGTAAAATCAGGAGAAAGGAAGAGAGAAGACATTAAAATGGGGGACAAATAGAGTCTTTGAATAATTCAATTCAATTTAACAAATATTTATTACATATTTGTTATGTGCAGAGCACCATGCTATCTTAAGTTTACTTCTTTGCATCTCTCTTCATTAATTCTACCAAATTGGCCTCTGGAGCCATGCAGAACATGCCTAATTCTTCTTATATATGACAGGCCTCCAAATGCTGTAACACTGTGAAACCCATATGAAAAATTCTTCAGCCAGTTGGCAATTTATAAAATTTACAATATTGTTTCTATGGAGCAGGCTGGTCCCTATAATTTTCTTTTAACACAGTGCTGGTATCATGCTAGTAAATGTTCAACAACCAGCTCTCCAGAGAGGAAAACAACGCCACATGCAGGACATACTTTTAATTTTTGACTGCATTATTAACATTTCCTTTCTCTCTCTCTCTCTCTCTCTCTCTCTCTCTCTCTCTCTCTCTCTCTCTCTCTCTCTCTCTCTCTCTCTCT
>NC_058130.1:677555146-677570631 GCF_016433145.1 Gracilinanus agilis
TCTTTCTTTCTTTCTTTCTCTCTTTCTCTTTTGCCATCTTTTTTAGAATTAATACTAAGTATCAGTTTTGCAGAAGAATCTAGGCAATGGCAGTTAAGTGACTTTCTCAGGGTCACGAAGCTGATAAACGTCTAAGGCTAGTTTTGAACTCAGGTAAATGAGTCTTCCTGATTCTAGATCAGCCATTCTTAATTACTGAGTCACCTAGCTGCAGTATCCAGTATCTAATATACAAAACAAAAGCTGAATTCTTATCATGAAGAAAGTGTTATTCAACAAATAAACACCATAGACCATATATATAGCTTTGAATATGCATTCCTGAATATTGATCCTGATAGAGTTGTTGGGAGAATCAAATGAGATAAGGTATGCAAAATGCCAAATAATGTCTTGGGGCAGCTAGCTGGCTCTGGATAGAGTCCAGGACCTGGAATAAGAAAGACTCATTTTCCTGAGTTCAAATTTGGATTTAGACACTTTAAGCTATGCCACCCTGAGCAAGTCCCTTAACCCTGTTTGCCTCAGTTTCCTCATCTGTAAAATGAGTTGGAGAAGGAAATGGCAAACCACTCCAGCATCTCTGCCAAGAGAACCCAAATGAGGTCAGGAAGAGTGGGCTTATGACTGAAAAAGACTGAACAACAGCAACAAATATTATTTCTATTCGGTGAATATCTTATGCTGTGCTCCTTTGGGATACAATCAGCCCTATTTGGGGCACTTTACCATTTATTAGGAATTCCTCTTCCAATGGTGTTCTACATTAGAAATTCCATATTATGAACAATGGAGAGATTCTGTTTTACCAAACTTTCAGCTTACATAGATTTCATAGAAATGTATTTTAAGTCAAACCTTTTCTCTAAATGTTGATGTTTGTAACTTGGTGGTTTGACTCTACTAGCCAGGGCTCGAATAGCTTTTTTGTCTACTATTTGTCTTTATATTTTCTGCACTTATAAGTGTCTCTGGCCCAGGGTAGGTCAGGCAGAAGGAACACTTTTTAATTCATTAAGAACTCTAGTAATAACTAAAATTTATATATTTTTATATATTATATACATTATATATTATGTATATTGATATAGTATTTTCAAATTTGCCAGTTATTTCATATGTATTATCGTATTTGAAACAAAAATAATTTTACACTTAGCCCTGTGCCCGTTTTATAGGTGAAGAGACTCAGAGAAATCAATTGACTTTCTTGGGATCACTCAATAATTTTTTTTTTAAATCCTTAACACTTTGTCTTAGAATGGATAAGAAATATCCGTCCCAAAGCAGAAAGGCTGGACAATTGGTGTTAAGTGACTTGCTCGGAGTCACCCAACTAGGAAGTGTTTCAGTGCAGATTTGAACCCAGGACCTTTTGTCCCAAAACCTGACTCTCTATCCACTGAATCATCTAGCTACCCACACTAGTTTTTGAGATGGACCTTGAACCTAGATCATCTGATTCAATTTCCATTTGGTTATCCAATATATCACTTTAACTTGAGCTCCACCCAAAGTACTTTAATCATTTAAGATAAATGAATCTCTTAGGACATGATGAAATCCTGTGGACTGAAGATGTTAGGGGAAGAGTTTCAATAAATTTAAATATTTAAGCACCATTTACAGTAACCAAGAAACCCCTGAAGAGAATGGCTTTCCTTCTTCACTCTCAAGCTTACCATTCCCTTCCCCTCTCCAGGGGATTAGGCCTGCAGGGGCCAGCTGACAACATCCCCATTGTACCAGCCAACCTCCCACTTCCTGGGTGTCTTTCAGCTCACACCGTCCTATGAAAGAACACAGGCTGATTTGTTTGGTAGAGGATGGAGGGGTCCCAGTCCAGGCCTGGCAGGGGAAGCTTCATGATTTTCCTGAGGCTATGCATGGTTCTGAGAATCACAATGGCTATTTCCCCACCCCCTTCCACCGGGGCATCTCGACATTTAATCTGGAAATGAAGGGACTTTTTCTTTTGGGCTCTCAGGCTCAGTTGTTAACCCCCTTTTCAGAAAGACTGCCAATCAATATCAGCTTAAGAACTTCATTTGAGGTGTGGAATGAGCCTGTCTGTTTGAAACCCTGGTTTGCAGAAGATGAAAGAGTTTAGCTAAATCTATTGGCTAGGCTATTGTTTATACTCCAAGGTCCTTGGCTTTGGAGTCATTCATCCATTTTTTTTTTTTAAACATCTCAATGATCGCCCTTCCTCAATTAATATATTACTAAAGGGATGCTCACTAAACCGCAGCCAGCTAAAGACCTTCCCCCACCTTTGGCATCCTTTAAACCCAGTTTAGTCACGTAGAGTAGGAGGGCATGTGTGCCTTCTAGACTTAAAAAAAAATACAACGAAAAACTTCTTATAATTTATTACCTGGATATCTCACCTGAGAATCTAAGGGCCTGTAGCCTTTCTAGTGCCTCTGTCAAATGATATATAGCCCAGAGAAAGGTTAGTCAAATATTTACACTAAAGAATGTGGCATTTCCTACCCAGCACAACTGATTGCCATCAGGATCCTTATCTTTCCCCATAAAAGGAAGTGTGGAAACATATTAAGTTGTCAACAAAAGAAAAATACAAGGGATGGAGAGGGGCCAGGATGACTTCCTAAAGCTTTCTTCTAAAGGTAGGAAAGGACCCAAGCTGGAAAGAGAGGCTTAGATGGTAGAAAGAAGAGATGCTAACATCCTGAATTTGATGGCAATGTCTTATCTTTCCCACAAGTCAAAGGATTTTACCTCTACTGAGAGTTCCAATACCTTCTTCCCTCCAAAAGTTCATTTTTTCCTATTGTTTTCTGTTTGGCCTTCCCAAGGACAAAGAGATAGGGTTGCTACTCCATCAGTGTGAATCAGGACAGGCTGTCATCCTCATCACAGTTCTGTACAAATAGATCATAGTGGAAGCCTAGCAGTGACCCATAAGCCATTTCTCTGCACACGATGGTCACAATGGTAATAAATGAAACTAGAAACCTCCTCACTAAAGTCAGATGATACAGATGTTACTGGCTCATAGTCAGTTGTTATACTTTTTCTTGTAACAGGGGAGGGGCTTCTGATGATTGTCTGGTCCTTTTGGGACTAAAGTCATGAATCTGTGAAATGTGGTTAGTTAGGCATAACTTATAACTAGTACCTGGAGAGAAAAAAACTATTTTCATGCAAAATATATATAATAGAATACCAATAGAAGGGCAGTTCCCTATAGATGATAAGGACCTGCAAATTGGTGTGCTTAACATCAAATCCTAAAAAATGGCAGAGCCTCCTAAATAAGATGGATCATTCAAAAGATCTTGATATAACTAAGCACACAGGAAAAAGCAAGTGGATGAAGTATGTAGTTGGATGTGCAACCTACAGAGTTGGTCCATTAGAATTCGCAACTTAGACTCCAATTTGGATAGGAAGAAGAGAATGTCCTTGTTTGGTGATTTTTTAACTAGATCAAGCTTCTCTCTGAAACAATGGCTTATTTAAAAAACAAAATGCAAAAATAAAAAATCAATAATCTTTGTTGATATATGAATGTGAGCCATAGTATATTATAATCTCTAAAGAATCTAAGTTGCTAGTCCTACCAGATATGGGAAATGTGCTTGGTGGACATGAGTAAGACCAAAATATATTACAAATAAAGAATTGGGAGTAACACAGTGGGGGGGGGGGAGAAGAGAAGTTTAAAAGAGACCATCAAAAAGAGATATGACTGGACCAAAAGGTGAGTCATGTTGCAGGAGCAATGGTTAACGGATGGACATATTCTATTGGATCCACATTAATATCAAGAGAACTGAAAGAAGGTGCATACTATGAGGAATAGATGCTTTTGGTGGATTTACAGGCAGACGTGGATAAGAGCCACACAGCATGGGCTACATCATCTTTGGAAGGAACATCCACATCTATGAGATTCTAGAAAGTCAGCTGAGTGTTAAAGCAGACAGAGGTTTGGATTTTGAATCTGGAGGATCCGAGTTGGAATCTTGCCTTGGACCCTAGACCTAGTTTCCTAATCTATAAAATAAGAATGAGAATAGGGCCTTTGAAAGGGGTTCAAATAAGTTGTCAAACATGTTGTAAACCTTAATAGCTTTATAAATGTTAACTATTAAGCTACTATAAAATGGAAATGATAATAGCACCTTTCTCACAAGGTGATTGTGAAGATCAAATGAGAAAACAGATACAAAGTGTTTTGCAAACATTATATTCCAAATCCTTCAGAGAAATAGCTACCTGGCCTTTTAGGGAATGAACCCATTACCTTCACTTCTTTAGTAACATGCTCTCTCCAGCTGAACTGGATGGCTTGGACATAGCTTCATAGATTGAGAATTATAGAAGCTTAGGTTAGAATAATTCATTCATTCATTCATTCAACAAATCTATTTTAAGCACATTTTGGGTGCAGAGTACTATGAGCCAGGCTAGGGAGAGGTATAGATTTCAGATATTATTCAGCCCTTGGCCTCCTGGAACTTCAGGCCTGGAAAAGGGAAAAGACACAAATAGAGAGAAATGTAGTTTCAATATTACATAGTGAGGTACAAAACAAAGGCTGACCTGGAAGATCACAGATGGCTGTAGGACCTGGTATTTAAGATGGGATAGATAGGAAGGGATAGATAACAGGAGGGAGTTCATTCCAGAAGGAATAGCATAAGCCAAAGCATGGAGGCAGGAGGCATAGGGAATGTTTTGGGGGATTCACAGCACTCTAATTTGTTGACAACAGAGATTGTCTGCAGGGTAGTTGTATTTGATAAGGCAGAAAGGGTAGGTAGGGCCATACTGTAAATGCTGGGGGGCAATAGAGACCCATTGAAGATTTTTGAACAGAGGAGTAACACCAGATTGATATTTAAGATTGATCTTCTATCCTTTTGGATGAGATAACATTTTTAAAGTGTTCAGTACAGTGTCTGACACATAGGAGATGCTTAATAAATACTTCTTCCCTTTGTTTCCTTTCCCTTCCCTCCTATCGAAAACAAAATCATCATGCAAATAAGCACAAAAAATACCAATATTCCCCAAGTGCACTTCTGGGAAATGCAAGAATCTCTGAAATGTTGACATTAAACTAGTATATTTTATTTCATCTATGACTTAAATCCAAACTGAGTGATGGTATATTATTAGTTTGTAACTGTTAAGAGAGAAGCAGAAATACACATCTCTTAAACAAAAACCTTAGAAATGAGTCAATAAGAAAATGACTCCCACCCCATGTCCTCTGTGCAGCCTTTGATAATCTTTTTCTTACATGGTGCCTGGAACCTAGTACCTGGATTAAGCACTTAGTAAATGCTGACCACTGACTGACTGAATCTACAATCCCACCACCCTAGGCCAACATAGTGGTGTCTTAATCTCTCTTGGCCATTTTACACCAGGAATATCAAATTTTAACTCAGTTTCACTTCAATATTTATTAAGCTTCTCCTATGTGTTCCCTTTTATTGTAAGCTTCTTGAGGGCAGGGAACTCTAAACTAATTAACTCTGTATCTTTCTCAGTATCTAGAATATATGGGTATACCTCCAGGCTCAACAAAAGTATGATTTTCTACAATTCCAGTCTCTTTGGGCTCAATTTCCTCATTGGTGCAATGGAAATAATAATTCACAATGACTGAAATTCACAGTCTGAGAAGAATGATCTAATAGAGTGTTTCCCACTGTATGTCCTACCAAGCTCTCACCTTGTGTAGTACTCTGGGGGAACCACCCACATTCTTCTCCCCTGGACTTTGTGATTCCAAGCCCCCTTCCTTTCCTGCTACTCTCTATTTTTTTTTTAATCCTGTCCAGCTCAGACCTGTCTCTTCACAGTTCCTGTTCTCCTCTGCTTTTCCCTCCCCTCTAGAACTCCATGTAATCATTAACAAGCTCCCCTTCACCCTCGATCTTTTCCTTTCACATTTTTTTTTCACTCACAGAAATCTATCTACCCTAGGGTGTATGTTGCATCCCTAGGAACCCTCTCTAGTATTTGGTGCTCTTTCTGTTTAATATCTGGTTTATCCTGACTCACTGGGCCAGGAGGTGCAGTAAGAATGATCCTTGCTCTAAGTGCCTAGCATAGTGTTTAACGCAAACATGACCAGGCTTCCAACCAAGCCTGGGACATTTTTCAAGCTGCTGTATTTTGAGAGGAAGATAAGATTCCTAATTGGTGAAGAGACACTGAGGCGACCTGCATAAGGGCCATAATTTGTTCCAGGGTTCTCAGGGAGATACCATAATGGTGGAACAAGAGAGCCATCAGAATTGGTGCACATCAGGGGGTAGCTGGGTGGCTCAGTGGATTGAGACCCAGGCCTAGAAATGGGAGGTCCTAGGTTCAAATCAGGCCTCAGACACTTCTTTGCTGTGTGACCCTGGGCAAGTCACTTAACCTCCATTGCTTGGCTCTTGCTGCTTTTCTGCCTTGGAACCAATACACAATATTGACTCTAAGATGGAAGGTAAGGGCTTAAAAAATTAAAAAGAAGAAGAAGAAGAAATGCACATGAAAAAAGAAAGATTTTGACAGTAATGGATTTGAAGGGAATGCTGACTCTTCAACGTGTCTCTGATTTCCAACTTAGTTTCCTAGGGACTTCAGAAAGAAAATTTATTTTGGGTAAGATCATGTGGGACTTCTTTATTGTTTTGACTTAAGATTTTTCTTTACCATAATAAGACTCATTTACTTTTGTATATTTTCTGGTATGTTCTAAATTGAAGAACTTATCCAATTTCTATTTGATTTTTTTTTTGGCCTGGATAAATGGGTTTATTTGTGATTGTCTTTTGTGTAACCAGGGAAAGGACTAAGCAAATGGGTATAAACTAAATAACTATTCCATAAAAGTAATCATAAAAATAACTTTTGTTCTGCACTTTTAAATATTGTATCCCTAGATGAGCAGGATTTGAGATGTGAGATTGATAGAGATAAATCTCTTTTGCTACCCCTCTAGAAATGGGGAAGAGAAGGAGCTTATGCCTAACCACAGCCCTCCTGGGTGTAGATTTCAGAAATCTGGCTGTGCATTTATGCATTTAGACAACCCACGTAGACATACATATCTTAAGGGGGGCACAAAGAGTCTATACAAATTAGGCATTTGCTAATACTTATCACTTGACTGACCTTTTCCACTTTCCTTTCCAGACCCTTCCTCTGATAAGATAACTCAGAAACCCTTCCCCTTTTGATAGTCACTCTCTTCTTCTAAATCATTCACTTCAGAAACCCACTGTGGTCACTTTCAACCTTTTGGTCATTCTCCCTCCTTTTTTAGGGCAATCAGTACCTGATTCTTTGTCTTCCCTTTCACCTCAGCCTCATATTCAGTGGCCCTTATTCTGGTCTCTGAGTTCACCATATTCTTCAACTTTCCTACATCAATGTCTCCTATAACTCACCTAAATATTATGCAATTATAAGAGAGGAAGAAGAGACTTCAGAGGTCCTCTAATCCAGCCATCCCTGCCTCATTTAACAGATGAAGAATCTGAGATTAAAAGAGTATATGTGACTTGACTAAATTGTGCAGAGCTGGAATTTGAACTCAGGACTTGTGACTCCAAGTTTAATAATTATTCCTCTGGGCCACCTTGTCCTTCACCCACTAAAATGTGATTAGATTTGACATCTTACTATTCCCTGTTATTGTGCCACCTCTATGATCTCAAGCTCTGAAATTTCCTTCTCTGGTGATAACCTTTCTTTTTGTTTCTCCCTTAGTCCCAAACCTCTTCATCCTCACTCTGATCTCAGGTTTCTTTATGACATAGGTTTGAAAAGGACCATAAAAGTCCCATTTAGTCCAGGCCCACATTTTGCAAGTGACTAAACTGAGGATTAATATGGTTAGGAACTTGTTTATAAATGGCAGAACCAAGATTTGAAACAGGGCTCTCCCACTCCAAAATGAGAATGCCTCCTTCCTATTGTACTACACCACCTTTCACTCTTCTTTTGATCTTACTTTTTTTTTCTTTTTAGTTTTGTATAGTTGCCCAGTTCAATCACAGATGACACCCTGCCCTTTGATTCCTTGTCCTATCACTGTTCTCCAACTGCAAAACCTCAACCCTGGGTCACCTGTACTATCTAACTTTTTCTGTTCTAATAGGCCATCTTATCAATTGGGTCTATTCCACATTCATCTTATCTAATCTCACCTGGCCTTCTCTGCTCAGAGACAACCCTTTAATTCTTCCTTGAACAGCTACCACTTCCTTATAGCATCTGTTGCAAAATTCTCCTCTCTCCACAAAGTCCTATGCCACCACCTATCGTCCCTCTCAGCAGAGGATCTAGCCTCCGTTATAATTTACTGAGAAAAAGAAGGCCTTCTACTGAGCTCTCTTCCCACACCCCTCCATCCCACACTCTTCTGTATTATTCCACCATTCTATCTTCATCTATTCTAGTCTCCAATGGAGTTCTCCTTGCTAAAACAAAGCAAAGTTCTCTACTTGTGTTCTTGATCCCCTCCCCTCCCATCTTCTCTAGGCATTTGTCCCTTGAAAATTCCTTTTCTCTTGGTCATTTTTAATACTTTCCTACCCATGAGTCCCTTTCCTGCTGCCTACAGACATGCTTATATCTCCTTCATTAAAAATAAAATCACCTAATTTTATTATGTCCCCAATCATTATGTATTATACATCCCCAAGCTCTATCTATACTAAGTGGCTCCATTTTGCCTACCACTCACTTCTCAAACCTTTTATAATTGGCTTCTGACCTCATTATTCTACTAAAAATTTTTTCTACAAGGTTAACAATGATCTCCTAACCATTAGATCCAAGAGCCTTTTCTCATTATTTGTCCTTAACCTATCTACAAATGTTGACGCTGGCCACCAACAACTCTTGGATACCCTCTAATTCCTGGGCTTTCATGACACAATATTTGATAAAGAATCTCATATTATTCTTCTGAAAAAGTTGGAGAGATATGAACTAGACAGTAGAATAGTTATGTAGATTCAAAACTGGTTAAAAGGCTGAACCTAAGATCAGGGATAAGGGAAAAGGTCTTTGCACAAAAATATTTTTAGCAGCTCTCTTTATTGTGGTAAAGAACTGGAAACTGAGGGGGTATCCATCAATTGGGGAATGGATGAACAAGTTTTGGTATATTGTTACAGAATACTATTACATCATGAGAAAAGAATGAGTTCAGAAAAACCTGGAAAGACTTATATGAACTGATGCAAAATGAAGTGAGAAGAATGTATACAGTAACAGAAATATTGCATGATGATCAACGGTGAAGGACTAAATGATTATCAGAAAAACAAGGTCCCAAAATAACTGCAAGGGACTCATGATAAAAAATGCTATCCACAGCCAAAGAAAGAACTGTTAGAATCTGATTGCAGATAAAAGCATGCACTCTTTCACCTTACTTTCTTCATGAATTTTAAAAATGTATGTGTGATATGTCTTCTGTCATGGCAAGGGGAATATGGAAATAAATATTGCATAAAACACTGGTATAAGCTATAATAGACCATTTATCATGTTAGGGAGGAATAGGGAGGGAAGGAGAAAATCTGAGTTGCAAGATGTTATAAAACAACTGTAAAAAATTATTTCTACATGTAATTGAAAAAAAAATAAAAGAAAGTTAAAAAACAGCCTATTTTGCCTCTGAAGTAGTATTAATTTTACTAAATACTTAACTTCATATTTAATATTTTAGAAGACAGATTTTTGTCAGTTTGTTGTGCAGTGCATCTAACATGTTATCCGAAGAGTACTTGATGAGGAAGAAGACAATGAGCAAAGAAGAAATGTAACAGAACTATATGTTTTTATAACAATCTAGTCTTATTCATAATCTCCTACACCATTAAATCTCTATTTATTGCTATGTCTAGATTTATTCACTTCAAGTGAAGCTTAATGGATAGTTCGCCAAATCCCAACGTTTCTTGGAGTAGAGGGTTTTCTCTGGGGCATCTTGTACTGGTCACGATCAGAATTCAGACAGCAGAGTATATATAAACTGAAGGTCCATTTTAGGTAGTGATTTCTGATGCTTATGCAAGCCTTGCTTTCTGAGTACCTGTTATGGTCAAACTTCCTTGATAGAATTAAGAACTCATAATTCTGAGTTTGCTATTATTAATTATCTGGATAAACAGTGTACACAGATTTCTTTCCTTTATCTGACAGCATGCATTAACCTAAGAACTAGTCATTTGGCTCATTCAATCTAATTTCAACAACTTTATTGGAATGACAAGCTATATTAGCCTTATCAAGTCTCAGACTGGTCTTATTTCCTCATGGCCCATAGCTGCTTTTCTTCATTACCTACAGAGATAGCATATTGTAGGGAAAAGAACACTGGACTATAGTTCTAAAACATCAGACAGATCTACTCTTGATTGCCGGTTGTCAGTGAGACCTTTGTTTCTTTGAGTATCAGATTCCTCATTTGCAAAATAATTAGAACTGAACTAAGTCTTAACCTGGGTTTCATAAACTTTTGTTTTACAAATATTTTGATAACTATTTAATCCAATTGGTTTTCTTTGAAATGCTATGTATTTCATTTTGTGTATTTAAAAATATTACTCTGAGAAGGGATCTACTGGCTAGGCTGCTAAAGGTGACTATGATTCCCCGAAATTAAGAATTCCTGCCTTGGATAATTTACACAATCCCTTCTAGCTCTTTCATTCTTCTTTTCTCAGCCAAGGAAGGTTTAAGGACATGTACTAACAATCTACACAACATATAAGCAAACTTTTATGGGAGGGGCTGATACAGTTGAGAAATTCATTTTAAGCTTTCCTTTCTTGTAGCATTGACAGAAATACCTATTTGATTGTGGATACAACATTTTAATGTGGGAGTAAAGAAAAAAAATTCTCTCTAATCAATGAAAGACATCAAATTAAAACAGTTCTCATTAGAGTTCTAGGCAGAGGGGTGGGTGATGTGGGAAATGTCCTCAGGCACAAGTGGAGACAGGGAAGAGAGCAGCCCCCTGTGGCACACGTGCTATAGGTTCACCAGCACGGCACTATAGCATCCCTGACATGCTGTAACTGTTCCCCACTCAGCTAACATGATATTTTAGCCACAAAAGGGAAATATAATTACTAATAGAACGAAAGCTCTTTTCAGGTCACATCAGTAGTTGCCCTAGATTAATCAGTGACTGGGTTTATCCTTACAAAATGTCAGGGATGGAAGTGACCTCAGAGTCCATCTGGTCCAACTTGTAACAGGAATTCCCTCTCCAACAAGCCTGTCAAGTGGTCATCCTTTACCAAAAGACCTGCTAGTGGCTTTGATTGCTCTCTACTAGACTGATAGGTGGCCCTTGCTACGTAGTGTCTCTGTCCTTTGCCTTTTTGCTATTTCCTACTTCTAGGTGAAGCAATATTAGAGATGGCTATAACCTTGTGAGCGTTGAAAGGTCAGAGGAGCAGAATACCAGGGCAGGAGTCTATGCCAAAGTTTACTAGCAACCAAGCTGAATAAAGCATCAGGAGGGTACCAGGGAGGGGGATGAAGCCTAGTAAGGCAAGCTACTGGTCTAAGCTTTTGCAAGTGAATTTGATGGTTTGAGTGCTTTGTAGCAATCAAATTAAGATTGAATCCTTCTGTCCCCAGGGAAGAGGGTAACATAGGGTAAAATAGAATACTCTTGATTAGGGAGATACTTTGTATTCCTATTTTTGAAATATCTTCTCAATAAATATCTCTTTGTAAAAGTAATCAATCAATTAATGAAAAAAAGGAAAAAGAAAAAAAAAGTCCATTAGTAGTGCACATCAATCCAAAGGATCATTTAATTTTTACAACCCTGTGAAGTGAGTAGAGCAGGTACTACTGTCATTTTCCTTAGAAAGAAATGGAAGCTCAGACAAATTGGGTGACTTACCTAAGGTTACCAAATTACTTCAAAACTGAAGATAAAATTATATTTTAAAAGACTGGAAGTAAAATTATATATTTTTAAGTATCTTACTTTTCTGCCTAATGGGATACTTCTTGGCCCTGAGCCCCAGTCGATTAAATCCTGTTGGAAATAACTCTGTTAAGTGAGCTCTTCTGGAATATCTATTCATATACCATTACAAATTAAAGTGAGATAATGATCTAAGATTCTGGATTCCATATGAGTCTCTTCCTCACTCCGATTTAGGAATCCTTTCAACATTCTCCTCTAGAAAGTGCTTAGGTTCCCATCTGTGCAATTTGTAGTCATTACTTCTTAGTAAAGAGATCATAGTCACTCTTCTAATCATTTCTGACTTAGAACTAATAGATCATTATCTTTATTGGTCATGTGAAAATCTAGAGTTCGAGGAAAGCCTTGATGGAGCTAGAGACTGTCATCTTCCCAATTGCTCTCTCCTAGATGATTCAGGCTTCAGTTAGTGCTATGAATACTGCACTGGGGGAGTAGATACTTAGGGAAGAGCAAGAGTAAGGAGGAAACTATTTCCTTGAGTCTTAAGGCATCAAAGATTTGAACAGTCTTGCAGACAGACTTAAATATTCCATCAGTAACACCACCCCTCCTTGCCAAGGTCAAAACAGAATTACATCTGAGAGTGAAGAAGTTTGAAGGAGCAAAGCAGTTGTTCTGTGGGTTACATTTTTCCATTTTCATCCAGATTCTTATGTATACTTCTCTGATTTTCTTATAGAGCCATTTTATTTTAATTTAATTCTTAGATTGAAAGTTTAAACTAATTGATATGGCTCTAATAATGTGGCTAACATGGTACTTTAAGGTTTGCAAAATCTTTGCAGATAGTATACCACAATAATAACCCTGGGAAGTAGGTGCTATTGTTATTTCCATCTCTGAGACTGGGAAACTGAGTTAAGTGACATACCCAGGAAAACACAGCTCAGAAGCAACTAAGCTGAGATTCAAATTCAGATTTGCTTAACTGGAAGTCTAGTCCTTTGTCCACCTAACTGGCTTGACCTGAGTTTAAACCTAACCTCTAACATTACTAGTTTCGTGACCCTGGGTCAAGTCATTTAACTTCTGATTGCCTCAGTTTCCTAAATGGTAAAATATAGATAATTATAGGGCCTACCTCCCAGGGTTTTTGTGAGAATCAACATTACCCCCTTAGCGTAGCACCTAGCTCATAATAAGCACTTTATAAATGCTAGTTTCCTTCCCTCTTCTAGTACCACAATCCTTGTGATCCCTTTATTCATTGTTTCCCAGTTGTATATCTCAAAAGTTGGTACTTCATGAAGTCTGTTTCTTAACGCTCTGGGTTTTTTCCATCGCCTGCAAGACTTCTCCACTACTTTTCTTCACTATCAAAGACATTCTACTTGCAAGTATGCCTGCTTCCAGAAGTTGCTATTTCCACCTGTAAATGGTCAAAAGACCATTCAGTCTTATCTAAGGGAAAGGGATCACAAAGTTCATGAGAGACCCCACCTCGACAAACAGAAGTCATTTCATGTTCAGAGGTTTCAGAGCGAAAGAGATCTCAGATATTTTGTAGTTCAATCCTCTTAATTTACAGAAGAGAAAACTGAGGTCCAGGAAGGTGAAAGTACTTGCATTAGGTAACACTAATATTAAGTAACAGAGAGGAATTGAAGCCAGCTTCTTTGACTACGGATCCAGGACTTATGCCACTATATCAGGAAATATAAGAGCATTTGAACAGCCCAGAGATTAAATGAAAATTAAAGCGTTACTTTAAAAAAGCCTTGAGGGGGTAGCTGGGTGGTTCAGTGGACTGAGAACCAGACCTAGAGATGGGAGGTCCTAGGTTCAAATCTGGCTTCAGACACTTCTCAGCTGTGTGACCCTGGGCAAATCACTTAACCCCCGTTGCTTTAAAAAAAAAAAAAAGCCTTGAATATAGTTTGCTCTTTTTTTTTTTTTTTTTTTTTAACACAGACCTTGAAGACTTGCAGATGGAGAGAGTGATGTGCTCTCCATATCCATGAGTATCTTTGCAAAATGTTACAGGATACTGTTTTACACATGTAAGGAACAAATTTGAATTAGCTTTTAGGTTTCCAGAGCACAAACGATCTCATCAGAAACGAGTTATATTAGGTGCTGAGTTGCTTCTGTATTGAAATTAATCTTTGGCTCATGTTCAGTATTTCCACCAATATGTTAGTGATTGGAAAAAGTTAAAACATGCCATCTTAGCTAACAGTTGTGGTTACCTTTATTAATGTAGGATTTATACTTACCATCCAAGAGCTGAGAGTTCCGCTGAAATAGAACTCTTTCTCCCCATTTCTCTAGTTACAGTATTCATGATTCATTCATCCATTCATTAAATCTAATAAGATGAAATTTAATAGGGATCCAAATGAAGCCCTGTACTTACATGATATAGTGGTAAGAATGCTAGATTTGGAGGCACAGCACTGCAGGAACACAGAATTTGAGAACTGGAAGGGGCTTCTGCAGTCATATAGCATAACTCACAGATGAAAGGGATCCTCATTATAACATATCTGACAAGTCATCATAGAGACTCTGCTTGAAGGCATCCAAGGAGCTGAGGTGGAGGTGGGGTGTAGGACTCACTCCCTCTAGAACCAAACTGTTCCCCTTTTGGAACAACTTTAATTGTTAAGATTTTTTTTCCCCCAGATAGCAAACCTCAATTTGTCCCTTTGAAATTTCTATCCATTGTTTCTACTATTGCCCTCTGGAGCCAAAATGAACAAGTCTAACCCCCCTTCCTCCCCCTACTTCATATGATGACTCTTTAAATACTTGAAGTCAGTGTTCATTTCCCTTAAGTCTTCTGTTCTCCAGATTAAACAGACCCAATCATTCAACTGGTGCTCATGTGTCATGGACTCCAGCCAATTTGTTTCAGCATAGGTCTTATCCACACCAGAGAAACTGAGATATCTGAAGATTCCGATAAGAAGTGAGCAGAGTTTACACTCAAAGATCTTTCTCCCCTCCAAGGAAAGAAAGAATCAAATTGGGACACTGAATGAGTTTGGTCCCATCTAGATCCCATTTGAATAAAAGTTTGTAGGAGACTTGGACATGCTATTAAATTTTTTAATGATATATTTTATATTGGCATCATTTTCATTTCTGAAATCTCTCCATTCTTTTATCAGTGACCCATGACTTGAAACAAAGAATAAAAAAAAAAGAGAACAAAAAACAATTCAGTCAGTATAAGAAATGTGCCATATCTATAGTCTCCCACCTTGTAAAGAAGAGAAGGAAAGCTTTTCAATTTCTTCTCTCTCATCTAGGGTTAATCATTGGTTCACTGTTGAGTTGGTCATTAAAAATACATAACATTTAGTTTCTTTCTTTCCTTCCTTTCTTCCTTCCTCCCATCCTTTCTTTCTTTCTTCCTTCCTTCCTTCTATCTTCCCTTCCTCCCTCCCTCCCTCCCTTCCTTCCTTCCTTCCTTCCTTCCTTCCTTCCTTCCTTCCTTCCTTCCTTCCTTCCTTTCTCCCTTCCTTCC
>NC_058130.1:677570996-677623153 GCF_016433145.1 Gracilinanus agilis
CCTTCCTTTCTTCCTTCCTTCCTTCCTTCCTTTCTTCCTTCCTTCCTTCCTTCCTTCCTTCCTTCCTTCCTTCCTTCCTTCCTTCCTTCCTTCCTTCTTTCTTTTCTTCCTTTTTCTTCCACTTACCAATGTGTAATATTTGTGAATATTGTTTTCTATTAGACTGTGTTACAGGGTATGAGACATGGCCTTAAATTCTATCCATTTTCTTTGGTTGATGTCATAGGCTTTATATTAAAAAAGGAAAAAAATGGAAAATGAGAAGCAATCTGGAAGGGTCCTCTTCTGGGCTGTAAGTGACCTAAGACATTTGTGAGAGACAGTTAAAGTGGCTAAGTTATTAATAGTACTTTTTATTCAATGACCTCAAAACAATTTCAGACGTTACTCAAGGACGGTGGAGCCTGAGGGAGTATAGTGGCTTTTGTTATCCCATGTGGAGTTGATTAAATCCTTAAAGCAGGTCCAGGCCAGTGGCCAGATGGCTCCAGAGGGCTGAGTGCTGAGATGACTCACTCTGCCATATTACAGTTTCGACTTCACTTTGGAATAAGTCATGCACCTGTAGGCACTGGTGTGATAGTGATGGTCTACTATTGGCCTTGGTGGTCAATGCCCCCTTTCCATTCTACTATTCAACCAAGAATGTTTTCTTTGTGTTTTTCCATTCCATTTGTTCTTTCCCTCAGTTTATTGTTTCCCCCAAAGGTGAACAGTAGTAAAACAGCACTGTTTTGGGTTCAATGGACTTAATCTCCTACCCGTGATGTTAGGCAAATCGTATGGCCACCCTGAGCCTGCTTCCCCTGTAAAATAAGGAGCTAGATCTGAGGTTCCTTCCAGCTCCAGGTCTATCATTTTTTTGCCATTTCAATGTTGCACTTCTTACTATGATCTTTAGCAAGCTGGTTCATGTTTTATTGTTCTCATTTGTTAGGTGAAAGGGTTGGACCAGATAATTTCAGATACTCCTTCAAGCCCCAAATATTTAAGCCTAGTAATTTATTGCTGCATCCCAAGGAAGAGAAGGAAGCAAGAGGGAAAGGGCAGGTGTACGTCGAAGAGGTGGGGCAAAGTACCTTTTTTGCCTAGTTGGTGGAAGGGAGGTCCCAGGAGAAGGGAGATGTTCATGATGCATTTCTTTGGCAACTTTGGAAAGGATTTCCTATGAAGGCCTTGGAGATGGGAGTGGGAGTGAGGAAGGGTCATTCCCTTATTAAGCAAACAAGTGGCACAGTAGATAGAGTGCTTGTCTTGGAATCAGGAAGACCTAAATTCAAAGGTGGCTTCAAGCACTTAGTAGCTGTGTGACTCTGAGCAATAAATCTCTACCTACCTTAGTTCTTCCTCTGCAAAATTGGGGCAATGGCATCTGTCTCCCAAGGTGAGTGTGAGGATCAGATGAAATAATATCAGTAAATTGCTTAGTACAATATCAGGCACATAATAGGTTTTAATAAACATTTATCTCCTTCCTTCCTAGGCAGCTAAAATTAACTCCTACACTTGACATAGACCCCTTGGCATGTAAAAGGCTCCCATTCGGTGGAGATACCTAGGCAGAAGCTAGAATCTAGCTGCTAGATGAACACCTAAGAGGCATCAAGGCTGACAGCAGTTATTTAACTTGCCCAGGGCAAGTATCTTTTGTCTGAGGCAAGAATCAGACCTAGGCTTTCCTAATTCCAAGACTAGCGCTCCATCCATTTGCCCCCTAGATAGAAAAAGAGCATGGATCACACCTTTCCTTTCTCTCTTTGGATTCAGTTGCATGAGAAAACCCCCTGGAAGAAGTGGGGATGAGAAATGAGCAGGTGAATTAGAAGGGTAGGGCCTTTTGGGTGGAAGGTGGACCCCAGGAGAAGAGAATGTCTGTCTTATTTCTTGTAATCTATAGGCAGCTCAACTAGATGTTCTTTTAGCTCTCTTCCTACCATAACACCAGAGAATTGAGAGGAAACATGATACCTACTTCCTGACAGAGAGAGAGTTGATGAACTAAGGGTAAAGAATGAGATTATTTTTTTTTGGATATAGTTAACATGGGGTTTTGTTTTGTTTGATTATGTGTTACAAATGTTTTGTTTTTATTTTTCAGTAGGGAGGGGGAGATGGGAAAAGAAAAAAATTTTTGTCAATTGAAAAGTTTTTTTTCTAGAAAGCTCTCTTCCAGCTACAAATTCTATGATTCTTTGAGAACTTGAAACATACTATATAGCTAATATTAAATCAACATAAACACAACTTGTCGATACCATTGGCAAAGGACAACATTTCTGGGTCATCTTGAGGGTTAACATAATTTTGGACCAGTTGAATTTTTTAAGTTGGTTTAAAATGGGACAGCTAGGTAACACAATGGATAGAATGCAAGACTCGGAGTTGGGAGGACCTGGGTTCAAATCTAGCCTCAGATACTTCCCAGGTATGTGACCCCGGGCAAGCTTCTTAACCCCAATTGCCTAACCCTAGCTGCTATTCCTGTTTCTTAGAAGAGATACTAAGACATAAGGTAAGTTTTCTTTTTTTTTTTTTAATGATCTACAGTGATCTAAAAACTTCATTGAAAGGAGCATGGATATAAATAATGGGAAAGATGTGTTGATATAGAATGAAAGTATAATATTCATCCATTCCCTGGCCTTTCCTTTCAAGAACACATCTATGAGTGCTTTTATATGAAGGCTATAGCATGGGAACAAGTTGCTCCAAAAAATGTCTTTATCCTAAAGTGGACTGAGAATGAGTTCTGGACTTTTTTGAGGACCTACAAGATTATTAACAGAGAAAGTCAAATCTGTGAGTGATTAAGGAGAGCAGACTGATTGATGCAAAAATGTTTAGGAAAGCATCAACTAAGGATAGTAAATATTTTTCATTCCAGAGTCTATAAACCAAGGACTGAACCTGATTTCAAATTTCAGAAGGCTCTATGAAGCCAGAACAAAAATATCATGGGGCCCAATTTCTCACTTGCTGAGGTACTGACTCTGAACCTCATGTTTTCCCCTATAAGCTACCCATTCCCTGAGAATGATGTTGGTTGCTAAGATAGAGATATGATATGTGTCAGGCTTAAGTATAACTAATTACCGTATTGAAGTAATAATGTCTTGGACTTTCACTTCTGTTGTTTTGGAAATCTTTGGAAATCATATTCAAAGGTAGAATCACTTTTTGATAAAATCATCTTCCTCTAGCACAACTTATAGGCATTTGCAAGGCCAGAGAAAGCCATGAAATACAGCTTACCTCAATAACTTATAAATTGTTTCAGTTCCTGAATTTCGTTGATCTGGATTGATTTGTATAGATTCTGAATGATCTTCCTTCCAGTGAAGGTTCCAATTACCCTCTTCCATAGTGCATGGTTTGTATTTTTTAATCAATTGTAGTAACTAAACAAAAATAAACAGTTCATCACGTGGTGGTCAACCACTTGGTGATGAGACTATCAACATTTTAGGTCCTAGTCTGTTTTTAGACTCATACTTCATCCCCTTCTAGTTGGGACTGGCTAACTCTTATGTTCCACTATGCTTTGAGAATCCAAGGTCTTGGTAATATGAAATAGTGAAAGGAACCTTAATGAAGGAATTCAGTCATGGATAGATCCCTGGAATTGGAGTTAGGAAGACCTGGGCGCAAATCACATCTCAGATATTCACTGTGACTTGTGATTAGTTGTGACTTGGGCAAGTCATTTAATCTCTTTATATTTTGACTTCCTCAGAGGTCATCTTATAGTAATTTAGACTAGCTGGCATGGGAAGCCTCTTCTGTCTCTAAATCTATGATTATATGACATCATCTAGATAATTTTAGGCAGAAAGGATGATGGGACCTGTATTCAATAGGTACTACCTTACTTGAAACATACCAATATAAATACATCAATGAAACTCAAAGAATTGGCCCTGATCCTTGATGATCTTTTGGTTTCAGGTTAACCAGAATATTAGTATGGTTAAATGGGTACCTGACTACAGTGCAGAATGGTAGAAAAGACTAGATTTATTTTACTAGCCACTTTGGTTTTCAATCAATTAATCAGCAAAATTTTATTTACTGCTTACTTTGTGGTAGTAGGCCCTATACTAGGGAGAAGATTTTTTTTTGGGGGGGGTGGTTAATTAGTGTGGGAACTTTCAGTTGAGGAAACTCTCTCCACTAATGCATCTTAACATCTACTCTGCTTACAAAGTTGCTTAGGGTAGGTTCTTGACTTGTTAGCAGGAAATGACCACAGACTTGTAGAGAGTAATGTCTTTTATGTCATACTGAAGAAAGACATCCGTATGAGAATAGTGATTTCTACCACCTAAAACAGTCAGCTGACTGCTTCACAACACTGGATTCCTGTGCTTTGGAAGACCAGACAATGTACCATTCTTAAGTTATTCTCGTAAGCATTCTATGAGATAATAATAATGATCTTGAAATCTCAGAATCACAGGATTTCAGCATTGAAGGAGACCTTAGAGTAGAGTCATTTTTTCCAATCTGTATTTGAACAAGCATCTTCTTTATAATATACCCAATAAATGCTCACACTTTTGCTTGAAGAATTCCAGGGAGTGGAAGGTAACCCACTACCCTCCAAGGAAACCCATTCCATTTTTGGACAGGTCTAATTATCAGGTAGGTTTTGTCAAGTTTAAATCTTTTTTTTTTTTTTTTTAAAGCTCTTACCTTCCATTTTAGAATCAATACTGTATATTAGTTCCATGGAAGAAGAGGTAAAGACTAGGCAATGGGGATTAAGTGACTTGCCCAAGGACACCCAGTCAGAAAGTGTCCAAGGCCAGATTTGAAACCAGGACTTCCCATCTCTAGATTTGGCTCTTAATCCACGAAACCACCTAACACCTAACTGAGTCCATATCAAGTCTAAATCTTCCTCTCAGTAACTCTCACTTAGTGCCTTTGGTCTCCCTTTTGAGATTAAGCAGAAGAAGGCTTATCCCCATTCCATAGGACAATCCTTAAAAAACTTGAAGACAGCTATTATGTCCTTCCTAAGTCTTCTTCAGGCTAATCATACCCAGTTCTTTGAACCAACCTCCATATGGCATGTTCTTCGGAGCCTTCATCATTTTGGCAACTCTCTTTGGATACTTTCCAACGTAACAGTGATGCTGATGCAATCCCCCATGTGGTGGAGGCTGGGGAGCTTACTTCTGGAAAGCTATAATGACATGTAATTGAATTGCCTTGGAGAGATTTGGAGCATACACAGACATTCTGTAATTGGTTCCAGTCTGTTAACCATATGTCAAAGAAGAGCTTCATCTATTGGCTGTGGAGCCAGAAATGGGGTGCATTCAAAGAGGCACTAGTCAGCCAGTATCATTTCTATTGGGGTGGGCTATTTTTCCAGACTGTAAACATTGGAGAAGTATGATTGATAAAAGCTTCCTAGAAGGTGAAAGGACTCCATCTTCTCTTACCCAAAGCTGGCATGAAGCCAACAATGCATGACCTTACTCTTACTTATCTCATTGTCTCCATTTTTTCCTTTTTCTAGGTTAAAGAAATTAGAGCTTTTAAGTTTTAAAAGGTTAAGAGAGCAATCCATCTGAGATTCAGAGGTAGAATCCATGTTGGGTTGAGTGGCTGGCCAATCTTGCATCAATGCCCTGAGGAGTGACCTTTGAGACTCAGCCTAGCAGTTGCTCAGACATAGGTTCATCCAGCAGTGATGCCACATTTGAATGAGAACTAAATGGGACCAATGCTAAGTGGAAATTGTATGAAGTAGGAGCCCACTCTCCCCAGAGACTGAGATTAAATAAGGGCAAATATGTCCTCCAGGTGTTGAAGAGAAACATTTATATTTTTGCTTTTTTGCCATATCTGTGAAGAAAATATGCCTTTGTAAAAGCCAATTGAAGTGAATTGGTTAAATGGAACTGGGCTATAATTGGTTATTGACACTGAGAAGAAGATATTAAAACTGGAGTTTAAGCTGATGACTTTAGAGAAAAACACACCTGTATACCTTGCTTTGTGGCTACTTTGCATATTGACTCTTCCATTAGATTGTAAGAATCGAGGACAGGAATCATATTTTGCTTTTTTGTCTCTCCAACAAAGCATAGTTCCTGGTTGCGTTTTGCTAGAGTATAGTAGGTATATCACCCTCCTAATTTTGTAAGCTATGCCTCTTTCAATACAGCCCATGATTTCATCACCTTTCACTTGTTAGACTATTGACTCATATTGGGCTAATATTCCACTAAAAAACTCTTATGCTACCCTCACTTTGTATATGTGAAGTTGATTTTTTGAGCCTCTCTGTAATATTTTGCATTTGTTAACATTAGATTTGGTCTCATGTTTTCCCACTAAAATCCTACTCTGATTCCTCATTGTGCTATGGGAGTGACTTTGGGTTACCAGAGGCATTATCCATCAAGAGTAAACTCTGAAAGGTCCTAAAAAATTAATGAAGTTTTGGACACAATCTGTTAACATGTTGTGTTGGCTGTTCAGGACCCATACCTGCTTAGGTTTGAAAAAATTTGTCATCAGATAGACTAAAAGAATTAGATTTTGTGGTCACAGAAATCTTTGAAGACCATCTAAGTTATAGAAGGGCTATGCTTTAAGTCAGAGGAGAATGTACCACACAGGTGAAATAATGGATCCTTGATGCTTGAAATATTGACTTAAAACAGTAATAATAAAGGTAATGATGATGATGTTTTCAATCATGTCTGATTATTTGTGTCTCTATTTGGATTTTCCTGGAAAAGATACTGGAGTTTTTTGCCATTTCCTATTCCAGTTTATTTTACAGATGAGGAAAATGAAGCAAACAGGGTTAAGTGACTTGTCCAAGGTCACATATCTATTAAGTATCCGAGGTCAGGTTTGTACTCAGGAAAATGAATTATTATGCCCTAGATAATAATAATAATGATGGTCATGATAATAATAAAATAATACTTAATATTTGTATATGGCACCTACGGGACACAGTAAATAGAACACCAGACCTGGATTCAGGAAGACCTGAATACAAATTTTACTTTAGACATTTACTAGTAATGTGACAACTTCTTAAAGACATAGGTAAGAATTGGGTGAAAGGTAGACACCAGAAATAGATGAGCAGCCCTGAAAAGATCTGAAGTCCTCATATGAGAGATTCTAGTCCTCCCCGAGCACACTATACGCTTCAAATTTTTGTTATTTAATTTTGTCCAACTCTTTTAAACCCCATTTGAGGTTTTCTTGGCAAAGTTATTGGAGTGCTTTGTCATTTTCTTCTCCAGATCATTTTATAGATAAGGAAAATGGAGGCAAACAGAGGTAAGTGACTTGTCCAGGATAATACAGCTAGTAGCCACACATTGATAGAACCATCTTGGCAGACTGGTTAAACCATGTTGAGAGTAATTGACAGACTTCAAACCCGCTGGTGAATTAGAGGAATGTTTATCCCAAGCATGTGAAATTTCCTCAGACAAAATGGGCAGATGAGAATAATTGGCTGTATGGAGTTCTTTGGAGCTCTATGGAATGCTTAGAGCTTGGCCAGACATTGAAGATGCTCAGGTTATTCACTGCATTCTGGGCCATTGCCAGTCATCTTGACTTTTGTTTTGCCATTGGGCTTTGATGATCTGGAAGAGAGTGTGAAGCTGAAGACTTTGTACAACTCTGCTTCAAATCCAGGTCAAGAGCAAGTCATCATCCTCTGATATCATTGGCCATCTTTGAAGACAAATGACAAACAATAAGCAGTGTGGCACAGAGCAAGTCTTAATCTCTTTCTGACTCAGTTTCCTCATCTTTGAAATGAAGATAATAATAACCATCTACCACTAGGATTATTGTGAAGAAAAAAATGGAATATTTGTGAAATTCTTTGAGAACCTTAAAGCACATTATAAATGCTAATGAATATTATTGTTATTGTTTTAAAATTATTTTCTCAGGTCTTCTATCTCTTGTTTCTTTTATTATTTTTTAATATCTCTTTTCTAAAAAATGACTTATATTACATGCTTGAGAGTTAAAAAAAATTGGTTTTTCCAGCTGAAGCTATGTGGACGTGAAATGAGTTATAATCTGAAAGTCGCATTTCCCAGTAATAGATGTCTTTAATTCAATACTATAGGACCACTGTTGAGGATTTTGTAGAGAGGATTGCTTTTTTAGGCATAGGTTAGATTAAAAGATCTCTGAGGTCCCTTCCAATTCTGAGTCTCTTCCAGTTCTGTGCAATAGCAGTAGGTTCCTCAATCTACCACATTTTATTTTATTTTACTTACTTGGTATTAAGTCTTTCAAATTAATGCCAAACAACATGCAAATAAACTGGCTCTTTAAAAAAAATCGTCAATGCCTGCCACTATATTCAACCCATATATCTCAGTTTTCTCCTCTAGATAAAAGTAAATGACATAAAATAGGCCCTAGAGATAATGAGAGGATTCACAAATGCACGGTTTTCAATCACATTGTCAGCCAGTCAATAAGTAGGAAATACCAACAGTGTGTAGAGCATTGGATGAGTTCTAGGGTAGAAGAGACATTGTCATTGCCCTTTGCAACCATATTTAAAGATGACTCCAAAATGTTAGCCTGAGCAACTGGGTAAAAAGCGGTGTTGTTGACAACAGTGAAGTTTTAGAGGAAAGTTATTGAGCTCTTCTTTAGACATGTTTAATATTAAATGTTGGGGAGACTTTCTGAAACTAGAAATCTACATAGGAGCAGAATTAAAGAATCATAGAATTACCAAGTTCCCTTTATAGGGGCAACAAAGGTCCATCAGTCCTACAATACTACAGAGAGAGTGAGAATGGGGGTGATCTTAATTGAAATAGGAACTGAAACAAGAGGAATAGAAGAGCTCCACAGAGGAGCAAGGATAAAGGTATAAAAGTAGAGGAAAAAAGAGAAGAGAACCAATCTGTAACAGGTGGACAGAAGGCAACCTCATTAAGGAGACAGAGAATGAATTAAAGAAATGTATGGTATTAGGAGAACTCTAATACTCTGTTTATAGTACTTTACATTTGCAGAGCACTTTCATGTATCATCTCATAATTCAAAAGAATGTAAGCTCCTTGAGGGCAATGACTATTTTGTTTATGCCCTGTTATAATGGTGCTAATCAGGTTGATAATAGGGTAGCTGGTGGTACCCGTGAGTCTCCTGGGCCAGGGAGCTAACAGCTTCACTATATTTAGATTTGGCACAGCCAGAGATGTGAGGTCCTTGAACAGAGAGGACCAGTCAGTCTCCCCGCTATCTGTAGACTCCTTTAAAGTGGGGAGTGAGTAGCCCCTCCCTTCTGGTGAGAAACTGGAAGCCAACAGGAAGTGAACTAGGTTGGATGCCTGGTCTAGCCCCTCAGGAAACAAGTGATAGTTATCTTCCTTCTCCTCAGTCCCTGGCCCTAGGTGGTGATATAAATGAATCACTGAAGCTCTCTGAATATGGCCAAGGAGTTTATTTAACATGAGGGTAAACTGAGGGAAGAGGGTTAGGGTCTGGGAAAGCTGTTGCTATGGGTGAATGTGCTATGGGTGCCAGTGCTGGCAGAGGGTCTCAGAAGGTAAGATCAGGCTGAGGGAACCAGCCCCTCAGCCAGGGATAATTCCACTGCCCTGATGTAGAGTGGTCTATCTGATTGACAAATGAGGGTAATGATTTGGTTTAGGGGATCCCTGCCAGGCTAAATAAACTAATTTCCCACGTTCCACCTCCCAGCCAAATTCCCACCTCCCAGGGCCCAAGAGGGAGTTCAAGGGGATGGCTGGATGTCTGGGTTCTCCAGGGGAATTTATAGTGCCAGCTCCAACCATCTGGTCGTGAGACCAGGGATTTGCTGGGTCAACATTCCGTTTCCCTAACTGCCAGGATTGCCTCAGGTGAATTTGCAAATGCAAGAGAACTTGCACCAATCCTGCATTACATCTAACCCCACATCTAGTATCATGTCTGGCAGATAGAAAATGCTTAATTAATGCTTGTTGAAAGTTGAATTTAATTTTAATGGAAACTGATCTGATTGAGAATCCAAGGATGAAGATTGAAAAGGTAGGAGGTAAATAAGGAGAAAACATTTTCATGAAAACCTAAATAGGAGAGAGCATCCAGGAGAAGAAGTTTATTGATGGAATCAGAGGCTATGAAGAGGTTCAGGCGGAAGAGGGAATGAGAAAAAGCCATGAGATTTGGCAGTTTGGAAAATCAGTGGTAACTTTGGAGAGAGTAGTTTTAGTTGATGGTGAGGTTGAAAGCTAGACTGGAAAAAGTTAGAAGCAACTTAGAAGAGAGAAGTGGAGATTCTATATTAGATTTAGAAGAAAGCAGAGGAGAAGTAGTGGACATTATGAGATATTTAACCAAGAAGGGGAGGAGAGAGTACAAGAGATAGATTAGTAAAGATGGCTGGACCATGTGAGGGATTTTAAGGATAGGAGAGCTATGGGTATTTTGTGGATAACAGGGAAAGAACCAGCAGACAGGAAGATACTGAAGATTAAAGAGAGAATAGAGATGATAATAGGGCATCTAGGTGGCACAGTGGATAGAGTGTAGGGCCTGGAGTCAGGAAGACTCATCTTCCTGAGTTCAAATCTGGCCTCAGACACTTATTAGTTGTATGACCCTGGGCAAGTCATTTAACCCTGTTTGCCTCAGTTTCCTTATGTGTCAAATGAGCTGGAGAAGGAAATGGTTCTTTCTAGGATCTTTGCCAAGAAATCCTTAAATGGGGTCATCAAGAGTTGGATGTGACTGTAAAGAATGAAAGACAAAATGAAAAGGAAACAAAGTTTTGATGTTCTAGAACTTATTGATTTATTAAGCAAGGCATGGCAATTGACCAACAAATCAGGACCTGGACCCTTCTTCAGCTTAGGGCTGAGCTCTAAATATGTAGACAGACAGACTTTTCAGCATTAAAGACAATTAATTAAATAAGGTCAATTAATTAAAAGGAAACAATGCAGCATTTCTAGTTGGAAGAAAGACAGAAACTTTCCAAGCTGGGAAGTTAATAGTGAACTGGTACAATTCTCAAATTCAGAAAAAGAGATGTCCTACTTCTTCTAAGTGTCTATAAACAATCAAAGGAACATAGAATCAATAAGTAATTGATCAGTATGGGGCAGACTTTCAGATAAGACATATGGGGTACTTGAAATGTATAATTATGAGAAAACTCTTTGCATCAGTCTTAGGAACTGACTGCATTTCTGGTTGATAAAATCTAGATCCTTGGTTAAGGGTCTCTAAACAGCAGGTAAAGGTGACCCAGTTTCCTACCCATGTAAACCTAGATTCAAACAATTCAATAAGGTTTTCTCTCACAATTGAATATATTTTTCCATGAGGCAGGTTTTGGATTAGATACATAATTGAATAGAAAGAGAACTAAGTTAACTATAGAATTGAGTCACAAGATGGAGTCAGTGTGGTTCACTAAATTAACCATTTGCTGTCTTAATCCCCTCATTCCCCCCCTCCCCATTTTAACCCTTACCTTCTGTCTTAGAATCAATACTGAGTATTGGTTCTAAGGCAGAAGAGTGGTAATGGCTAGGCAATGGGGGTTAAGTCACTTGCCCAGGGTCACACAGCTAGGAAGTATCTGAGGTCAGATTTGAACCCGGGACCTCCTGTCTCTGGGTCTGACTCTCAATCCACTGAGCTATCCAGCTGCCTCCCCCTCAATTCCCTTTTGACTGAAACACCTGAAAAACAATGAGGGATAATAGTGAAGTCAATCTGAAGGAGAGGATGGGAAATAATGGGATCAAGAATACATACAGAAGGACTGGCATATACAAGGAGAAGAGTCACCTCTTTACATAAGACATATTGAGAACATTTGATATTATGACCAGGGTTCACATTCATAGGACTATTTCTGTAAAGAAGTGGGGAGATCCGTCTTCTCTTATCTTTTCTTTGGGTCTAGGCTCGGCATAATTTTGCAGCATTCAATTTCTATTATTTTGTTGTTCTTTCCACTTACACTGATCGTTATAGTCATTATGTATTTTATTTTTTTTTGTTCTGCTTTCTTTATTTTGCATTTATCTTCCCATGATTCATTGTATTTATCATGATTCTTACAGCACCGTACTATTCAATTACATGATTGTACCACATCATGTGCAATTACATGTAGCAAATGTAATGCTTTTCCCCATTTGAGTAGGGTGGGGAGTTTACTTTATTTCTGGTTCTTAGGTGACTATGGGTCCCCCTTTTGCTATTGATCTCTTTAGGGGTGTTGCTCAGTAGTGGGATCTCTGGGTCACAGGATATGGAAATTTTAGCCTTCATATAATTTCAAATTACCTTACAGAATCATTGAACCAATTCACAATAATGTGATAATTCAACTGTCATGACCTGTTTTCAGTGCCACCTCTTACTGATCTCCATTTCCTTTGCTGTGTTCACAAATGACATCTTTAATTATCTGTCGTATGATTTTAACAGAAATCAGCACCTGGCTCACATCCTTCCTCTTTTTGGAAAATAGGACTTTACTAATTTCTAAACCTATGAAATTTCTTTTATTTACGAAGACTTTTCAAAGATCACTAACAATAGGGCAGCACTCCTGAGTCTTCTGGGTGATCTGAATTCATTGAGAGAAGCTAGGTGCTCTCTTACCATTTCTTCACTTGCCTTGGGTTTTACTTACAAATTTAGGCATTTTGGGTCACAAGATCATTCTCCTTGGTAGGAAAAAAATTATAGCCAAGTAAGAGTTGGATAGCAACTCTATCATCCATTATCATTGCCCCTCATTCTATCCTTTCTTTGATCTTTCTATTGTCCTAACCAACATAGCTAGAAAAAGTACTTTTTTGTTTTCCATAGCATTGATGGAAAGCCTCAGCCATTCTTAGCTTTTGCTCTCCTGACATTATTCTAAAAGGGCCATGGCATGCTTTTGTATTCATTCTCTGTTGCCTGCCCTTGTTTTCACCTTCTAAACAAATTCTTTCTCTCTCTCTTTCTTTCTTTCCTTTTTTTTTTTTTTTTTTTGTAAACTATGCTAATCTATGAGTTCTCTTTGTAGTCACATTATTCCATTTGGAAATCCACCACCCTTTCTTCCTAAACAGGATCATTTGGATTTGTGTCTTCATAATTGAATCATGGCATTTGTCTTTGATTCCTTCAACTTGCCCTGTCATCCAATATCATCAGTCTTTCACTATTTGTCTGCTTCTGCCCCAAGCCCACTAAAACCTTGTTTTTAGTATTTCTCATTCATTTATTCATATGTCGATATTTCAGGATATCAAGGATTTGTGATTTTATCAGCTTGAGTTCTTCCTCTATGGTCAGAGATTGCAACACTTCTTTGAATTGATATTTTAGAGTTAGATAGTACAAAAAATTCATCGCTCTGCAGCCAACTCGATGATGATTTACCCTAAACTTACCAAGTCTTCAGACAAAATAAATACAGTCCACTGCTGGACCTATCTGGTTCATGGATGGTGTAAATAAGAATAATTTCATTTTATTAAAGTATTCTTCTCATGCTTCATTATCGTTCCTAGGTGCCAATACTTCCTGGACAGTGTAGAGTGGGGCATAAGCACCTTATAGTGATCTCTCTGCCCTATCTCCTTACTTTTTTATTTTGCTAATCTTCCCATCCCAACCATTACTTTTTATATATTTTGTTGATCTATCCCCTCCCCATTACTTTGTATATATTCCACTAACATCTCTTCCTCCTTCCCTCTTCATTACTTTTTCTACTTTGCTGTTCTCTTCCCATTTAAAAATTTTGTTCACTGATATCTCTTCATTCCCCACCCCTATTACTTTTTTATTTACTTTGCTGATATCTCTTCCTTTTCCCCCTCCATCACCTTTTACTTTGCTGTTTCCCCCATTACTTTACTTTTCTAATATCTATTTCTTCACCCCATCACTTTTTATTTGCTCTTCTAATATCTCCTTCTTTCCTCTTCTCCATTACTTTTTTTTTAGAACCCTTACCTTCTGTCTGTGTATTGGCTCCAAGGCAGAAGAGTGGTAAGGGTAGGCAATGGGGATCAAGTGACTTGCCCAGGGTCATACATCTGGGAAGTGTCTGAGGCCAGATTTGAACCTAGGACCTCCTGTCTTTAGGCCTGGCTCTCAAACCACTGAGCTCCAGCTGCTCCCTTCCCCATTACTTTTGATTTACTTTACTGATCTCTTCTCATAATTTTTTTATTTATTGGTTGATATCTCCCTTTTACATTTTATTTATTTTGCTAATCACTGCACCCCCTTTTTATTTACTTTGCTACTTATTATCAGTTGCTTTCTTGGACTTTGAGTCAGGAAGACCTGAGTTTGATTCCTGCCTCAGACACTACTAGCTGTATAAACCTGAGATGGTCAGTGTAGTGCAAAAGGGTGCATATTAGCCCTGCAAAGCCTTACTGCAGAGTTTCTGACAGTTGAAAAGGGTTTAGAATCCTTAGGTTAGACAGTTGACCCTGGGGACTCAATGAGAATAGAAGGGTCAACTGAGCTCTGTTCTTTAGACTGAAAACCTGACCTATATTCTGCAGCTTTTCTCTTAAAATTTGTTAGCTTAAATATTTCCTTTAGATCTCCCTAACCTCCCTTATTCCCAGTCATCATTTTCCCTTCCTAAATTTCTTGTGTTTTGAAAGGAGGGTGGATCTTGGGGTTAGCTTTCAAACTTGGTAGACATAGTTTCCCTGTAGTCAAATAGGGCTTACCCTTGTTACAAATTATCTCTTGAATCATTGTATCCAACTTTCCTAATCCTATAGGCTATAAAACCTCTTGGAGCTGAGTTTAAGGCAGGTCCTTTCTCAGTCTCACATTCCTGTCTCCCTCCCCAACCTGAAGCTTTCTCTAGGGGGCTGTTAGAGTTACCTTGTACCCCTCCATCCCTTCCAATCAACCCTAAAAATCAATAAACCCTGTTTGTCACTTAATCAAACCTTTGGCTAGTTCATTAGTTGACTGATAAGAGAGGGAGAAGGGGAGAAAGGAATAATATTGTCTCTGGGTCGTGAAGAGAATTGGAGGTGTCCATTTTGGAGGAAGTGGTAATCTCAATACTTCCTCTGGACTCTTCCTTTGTGAACCTGAGAAACTGACTAGCAGCCCTCTAGTCAGTTTCAAGCCATTCTTGGCTGGCCCTAACCTTTGTCTATAGAAGTGCCCTTCCCACCTGAAGGGCTCAGTCTGTTTCCCTTCAGTGTCTCTGTCTCAAACCTGTGTCCCAGTCTGTGTCTCTCAGGCTGTAGCCATCTGTCCTTGCAACTCTTTATACTTCCATATTTATATTCCCTAAACTCAGTCATTCCCTTACTTCTCCTACCACCTCAATCTACCACCTTCGTCATTGTGTCTTCGTTATCTATTTACTGCCTTAGGGATCCACAAACCCCTATCCACAGTGCCTTATCCCTATTCACATTACCTTTAGTCCTTTACCTGCCTTATCCCCTATTGCAACCTTACCTTGCCTTAATCTCCTCTAGCCTATTCCCATTATACAACCACTTTATTACAACCACCATATTATATCACTGCCTAATCCCCTTATAACATCAACATTATAACCTCTTTTGGCTTCATTTTCATCTATAAAATGGAGATAATAG
Organism: Gracilinanus agilis; assembly: GCF_016433145.1. NCBI lineage: Eukaryota > Metazoa > Chordata > Mammalia > Didelphimorphia > Didelphidae > Gracilinanus > Gracilinanus agilis. The sequence goes on from NC_058130.1 coordinate 677,586,635, forward strand.
TAGCACCTACTAAAAAGAAACTAGTTTCTTTTTAGGATTAAATGAAATAATTACATACATTAAAATACTACATAGAGTCATTATTACTACTATTATTATTATCTATGGGCTATAGGCCATATTATATATGGGTCCATATATATGTATATAAATATATATACATATATATTTATTATCTGTGATTATGGGCAAATTTCTTTAACTCTCTGGGATTCGGTTTTACTATTTCAAAAATGAAAGTATTAGGCTCAATCTATTTTTTCTTCTTCTAGCTCTAAAGTTATAATTCTTTTTGTATGTATTTATGTCTGCACATGCTATAACCACCTAGTAGAATGAAAGCTCTTTGAGGATAGATACTATTCCTTTGTTATCTTTGTATTTCTAGTACCTAGCAAAGTCAGTACAGTAATAAATGCCTGTTAATATTATTTGCCATCTCAGGGAAGGAGGGAAAGAAGGGGAGATTTTGGCTCAAAATTTTTTTAAATGAAGGTTAAAATTGTTTTTACATGTAATTGAGGAAAAAAGAAAATATTTGAAAAAAGATATCATAAAAAATAAATGACCCTTGAAATGAATTCAGAAGGCTTGGGGCAGGACTTGGTATGGCAAAGAAGTACTTATATTGAAGAAATCACAGAAATTAAGATGTAGAGATAAAAAAAGGGTATCAATAAATACAATGGTTTGGCTTTACTTATAAGAACTCTGCAAAGTATGTGAGAAGTGTTAGTTTTATTATCTTTGCTTTGCAGTTGTAGGAATTAAATTTTAATGGTTTGACTAAAATATATGAAGATTATAAATAATAATGGTGATTGCTGATTCAAAGTATTATTGCTCAAGGTCGAAATGACTTTAATAGCTTTTATTTACAAAAGAGTTGGAAAGAGTGAAAGCAGAGAAATACAAAAGGGTAGAGAAGATATTAGCCTGTCTAACTAAATATTGCTCTGGTGTTCACTCAGCCAGGACTTGTTGACCTTTAACTAGAATTAAACTCTCTCCAGAAGATAGGAAGGGAAAGCCAGTTATCTGCTCACCCAAGTTCCCCCCAAGAGGTAGGTGAAGACATGACTCAAGCTGAAGGTGAGACCTGAGGCTGACCTTCTTCCTTAAGCTGACCTCCTTCTTAAAGTCCAATTCCTTCTTGAAGCTGACTTTCTTCTTAGAGTGAACTTCCCTTGCCCTAGAAATTCAGGGCCTTTTTATAATGACTTCTTGTCCCTCCCCCTTTTCACAGGGACCAATCATAGTTTCCAAATTGTCTAGCACTGCCCATAGGGCAGTGTCTGTGGGATTGACTTCTCACCTTCTAAAGTTCTCATAACCAAAAAAGTTCATAGCTTCCTGAGTAATTGAATTTCTGAGGGTAAGAATTCTCTAAGTGGTTTGTGATTTCCTCTACCTAGTTCAAGCTTTTGTGGATTCAATCAAAAGGTAGACAAAAGAGAATTAATCCTGTCTTCACAATCTAGTGAGGTATTAAGTAAGAGTATTTAAGTTACCAAAATTAACACTTTCATTAACTCCAACTAGGCAAAAGGAATAAAGGATTCCCTTTCACAAGTGTAAACGCAAAGACAACAAAGAATTCCCTTTTACACATGAGAAAAGTGGGACTCTGAAAAGTCAAATACTTCACCTACAATTACCTGGTTGGTTGGTTGTTGTCCTTCATACTTGAAGAGGTCCAAATTGACATTACTGGTGATGTCTTCTGACTGAAACATAAATTGGATTTAAAAATCATTAGTCTTGCCTTCTCTTCCAGACTGGTAATGGATGGCCTAGGATACAGAGAATGACTTTGGCTTCTTTGATGTCTAACCAAGTTTTACACTCTCTACAATGCCTGCTTCTGCTTTCTTCCATTGGGGTAAGCCTTCACGTGCCTAGGGTAGCTATCCCTTAAACTCACTGATAATTTGAGGCCTGTTGGCTATCCCCCACCTGGTTTAGCCTCTCTGTCAAGATGGTTTATTGGGGTGTGGCCACCATGCATACCACACCTTCTTGGAGCCACATGTGAGAGCTAGGTGGCAGATGGATACCCAAAGAAGAAAGAAGCTCTGAAAAGGGTCTTAGAAGAGACATACAAGTCTTCCTTGAACACCCCATATACCCCAATCACAATGGTAACTAAATGTTGAAGCAGGATCTTGAATGAAGTATTTAATTCCAAAATCCAATCCTTTTTCCATTCCATTTATAAACTAAAGATTATCCTCTCCAGGTTTAATTGCATTTTAAACTAGATCCAATGAATTAATCTAAAGAAATCACTCTCTAACTAATGAAATTCAGGAACCAAAATCAAAAGGCAGAAGACTTTTTTGGATATGAGTATTGTTATATTGAATCTCTGGGAGCCAGGAGTCCACACTGGTGATTGACAGGGGGATCCGTTGGATGTTGGAATGTTCCCAGGAGGCCATGAGAACAGGATAGAGAGCAATTGGCCCAAAGGGGTATAAAACACCCTGGCAGCCCTGGCAGGGGTTCTTTTCTTTCCCTGAGACCTGAGATCAGTGGATCCTGGTCTTTTGTGGGATCAAGACTTGCAGACTCAGCCTTGCAAGATCCTCCTGTTTGTTTCTGTAACATCATCAACCTGTACCCAGACCATCATCTCTGATTCTACTGCCCCTAGATATTAGGAAATCAATCATCTTAGGTATCTAGGTTTCCCAGGGCCCAGGAGGGATCTGGGAAGTGGGCAGGAGAAGAAGAAGAGGATGGAAAGGGGTGGATATCCCAAAGACTGGTTAGGCATATCATCTAGTAAAGAAGAAGCTGAAACACCAAGCAGCAGTTTGCCTACTCTGGTGTGGCTGTGGCCAGGCTGGACCAGAGAGGGACTAACCATCTGATTCATTAATTGCCTATAGTTTAAGGATTTATCATTACCAATTTAATTAGGGTTTCCCAATACCTCTATCCAATCCCATTATCCCTTCTTTGTTTAAATGTAGTCAAAGCTTTTAAAAGTACCTTCCTGAAGTGGTTATTCATAGCTTCTTTGGGAAGGGAGATATGCAGTCAGATACCAAACATTACCAAGCTAAAGAACCCATTATATAATATCTATCAACCCCAGGTGGGACCTGAAGGGATATCATCCATTGACCTAAAGGATCCTGCCTGGGCACTGTTATAAAGGAGGGAGGTATCATATCATCCTCTCTCTATACATCATCTACATACATCTAGTAGTATTATTATAACAGTATAGAGCTAAGAGGTTTTGAACCTGGTGAATAGATCATCTGTGAAGAGTCAATGGGAGAACATGGGCAAGAATAGCAGAGGATAAGAAGGAATGGATAGACTCTGATCTGCTCTGGGGAAGACAAAATCCCATCAGTACAATCATGGGAACACTAATATTGAGTTATAAGGATATCTTTTCCAACCACTTGTCTAGGATGCAATAGGGGGAATTCACATTTCAGGTAGGGTTTGGACCAGAAGGCCTCTGAAGTCTCTTCCAATTCTTTGATCATAATACTTAATCAACAGCTCTGTTTAGATGTTAAATCAACCATAACTGTAAGGTTGCCAGAGACCATTTTTGGCTTCATTCCCTTAGCTTCCAATTGGTACTCAGATGTGAAGCCCACTCCATTGCTCTAAATTTTTTAAGTTATCCTGCTTCCCTGCCCCAGTTCCCTGACTCTGCTGCCCATATATTTACTATAATTTTAACAATCTAATTTAATCTTAATGAATGAAAAAACATTTAAATGTTTATAATGTGCCTAACACATTATAAGAGCTGGGGACCCTGGAACAGGGTAGGACAAGCACAAAAGCAAAAAATAATCTCTGCCCTCAAGGAGCTTATATTCTTTTAAAATGATAATTCTTTTTTAAACTAACAAGCATGTATTTTCTCTGTTTTCCATGTCCTTTTCTTGAAGCCCTTGCCCTCCCTGCTGCCCACCAAAAAAGAAAAGAAAATCCTTGTAACAAATTTAGAGGTCGAGAAAAAAATTTGTATGCTGGCCATATCCCAAAATTTGTCTCATTCTGCATAGTTAGTTCATTACCTCTCTGTCAGGAGCTGGGTAGAATTCTTCATCAGCAGTCCTATGGAATCATAGTTGAACACTGCATTGATCAGAATTCTGGAAAGCAACTTGGAACTATGTTCCCCTCCTTACTAAACTAGGCACACCCTTTGTCCCAGAAATACCACTACACTGCTCATAACCCAAAGAGATTTTTTTAAAAAGGTGAAAATGACTCAAAGGTACAAAAATATTTAAGGCAAACTTCCTCTCACTCCATCCTGGTGTTGACTTAGAAAGAACACAGAACTACTAAAGTAGCCAGAAAAACCAAGTTTTTAATCAGGAAAGAGATAGGTCCAGTAGTTGGCTGCTATCACAGAGCCAAGCACCAAAAACTACTCAGAGTCAACACCCTGGGGCTCCAGGGGACAAAACCCTGGGAGAATGCACCACACTAGATGATTTCTCTAGAGAACAATAGAACTTGGGAAAATTATAAAGCTTTTGGGGAACTAAGGACAGAGAAGTATGACTTATTGGCATTACCATGGCTACAAGGAAATGAGAAGTCCAAGACAGGATTATAAGGAAGAGGCTGATGCTTTTAAATGGAAAGGACTTTTGTTCTGTGAGTGAACTTCCTTTTATTGGATAGTCCCAATGGAAGACTGGAGGACAATTTCTGAAGTAATTTTGGAAAAGATTCTTGAGCTGTAGCTTCTCAATTATGAGATCCTATTGTCTGTGATTAGTCTTGAATCTGCCATTACCTTGAGATGTAGCATGAGGCAAATCGATTCATCTTCATTGGCTTCAGCTTTCCCACTGATACGATTGAGTTGATCTTAGTTGGTGTCTACTTTCCTTTTCAACTCCATGATTCTATGAATTAAATTTGTTATCTTGAGGGGAGGGATTTTTTCCCCTTGTTTTTTTTTTTTTTTTTTCTGCTGTGCTCAGTATAGACCCTTATACATTACATTGTGGATATTTAATACATACTTTTTGGCAATTGTTCTCCTTGTTGATGTTTAGTTGTTTCAGTCATACCTTTTTGTGACCCCATTTGGAGCAGATATCCAGGAGTGGCTTACCATTGCCTTCTCCTGCTCATTTTACAGATGAGGAAACTGAGGCAAACAACATTAAGTGACTTGCTTAGGGTCATACAGCTGGAAAGTGTATGAAACTGGATTTGAAATCAGGTCTTTCTGATCCCAAGCCCAACTAGCTGTCTCCATCATTCTCCTTGGTTTATATTTTTTTTAGACGCTGGAAATTAATACTATTTATGTCAACAGGTTCCTTCATCACAGTTTTTATGGTTGAATAGAGAATACCCTGAATTTGGAATCAGATAGATATAGGTTCCAATCCTATCTCTGCTTTTATTGCTAGGATGCTTGTTGACAAATTGTGTCATTCTGTGCCTCTGTTTCTTCCTTTTTAAAATGAAAGAGCTGGATTCTGTCTTCTAAAAGCTCTAAAAGGTATGATCCTGTGAATCCAATTTCACAAAAGGAAGCCTGACTTTAGTGGACTTATGCCTCCCTGTGAATGAGTCTATTGGAACCTTTCTTGAAATCTGAATAGGATGGAGGTTGGAAAAGAAGCAGGGAGGTAAACAGAGCCCACAGATTCTGGAAGAACACGGTAGAAGCAAATGTATAGAGTAGGTTGGTGGGAATTTGGTACCCAAAACAGGAGTTCACCATTTTTCCCAAGTCTAGATCTGACCTGACATCCACAGATTCTGATCCACAGACTCACTGAATGTTAAAGCTGGAACGGGTCCCCTATACTACCTACTCCAAACCCTTTCTTTTACAGAAGAGGCTTAGAAAGATGAAGGGACTTACTTGTCACATCACTGGCTGATGGCAAAGACAGTATCTGAACCTAGAACTTCTGATTACCACTTCAGAACTATTTCCAGCATATGTGGCACTTCTCAATCAATAGATGAGCAGTTACGGGAGCCCAACAGTGTGAAGAGGAAAGAAGGAATAATTTTATCTTTCCTTTAACCTGACCCCAAAGCCCGGAAGTGGCAGGAAGCTGGGTTACACTTTTGCTTTGAAGGCAGGTTTGTTGCAGCCCTCTTGTTACTTAAAGGTGATGCACACATGTAGGTGCATCAAAGCTACGCGGGAAGTGAGCTGCTGCAGATCTGGGGTCTCAGGAGGCTGCTGAGTCCTGCACTGCCCACGACAGACTGCCAGCAAGAGCTCTCCTGCCCGTTGGCTGGGTGCCTGAGCCCTGGAGACGATGCATCCTAGTGCGACTCCCTCTGCCTTTGCCCTCCCCGAGTCTAGTGCTAATAATGAGCTCAGGTTCTCTGGGCCCTTCTGCAATTGGCATTTCTCCTACTGCTTCCAATTTGCATAATGGGACACCCATATGGTGATTGTTTTATTTACTTCTTCCTTACTTCAAGGGAAGCTGACATCTGGTGCTGAGAGATTGTAGCCTTCAGAAAGAGACCGGTCAGGAGACTCAGACCTCAGAGTCTTTTTTTTTTTAAATTCACCAGCTGGGAATTGGGACCTTGTTTGAGTGATCTCATCCATTTCTTCTAGGGACTCGCAGAGCCCTGTGTATGTGTGTTTGTGTTTATGTTTTTTTTTTTGTTTGTTTTGAGTTTTTCACACCAGCCTATAGAGCAATTGTGAGTTCTGATCGATTCCCCTCTCAGTAAAAGGCGATTGGAGAGTGAAGGCAGCCAGCAAAGGTTGGCTTTCCTTGAGATCAAAGAACTCAACTGCAAACTGAATTATGATTCTCCTCCCTGGATTTTCCAAATTAGGCTTTCCAAAGGTGCCCTGTGTTCAGGCAGCCAGTCTGGCTTACCTCTACCTCCCCACTCCCTGGCCTGGAGAAAAGCAAGCTTTGCCTCTTTCAGGAAAGGGCTACTTGATACCAAACACCCTAACACTTTAAGGTAGGGAGAGCTATTCTTAGTAATCACAAACATGGTCTAAACCCTGAGCCACAGGAAAAAAGATCCAGCCCCCTTTCCAGGAAGCCCAACCCTCTCATTAACGCCCTATACCCAAATGAATCAAAAGTCAGTGGTTTCTTTTTCAAGAACACAAAAAGAAATTAGGGAGGATTCACTGCTATTTAAAATATAATATAATATACATATATAATAAATGTATTATTATAGTTATATCATATATCATTTATATATTTACTGTATTATATATATAATATAATGTATAATGTTATAATATAATATAAATTATATAATCATAACATATATTGCATATAATATAAATTATAATATAATATATAACATAATATAAAATTAAATATAATATAATTTAAATTATAACAATATAAATTATAACATAAACATATTCTAAATTATAATATAACATACAAAATAAATATAATATTATAAATTCTAATAAATAAAATACAATATAACCATTCTTTCATCCCCATCCTTTAGACTAGTATAGGATTTAATGACTATTAAATGTTAATTTATTTTTTATTAATTTATTATTTTTATATTATACATAATTATAATATAATTAAATTAATTATTAAGAATAACAATCTAAGAGGTCTCTTTTATATAATGTTTTGAATTTTACTAACTTAGATGCATTAAATTATTTGATCCTTCTAGCTTTAGATCCTATAATCCTTTAACTTAACCTCCCCAAGCCTCAGTTTCCCAATCTGTACAATGAAGAGATTGGACTATATTGTCTTCTAACTCTAGATAAATGATCCTTTGATAAATAAGGAAGCAGAACAGGTATTATTATTTCATTTTGCTGATTAGAAAACTGAGGGTCAGGGATTTAACTGATCTAAGATCATACAACTAGTTAGTAGAAAAATGGGGATTAGCACCCTCATTCCTTGACTGTCTGGAAACAATAGAGATAGATTCCAAATCTTAACAAATTCATTTGTTTGTAATCTAATAAAAGCATTTGTCTTCATAAGTGTGTTGAGGCACTTATTTATGAATAGAAGTTCATCTCAGGTTGTAGATGGGAATAAGAAAGGAATTTGAGTCTAAGACCCCTACTTTTCAAATCTGGCACACTTTCTATAGCACTATCACTTCTGAGGCTATCAACTTCATCTCCTGCTATCTATTGGAACACTTTACTTCAATTATAATTGCTTTTCTTATATTTCCTCTCTTCTTTTCCCTCCATCAGAAGTACCATGATGTACAGAATAGAATGTTGGAATTAAAGACAAGAAAACATGAGTCCAAATCCTACCTCTGACATATATTAGCTGTGTGACTGTGAGCAAAACATAATCTCTGAGCGCTTCAGTTTTTTCATCTGCAAACTGGGGAAAATTAAAAACATTTCTGTTTTATGGTACTGTTTTCAAAGTCGGGTAAAATATTTGTCAGCTATTTTGCAAATTTTAAACCATCGCATAAATATGAACTTATTAATTGCACTTATTATTCACCATCTATTCCTTTTCTAGTATTTCCCTTCCTTTGGTGTTTCTTTTTCTTTTTTCTTGCATTGTTAACTCCTAGCTCTGTCATTTTACTACCTTTGTGACAATGAGAAATTTAATTAAGTTTTCTAGAAATTTAGAGGGCTTAAGCCCTCTAAAATCAGGGAGTTCGTGTGAATGACTTTGATCTCTAAGATTCCTTCAAGGGCACCTAGGTGGCACAGTGGATGGAGTGCCCACCACAGAATCAGGAAGACTTGAGTTTAAGTCTAACCACTAGACATCTTTATAATCATGGGCAAGCCATTTAACCCTGTGTGCCTCAGTTTCTTCATCAAATGAGCTAGAGAAGGAAATGGCAAACTACTCCAATATCTTTGTCAAGGAAACTCCAAAGTGAAATATAAAAACAAAAGATCTCCTAGTTCTAAATCTATGGTCCTGATGTTTATTGGTCTCAAAAGCATAGCATTTCAGAACTGGAAAGGCTGTGGGAAATGATTCCATATATCCCTTCATTTTATAGATGAGACAACCAAGATACACAGAGGAGACATATTAAGGAGCAAAGTTTCTGGGCTCTTATTCCAGTGTTCTTCCCATTGAGGGATGTATAGTAAGGACAATGTATATAAGGACAAGTGTAGCATTTAGCTATAATGTCCGAACACAGCATCTAGTCCTACAAATATTTGTGGATTTATTGATTGATTAAGTAAATGAGTTGGAGAATCACCAGTTTTTTTTCCTAGAAAGAGAAACTGAGAGTTTTTGTTAGACATTATAAACATCTGCTCCCAACTCATTTACTTATCTGACAAACATTTATTAAGCTGCCCACTATTTATGATATATCTGTCTAGGCACAAGGAAAGAGACAAAATTTAGTTAGAACGTGGCCCCAGACCTCATAGTCATTATAATCTAGCAAGAGGATAAGACAATTAAAAATGGCCATTCTATACAAAATTTCATAGTAAATGCATTAAAGAGACACGAAATAAAGTTATAAAAATCCTTTTTTGTAGCTTCCAAACAATTCTAGAAGTACTTTGGAGCTCATGAACTCTACAGTAGCAATAATGAGATATGCCACCTACCTGCTCACAGAGAAGAGATGGATTTAAGATGCACAATGAGAAATCCATTTTTGGCCATAACCAATGCGAGACTTTTTTTTTTCATATTTGCTAAGGAAGAATTTCTTACTTTTTTACTTTTTTCAGTGGGGAGGGAAAAGAAAAAAGGAAAGGAATAGTGGTCTCGCTGCCCTCTTAACTCCTAGAAGAAAAGAGAGAATAGTAGGAAGGTTAGAAAGAATCATACATAAGCAAGACAACTTTGAAAGTTATGGGTTTAATTTTTTATATATTTTAAAAAGAAATGTAAGCTCCATGAATAGAATCAGGGTTTCATGTGAAAACGTCTTCTGTTCTACAAAGTATATGAAAATATTCATTTGATTTGGTGTTTGTTAAGTTCAAAATAAAGAAATGAAAAACAAAACAAAATAAACAGGATGGGAGGGTGTGGTTTTGGTCATAAAGAGGATGGCGAAAATGTAGACAACAACATAGGTTTGGTATTTATAACCTCATCTTTACCCCAATGATATTCATCAGTCATCAGGTATTTATTGGATAAGGACCTATTGATTGTAACAAGTGGAACGATTAAGAAGTGAAATAGGTTGTCTTGGGAGGCAATGGGACCTTACTGGAGATCTTCTAAGAAGATGAAAACACCTCTATTTAGGAATGTTGCTGGGTATATTCCTGGGTGGGCCCAGGCAGCATTAGATGGCTTTTGATGTTTCTTCTATCTCTTATATCCTACAAAATACTTTTTTCCCCTACAACAATCCTATCTTATAATATAGATGGTGGGAGAATTTTTGTCCCCATTTTACAGCTGAGAAAACTGGGACTCAGAAAAGTGAAGAGACTTGTCCCCAATCCAAGATCTGAACCCAGGTCTTCTAAAACCAAGGTCAGCCTTCTTTCCATTCTAACAGACTCCTAGAAATATGTAATACTCAAATGGATGAATTCTTTTTATTAATTGAACCATTCAAAACAAATGAAATACACACAAAGTTCTGTGAGAAAAAATGGAGAAGAGATCACTTGGAGAAAACCAGTTGAAGATTACCTTTGCTTTTCCTGGTGTTACATCGGAACAATATGGTACTTTTCAATCTTAACTACGGTGGAATATCTTCAAAGATATTTGGGGGCATCTCGAACCTCCAATATCATAGTGATTGAGCAACTCTTTGATATGGCAAAGGGCCCGGCCTAAGACTAATTTCTAAGCACAGAGGGCAATCATGGGTGATATGTTAGGCACAGAACTAGCAAAGTCTAGGGGGGATTATTTAACCTGATAGAGAATGTAGCTGTCTACATCCAGGTTTCTGGGGCATATGTGCCACTCTGACTACTGCTAATGAAAAATTGATTATTATTTTTCCTGTTAAGGTTTGTAAAACACTTTATATTCATTAGCTCCTTTGATCCTCAGGGCAATCTTGTGAGGTTAAGTATGACAGGTTTCATTAATAGCCATCATAGAGAGGAATCTGAAGCTTAGGGAGAAGAAGTCATTTGCCCAGAGTGGACCAGATCTGAGCCAGAGGTAGAATTTGAACACAGGTCTGTCCTGACTCCATGTTCAGTAGAATTTCCAGTTCACCTTATTGCTTGTAGCAAGATCTTTTAGGGGAGGTTTTGCAAAGATAATGTCAAACACACCATGTCCTGATCCACGGTCCATGTTCTATCCCTTTTCTATTATATGATGGTGATGATGATGACGGTGATGATGTTCACAATAGCTAACGTTTAAATAGCACTTATGCACCAGGCATTGAAGAAAGTATTAAAGAAGGGTAGCAAAGGATGTGGTCTGTTCAAGAACTCTGTTGTCACAGATGTGGTCATTGTCAAAATGAGCTCATATTTGACCATATGCATGGTGCCCATAGAGTGTCAAGTGTCTTAAATAGATTCAGAAAGCTTCTCTGGAAGTCACTGAGCCCAAAGTTTTATCTTGCTTAAGAAAGCTGTGCATCACAAGCTTACTGTGAAGCAAATAACTTATCCTCTAGCCATTCTTGCTCTTCTCCTTCCCTATGAATAACCACTTCTTTAAGAATCTAGGATGATTCATTGGGTGATCCCCCCCCCCCAAGAATCCAAAGACAAAGTTCCACATGGGTCCTTGTGCATATAAAACCCTATAATCATATTTCATTTCATTACAGAATCTCAGAGATGGGAGTATCTTCAAAAGGATATCTAATCCACCCTGTGCCAGAATTAGAATCCCTAAGAAGTCAGCAACCACATTCTGCTTGAAGACATATTCATAGGGAACCTAGCCCCTCTTGAACTCATTTTGCTTTCTGAGAACTAACTGATAGAATGTTTTTATTTACATAGGCTTGAAATAATATAGGGCAGAATTTCTGGATATCATGAAATCGATTAGAGCAGTGGTTCCTAAACTTTTTTGGCCTACCACCCCCTTTCCAGAAAAAATATTACTTAGCCCCCTGGAAATTAATTTTTAAAAAAATGTTATAGCAATTAATAGGAAAGATAAATGCACTTGTAGCCATCACTGCCTCCCTAGATCGCTGCAGCACACACCAGGGGGTGGTGGCGCCCACTTTGGGAATCACTGGATTAGATAGATAATTAAATTTTAATATAAAGAGTTTATTTGTAATTCTATGTATTTTATTTTATGCACTAAAAATATTCTGAAGGGTCATAGGCTTACACGACTGCCAAAGGGGTTCAAGCACAAAAAAGTTTAAGAACCTTTGGACTTTTCACTAGCTATGCCCCATGTCTGGAACACTCTCCTTTCTTCTTTCTTTTCTGCCTCTTGGTTTTCCTTGGCTTCCTTCAGATCTCAGCTAAAGTTCCCAAAACTTTTCCAAGGCTTCCTTAATATTAGTGCCTTCCCTCTTTAACTTTATCTAATTTATCCCATCTATGTCTTTTTTGCACCTAGTTGTTTGTATGTTATTTTGTCCATTGGACTTTGAGATCCAGGAGAGCAAGGACAATTTTTTGCCTTTAAAAAATTTCTTTAATGTTTAGCACAATGCTTGGCATATAGTTACTAACAGATGCTTGTTTACTTACTGACTGACTGACTTTCCCAAAGACTGACAGACTGACTTCCCCAAAACAAAGACAAATTCAGGTCCCCTGATTTTTGAAAATGAAATAAAGTGACCTAACCCTCTCATTCTAATGGAGCAAACAACTTGTCAAAAGTTGTACGTATGCAATATCTATGCAATGTAAATTGAGGCTAATTTTGGAAGGAAAGTTTCTTATATCACTTTCCTCTCTACAATCTGTGGTCCAGATATATTGGCTTACTTGCACTTTTGCAAACATGATGCTCCATTTCCTTTCTCTGTCCTGTATGTTTGGAATGCTCTCCCTCTGTAGTTCTTACCTTTTAGAGCCTCTTCTTTCCTTTAAGACTTAGCTCAAATTCCATCTTCTACCAGAAGCCTTTCCTTGTTTTTCCAGCTAATAGTGGCCTTCTCCTAGTATGGTTATTCTCCATCAATCCTGTATGTGTCTAGTATATACTTATTTGCATATATGTTGTCTTTCCTATTAGAAGCCAGACTTCTTAAAGGTAGGGGTTGCATTTTGTAGCCACAACAGTTAGCACAGAGATTGACACAAAACAAGAGTTTAGAAATGCTTGTTAATTGATTATCTCAATTGCATTTTGCATTATTAAATTGTACCCTTCATAATTGCCTGTCAACATCTTTTTGCATCCTGACTCTTTCATCCATCACATTAGCTCCTCCTACCAGATTCATTTCATTTGCAAATTTGGTAAGCATGTCATCTATGTCTTCAATTCTGTAATTGCTAAAAATATTGAATAGAATTTGGTCACAGGAAAAATCTGGCTAAATTCCACTGAGATCTACCTGAAGTTGACATTGAACCATTAAATATCACTCATTGAATCTGGTCAGCTAAACAGTTTCTAAATGTAAATAATTGTGATTGTTATCCAGTCCTAGAAAGAGTCTGTTAACTCTTAAAGATATACTAATACTAAATATAGTCTCTTTGGGAGGGACTGTTGAAGCTGGTATTAAATTATCAAGTTTTGGAGATGTTCAGGGAGAGGTTTTCCACTGAACTTGTCTTTCTAATTTGGCATGAGTATCTTTTGAAAAAAAAGGTCAATCATATTCTTGAAATTCAGACATCCTATGTCTATAGCATTTTCCTATTTCTATTAGGCTAATGAACTATCTAAATAAGAAAACAAAGTTAGTATAGTATGATATAGATTTGATAAACCCATATTTTATTTTAGTAATGTTTCTCCTTTTTAAAAGCTCAGAAACCATTTTGCCTGGTCTAGATTTTTCTGAAAATGGAATTCAAACACTTTTATAATTAGAATTCTTCATTTCCCCCTTTTGGAAGCTTCACTACTTTGGAATCTTTACTTCTACCATTCATGAGCCCTGGAGGATCACCTCCAAAACTTCTCTGATGATAGGATCTTAAGGGCTACAGTAATTGGATTTAAAAATATAATAGATTGTCATGTGAGAGGGGAGGTAGACTTGTTTTGTGGGGCTCCAGAGAGCAGAATCACTGGAAGCTACAGGTGGAAATTTCAATGGAAGAGATTTCAGGTCAATATAATTGAGACCTTTGTAACAATTGGAACAATGGAATGGTTTGCATGAGTAGAGAGAGTCTCTCTTCATGGAAGATATTCAAGCACAGATTAAAGGACTACTCAGGGAAATCATGGTGGGGATTGATATAATTGTATCAGATGATCTCTGAGGTCTCTTCTAGGCCAGGAAATTTTCGATTCTATGAAAAATAGGTCCTTGAGCATCTTCACACCTATGTAGTGCTTTTGGAGATTGTAATACTCAGAGTTACTATTCTAGCTGAAAGGGCTCTTCTAGTCTCCAAGCTTGTAGCATCAATAAGGTTTAAACTAATTTGATAATTTGATACCAGCTTCAATAGTATCTCCCAAAAAGACTGTGGATACTTCTAGTATACTTTTCAGAGTCAATGGAATAGAGAGCTAGGCTTGGAGTCAGAAGATCCTGGATTCAAATCTGACCTCAGACACTTCCTAGCTGTATGTTCCAGGGCATGTCACTTGACCTCAACTGCCTAGCCCTTACTGCTCTTCTGCTTAGGAACTGATGCTTAGTTTAGATTCCCAGAGAGAAGGTAAGGGATATAAAAAAAAAAGTCAATGGAAACTTGAGTGAAGACAGTTAAACTGTCACTCAACAGTGACTTTTAGCTATGATGGATATCTGGAGAGAGAGACTGAAAGGAGAGAGAAATGACTAAGACAACTTTTTTCCTGCAATAACTCTTCCAATTCTTGGTTCACAAAGAAATATAATGAAGAGACTTCTTGGAGAGATACTTTAATTTGCATCTTAAGGGAGCTGACTATTGCATTTGTGTATCCAGAACAGAGAAGTCAGCAGTAGCAGTATAGGTTAAAGTTTAGTCTAGCTGTGATCCTTTTCACAGTTAATACACTGTAAATGCTTATTTAAGTTTTTGTTTTATTATTTACTACAATTTTAATACACTTCATTGACTGTAATCTTGAAGTTTATTTAAGGCTCAGACATTAGGATATATTTTATCCTATTATAAATCTATACCTACATTTTAAGTGACTTGTCTTTATGTTTATGTCTCTATATCTATGTCTATATCTACATCTATATCTATAATTATTTCTGTATTTATAGAGAAAAGAAGAAATACAAGAAAACTGGTTTCTCTATTTTATTTTTTTATTCTCAGTATTAATTTTAATAACAAATTTCCACATAAGTTTTCCAAAGTCATATGATCTATATTGTCTCTCTTGCTTCTTTCCTCTTTTTGCTTTGGACTAGAGTAGCTTTTTAGTAGAGGCATAGTGGAAGTGGGAGGAAAACCATCTTTCGTGTTATTGTTTTGCTCCTGACTCTCCAGACTTCTTTTTCTACCATTCTCCAGCAGACTTCACTCTCTCAAGGATCCCTTTGGCCCTGATTGATCATTTCCTTTCCTCTGATTGATCATTTCCTTTCCAGTCTTAGCTTTTGACTAAAGATTTCTTTCTCCATCTAAGCCTCTTATGCCTTCATTTCCTTCCTTTTTCTTTTCTCCTTCCTTTTGTATGTTGTCTTTGCCCACTAAAATGAAAACTTGAGGGCTTTCTTTCTTTTTTAAATACTTACCTTTTGTCTTAGAATAAATACTAAGTGTGAAAGCTAAGGCAGAAGAGCATTAAAGGCGAGGGAGTTGAGGTTGTGACTTGCCTAGGATCACACAGCTAATCTCTGAGGTCAGATTTGAACCAAAGTCCTCTTGCTTCAAGTCTTGACTCTCTCCCCACTATGCTACCTTAGCTCTCCCAAGCACTGTCTTTTTGCTTATTTTTGTAGTCCCAACACTTAGCATAGTACCTGGCATGTAGTGTTTCATGAAAACTTGTTAACTTGTTGATTTGACTTGCTCTTAGAAAATAATTTTGAAAAGACCATTCTTGAGACTAAGGGAACTTAACCTGGTGTTTATGAATTTTTTTCTAAAAATATTTTTTGATAACTATACTTTAATATGATTTATTTCCTTTTGTAGTCCTAAGTATTTTATTTTCTATATTTAAAAATATTATTTAAGATGGGATTGATAGAGGCAATTGAGGTTATGTGACTTGTTCATGGTCATACAACTAGAAAGTGACTGATACCAGATTTGAATCCAGGTTCCCTTGACTCCAGTCCTTATCTATCCATAGGGGCTACCTGACTGCCCCTTAAACATTTATTTTTTCTTCAACAGATTTTCAAAGGGTTCCAGGAACCCAAAAGGTTTAATCTCCTTTCTAAGAGAACCAATGACGTCTTGATTTGCCTGTGAATTGGATTTAATTGAAACAGAATTACATAACGCTGTCAGCCTAACTCTCTTCCAGGGCCATCCAAGTCTAGTGTCAGTGTCAGGACAGAAGTCAACTTGACTGGTGATGAATGGCTGGTTTCTGTCAGTTTTATTGGAATGTGGCTGCTTCCCATGCTACAGCTTCTTGGAACCATTGGTGAGAATTTGGTGTCAGTTAGACACTAAAAGTGGATGAGCAGACCTGAAAGAGGCTAAGCAATGCTTCACACCCCAGATGTACTAGCCTTTCCTGTATACCTCATTTTCTGTCTCTGTCTCTGTCTCTGTCTCTCCCTCCATATATATTATTTGAAGTTAGAGCTTTTATATTACCCTCATCTACCCTAGTCTATATGTATCATTTTATTTAATATATACAAGTTCATAAGATCATAGGTTTACAGCTGAAAGGGACCATCCAGGTCATCTAGAAATTTTCTGGAATTTTCTGGAACTCTCTAATTTTTAAATGATGAAACTGACTAGAGAGGTAAGTGGCTTTTCTAGCAACACAAAAGTTATAAATAGTATGCTGAGTTTTAAGCCCAGATCATCTAGATTTTAGATCCCCTGTTCTTTTCATTGTATCCTATTGCCTCCAAAATAATGCAATAGAAAGACCAAATGACATCCATTTTTATATATTTATCTTCTCTAAAAAGCATCTCTTAATATAACTGTGACGTCTGGGAACCAGAAGGAGGACCCTAAATTGCTATCATGGCCTTCTTCCTTAATTAATTAATTAATTAACATTATGGTTAGGTAATTGTCACCTGGGAAAACAAGAGAGTCTGGCTCTGAGGGAATGAGATGTGGGAATGGAAGGAGCAAGAACAGGAGGAGAAGGAGTGTAGCTTGCTGGAGATAGAGAGGATGCTGATGTATTGATGCTAAATAGAGACACTGCTCAGGAGAAGCACCCCATTGGGGTCCTTGTGCCTGGGAGGGTTGGGGGTGTGTGTGTGTGAGAAACCAGGAAAACTAATGACTCATTGTCTGTAGTTCAATTGCAACCCATTAATAAGATGAGTCAACTCACAGGTCCAGGCCCATTCGTTTATTTTAGCTAAAAAGGGCCTCAGGCCTGTACTTAAAGTAGTGAATCTTGTCAACAGCCAGTTACCAGTGCCTCAACTAGTTAGCTCTTTGCTCTGACTCTTTCCAGTTCAGAAGATGTATGCATGAGTCTCTGAGCTTGGGGCTGAAGTCAATTGGAATTTCTAGTTCAAATCATTAAGAAACAAACAATATCAAAGCCAACCAACCAACCAACTAACCAACCAATCAACCAACCAACCATACCAACAAACAAAAACAATGCAGAGCTACTCATGGCCTTGCTATATATACAGGTGAAAGCTCCAGCTCTTGTGAGTTGAGTTTTTTAAAGCTAGAACAAGTCTTAAAGGGCAACTTGTCTGACTCTCTAATTACATAGAGGAGAAAACCAAAAGAGATGAAGTCAGTGTCATGTCCCCCAGCATGGCTGAAATTTGAATCCCAATTCTGTG
Organism: Gracilinanus agilis; assembly: GCF_016433145.1. Taxonomy (NCBI): domain Eukaryota; kingdom Metazoa; phylum Chordata; class Mammalia; order Didelphimorphia; family Didelphidae; genus Gracilinanus; species Gracilinanus agilis. The sequence continues at coordinate 677,604,605 of NC_058130.1, forward strand.
ATTCCAAATCCAACCCTCTTTTATCAGAACTCTGGCCTCTGGCAAATCTATGATTGGATTCCTTTTACTTCTCTGTGGCTCATGGATCTTTCCCAAGGCTGGAGGTGGTTGATGTGGGTTTTAATTTGACTCTATTTGTAAATTCCTTTGAAGATGGACAAGGTTATTTAAATGTGTGGTATTATTATTTATTGTGTTTTGAAACAATGCTTCTCTCCACCCATTATTAGTCTACAAAAGAAAAAGGGCTCCAGTTAAAAGAGCTTCTGATGTATGCAAGTGGCTATAAATTGGGCAACCATGACCTTAACTGCGGGGATGGTATCATCAAACCTAACATTAGTTGGGCACATTCTCCAGTTGGGCAGGCAAATGGAGAGAACAGTTGCCCAACACACATTTAAAACATGCCCCAACATAGACCTGGCACACACGAGGGGACGATGCAACCACATTGCTTGGGCAGATCAAGATGGACAAGCTGCTGACATCATGCAACGTTCTCTTTGAGATGTAAAAGAGGTCCTGGAAGAATTGCTCCCATTTCATCATCTCTTCTTATATCCCTCTGGCTTCCACATAATGCTTGGTGGCATCTCCTCCCTTTCTTTTCCCCTTTGAGGATGCCCTTGAAGTTTCTTGTAGGGTAATTTATACTTTGATTTTAAAAGCCGAGGAAAGGAATGATTTGTCCTTGGTCTGTAACATTCTCCGATCTCTCTGGATCTTGTATTCCTTTAAGGACAATCCCAGATCTGAATTTACTACACTGTAATCTCTTTTAAGTAGGTGTCCTTACTGGGATGATCTCACTTACTAGCTTCTTTCAGAGTAGCACCGTGTTCTCTGCACTCAGTACTCTGCTCTCTCTCTATTATATTTTTTCAGGGACTTTTTATTTTTGTTTTTATTTATTTTTGTTTTTTTATTTTTTAGAAAAAATTTCCTTGGTTACATGATTCATGTTTTTATTTTCCCCTTCACCACCCCCCCATTCACCCTCCCCCACAGCCAACAAGCATTTCCACTGGTTATTACATGTGTCATCAATCAGGACTTATTTCCATATTATTGATAGTTGCATTGGTGTGGTAGTTTCTAGTCTACATCCCAAATCATGTCTGCATCAACCCATGTGTTCAAGCAATTGTTTTTCTTCTGTTTCCACTCCTGTAGTTCTTCCTCTGAATGTGGAGAGTATTCTCAGGGACTTTTTAGAAGCATCATGGAATAGTGGTATATAGTGAGAAAATCTTGAACCTTTGGACTCCATCTCCCAGAATTCCTTCACCTCCCAGCATCCTTTTCCTCTTTTGTCCCCAAGCTGTGTGCTGATGTTGTTTGTATATAGTTGTGGGTGACCCTTCCTTCTCTCTCTCTCCTCCCCCTGTGTGTGGTCAGGGATGGGGCTTTTTCTTTACTGAGGTTTGCTGCTTTTTCCTTTTTGCTTCAAGTTATTATAAACAAACTTTATAAAATTATAATACTTGGAATATTTGGGATATTAATTATTAATCTCACAGTGGGTAGTGCATTGAGCTGTGGAGTCAGGAGACCTAGGTTCAGATTCTGCCTCTGTTATTCATTCTGTGACTCTGGAAAATCGCATAACCTCCCAGTGACTCAGGCAGCAATTTAGGACTAGTCTACTGAAATCATAGCCTGGATAAGATCTTCATTGGTTGAAGACATTCTCATATCTGGTGAGGTGATATATCTAATTGAGAAGAGAATGAAGTTGGAGAGTTGGATTTAAACCCAAGTCCTCCTAGTTCAAATCTATGTTTCTTATAATGTGATAAAATATAAGATTCTTGTATATTTATGTACTTTTTAAATCAGTGCGAGTAGTCTTTGCATCAGCACAGTTGTCCCCTATACCTTTAATAAACTATTTTCATATGTAATTTTGACCAAAACAGGAAAAATCTATTATCACTGGGTGACCAATGCACTGATTATGACTGTAGGGGGATTCTTTTTTTAGCCTTAGTTCATCTAGCTCTCATATTGGAAAGACACGTTCTATCAACCAAAATGCACTTACAACTAATCTATATTGGACTCTTAAGAGTTCATACTCTATTTATACAGCTTTTGAGATTCATGGCTCACTTCCAGGCCACAAAGAGTTATTATAGTAGGACCTGAGGACCAGTTTACACAATGTAACTGAATAAGAACTATTTTTTGAAGTGAATTGAACAGGAAGAGATTGAAATAGGAAATGGGAAATCGGAGAGCCGGAGGACTTTAGGAATCATTTTGTTAAATGGTTCCCAATTGTTAAATTTTGTCCCTCAAACCTCTTTCAATAACAACAAAGGGCAGCTAGGTAGCACAGTGGATAGAGTATTAGGCCTGGATCTGGGAGGACCTGGGTTCAAATCTGGCCTCAATCACTTCCTAGCTTGTGACCCTGGGCAAGTCACTTAACCCAGTTTGCCTAGTCTTTGCCCTTTTGTCTTAGAATTGTTACTAAGACAGAAAGTAGGAGTTGTAAATAACAACAATGAAAATGTGTTGTGAACCCCCAGGGTAATTTAATACACTACTCATAATATATATATATATATATATATATATATATATTTAGATTTACTGAACAAATACTATAGCTACAATAATAATTATTTTCAATGAACATTTTCATTATAGAATGAGTTATAATATATCAAATGTTATCCTTTTTCTAAGTAGGAAAATAAATATAAAATTAAAAAATTATAAGATAATAATCACAAATATTTTATGTGGCATTTTCTGTAAGAATCAAAAGAAGCAATCATATATGCTTATTACTTCAAAGCACAGTGGATAGTGCATTGGACCTAAAGTCAGGGAGATCTGAATTCAAATCTTGCCTTAGAAATTTACTAGCTGTGTGTTTCTGGACAAGTCATTTAATCTCTGTCTGTATCAATTTCTTCTTCTACAAAATAGAGATGATAGCACCTGCCTCTCAGGATTATTGTGTGNATTTAATACACTACTCATAATATATATATATATATATATGTATATATATATATTTAGATTTACTGAACAAATACTATAGCTACAATAATAATTATTTTCAATGAACATTTTCATTATAGAATGAGTTATAATATATCAAATGTTATCCTTTTTCTAAGTAGGAAAATAAATATAAAATTAAAAAATTATAAGATAATAATCACAAATATTTTATGTGGCATTTTCTGTAAGAATCAAAAGAAGCAATCATATATGCTTATTACTTCAAAGCACAGTGGATAGTGCATTGGACCTAAAGTCAGGGAGATCTGAATTCAAATCTTGCCTTAGAAATTTACTAGCTGTGTGTTTCTGGACAAGTCATTTAATCTCTGTCTGTATCAATTTCTTCTTCTACAAAATAGAGATGATAGCACCTGCCTCTCAGGATTATTGTGTGGATAAAATGAGGTGATAATTATAAATCACTTTGTAAATCTTAATCATTATATAAATGCTAGCTACTATCATTATAATATCAAATTTATTTTATAAACTTCATTGCATATAAGTGACATTTAAAGAAATATGTTACCAACTTGGGAGATGTTTAATATAATGTAATAATCATATATAAATTTAATTTTAATGTTGAAATTTTTTATTTGAACAAAAATTTGTACTATTTGACTCAATACCAGAAACAGTCCTAAATCTGACTCCATATTAAGTTTGTTTCTGTTTTTTGTTTTAAGATAAGGCCAGACTGAAAATACTTGCTTACAAAAATATAGAAAATGGCAAGAGTTTTATAAGTTCTCCTGCTGAGATGGAAATTCATTTTAAAATTTTTAGTCAAATATTTATAAACTTTCTATTTTTGAATTGTTGTAGTCCAAAATCCATTACATATATTTTTTTCATCCATCGTCATTCCATTTTCCAGTGACATAAAAGAATATCGAATGGATTGTAAATCCAACTTAGTTTATTGGAAATTTCAGGAAAATATTCACTGAAGGCCAATTCTAAAATTTCAGATAATCATTGATATCTTTCCCGTGTATTTGATCTAAAGATTTCATTTTCTAATAAGAAATTTTGTAATATCACAAAGTATTTGGTACTATTTTCAATTGTATGGTTCTAAAATGTAATTTTAAATTATGCTTCTTACTTTGTCTTCAACAATAAATATACTTGTATCTGCACTCAATAATGAGTTTGTTAATTTAGAAAAGGTGTCTACTAAATATTCTATTTTTTGTAATCATGTCCTATGACTTTACACTCACTCAGGTGAAAAGGATGACCAGTAAAGAATATAATTAATTTTTCTCTCAAGTCAGATAGATGAGTAATGCCTCTGTCATAGGAAAGCCATCTTGCTTCTACATGTATTCTAATTATAAAATACTGTTGTCTGTATCTCTCCATAAAGGGCTATTGAGTCTTAATTTTATGAAATTAATTATTTTGAATTAATCACTTAACATCCTTTTGAGTTCTAATATTCTATTTTATTCCAAAATGTATTTTTGTATTCTACTATGTATCTATTCCCATTATTTAAAAATGAACCAATGACTTCAAGTTTTTTGCTCATTGAATTTCTCCATCTGTGAAAATTCCGCAAGGAGCATCAATTCCTTTCTTTTCTTTCAAAATATGGATTTATTAGACTTAAATATCTTCCTTAGTTGTGCATCCTATTTGCTGGTGACAAACTAGAGTATTCTCTTCCATTTCACCCTCATGTAGATATCTTATAAATACAATTAAAATTGTTAGGTGACAAACACCAGTTGTCTCATCTAATTGCAAAGTGGGGCAGCTAGGTGGTAGCATAATGGAGATGAAAGGTGAAGGTCAAGAGTTTCATTTTCATTGAGCTAGCAGCTAGGGACTGCATCACTAAAGACAGAAGGGCAGAGTCCAGTTACCAGTTATTTCAAAATAAGGTTTCAATTAATGTGATTAAATATAGAAGTGAAGGAAAAAAAATCAAAACAACTTGATTCTCCCAGGATAAAAAAGCAATTTGAGCTGGCAAATAGTGCCATCACTGTTAATAATGAAAGAGAAATCAAAGCCACACTCCACCCACAAAAGTTAGTGTAAGGACCTGTGGTTTAATACTCAGAAAGTATGGCTATGTATCTATTTGCAAAAAGTAAGTTGGCTAAGAAAGTTCTTTGGTAACTTCTGTCTTTGCCAATGGGGTAGACAAATGAGAGACAGACAGACAGACAAAGACAGAAAGAGACACAGAAAGACAGAGAGGAACAGGAGGAGGAGGAAAAGGAGAAGGAGAAGAAGGAGAAAGAAGAAGAAAAGGAAGAAGAGGAGGAGGAGGGGAAGGAGAAGGAGAAGGGAGAGGAGAAGGAGAAGAAGGAGAAGGAGGAGGAAGAGGAGAAGAAAAGCAGGAGGAAGAGGAAGATAAAGCGGTGCAAGGAGAGGAAGAAGAGAAGGAAAAAGAGGAGGAGGAAAAATTAGAACAAAGGGGGAAGTAGAAGAACAGTAAGAGAAAGAGAGGAAGATAGGAAGAAGGAAAGAAGGAGGAGGAAGAGAAAGGAGAGGAGGAGAAGGAAAAGAAAGATGAAAAGGAAGAGTAGGAAGATGGAGAAAGGAAGAGAGGAGGAGAACGATGACAACAAAGATGAAAGTAGAGAGATGCAGGAATGGGAGTAAAATGTGAAAGACTCTGATGGATTCCCTTCAATTTGTTGTTACAACCATCATCATCCCCAACCACACAGTAAGCACATCACTAATTACTGCACAATGTGAATGCCCATAGCTTGGGAGCATACAATATCAAATTCTCAGTCACTAATACCAAGGAACCTCCCAAAGAGTCATTCAGTGTGATGTTGGATACAAAAGTGTGGTGCAGAAAGCCAATGCCCTATAGAGTAGAAATGGGTATTCTGAGGGGTTGGAGCCTCATCTGGGGTCTTCTTCTGATTCCTCATCATGGTGGGGAGATGACTGTGTTGTGAAGAGCTAGGGCAGCAGAACACAAGTTATAACAAGTCCTACTGTGCTGGAAAGGTCCCCATGATGCACTGGGTATGTGAATTCTAAGGGCTTGCCTAGCTCTGAGTGAAGAGGCCACTTCTTCCCAGGAGGCTGGTCACCAGAGAATGTATTTGCTAGATTCAGCAGCTTACAAGCATGTAGCAAGTTGGTCTGCTTTTGTAGTAAGTGTACCAACCCTGATGGAAGAAATCACAGCTCCTTTGATGCAGTTGAACCAGTATAGATAACTTTAGGACTTTTAAAGTTTTTAAAGTGACTTTTAAAATATTCTCATTTGAACCTCAAAATAACCTTGTGAAGAGGATAAGATGGATATTGTTAGCCCCATTTTACAGATGAGGAAGCTTGATTCAGAGAGATAGTCACTTGCCTATGGTTGCAAACCAATAGATATAAGAAGTAGGATTTGAACCCATGTCTTCTTGACTCTGTTATACTATGATGCCTCTTGGAAAAGGAAATGGCAAACCACTTTAGCATCTTTGCCAAGAAAATTCCATAGACAGGATGGTCCACAGGGTGATGGAGAGTCAGACACACGTATTGATTGAACAATAGGCTGTCTCTGGGGATGACCCAAATAAAAAGAAAAAGTAATTTACATTTTGATAGTGCTTTGTAGTTAACAAAACACTTTACTGGTATAAAGTGTACAAGTTATTCAGGGAAGACTAATAGCTCTGGTGTGAGGGTTTGCTGAGTCCTTTTCAGGACTGCTTTCCTTCTTTGGTGTCCACCCGCTACCCAACTCTCATCTATGGCTCCAACAAGTTGTAGCATGCTCAATGGCCATACTCTGGCAAACCATCTTAGCAGGTGAGCTAAACCAGGTGGAGGGTAACCGAAAGGCTTAAAATTTATTGGTGTGGTAGGGAGATGCCTAGGTATGTGAAGACTTCCCCTTGAGAAATAGGCAGATGAGAACAATGTGGTCTAATGGATATGAAGTTGACTGAAGTAGGTGCTGTAGAGTGCTTAGGGATTGGTTAGCCATCAAAGAAACCAAGGTCACCCACTGCATCCTGAGCCATTGCCAGTAGTCTTGATTTTTGTCTTGCCATTGGATACTGGAGAATGAAGTAAACAACTCTGTATAATTCTGCTTTGTTTAAATCCAATTTATTTGAGAGTCAAAAGTCATCACCAATGATGTCATTTGGAACCCCTTTGAGTACAAAAGACAACCACCAACCAACCAACTCACACCAATCTTAGGAAGAAGGTAGCAAAAATATTATTGTTCCCATTTTAAAGATGGGGAAACTGATGATTAGGGATTGGGGTAAAATGATTTGGCAATAGGTAGATCCTGTGATTCCAAAATATGACCAGAAACTAGGTCTTTTTCTGTCATATTGTCTAAGTAATATAATGATGGAACTTTAATAAGAAGTATGGAATAAGGAAAGAATTTTCAACAATTCAGTTCAACTGGGATTTAAGAGCCTCTTAAATGTGAGAAACTTTACTACTCATTGCTGGGACTTTAAAGATAAAAAATGAAACAGCCCCTGTCCTTAGGGAGCTCACTGACTAGAAGTGAGTATATGGAAAATATACATATATAAACAAAGAAATTGAAGCCTGAAAAGGATAATTGATTGAATCAAGATTAAATAATTAAGAACTATTCAGATCCCTTGGCTTTTACTATAGTGTTCTTTCATTTGAACTCCTCTACAAGTTCTGTGTATTAATTAAAATCTTGAATCCTTGAACTCCATCTCCCAAAATTCCTTCTTCCCTTTTACATGCATCTTTACCTTACTGTTTATATAGTTCGATAAGCTCACTCAAGCCACCCATATGGAGGGGAGGGCCAGGGGGAGGAGACCCCGAAACTATATTCAAACAACATAATGACACACGTACACAAAAGGGAAAAGGAATTTTGGGAGATGGAGTCCAAAGGTTCAAGATTCTAACTAAAACATTTGTCACCAAGACAGGCTGCTCTCATTCTTCAAATCTATATTCCCCAATAGCACAGAAGTAGGATACACTTGGAGTCAAAAGACATGGGCTCAAATTCTGAATCTGACACTTAGAACTTAGGTGATGGATGTATAGATAAGCAACTTCCCCTCATGGACCCTCAGTTTCTTTATCTGCAAAAATGGGGGAAATAATGCTTACACGATCTATGCCATAGGAAAGTACTTTGTGAAGATACTTTAAGGAACTTCATAAGTGAGTCATTATTGTTAGTATTTGGGTCACTGTTTCCCTGCCAGCAAATTTCTACCTTTGACACGATTCATTTCAAACCTAATGGTAATTAATTATCCTTTCCTAAGTCTCCTGTGGTCTAGGTCCCTTCTCTCTCAAATTCAGAAAAATTTGTAGACAAGCATATTTTCTTACAGAATACAGTTACAGAGGGAGGTTTTAAACTTATTTAGAATTCTCTTTAGGTACCCACAAAGAGCATCTTTGCAAAAATAAAGGCTGTTTTGAAGTTAGCAAAGAACTTTTCATGCATTTTTCTCACTTGATCTCCACAAGGAGCACCTGAGGTAGATGCTATATTCCCATTTTACAGGAGAGGAACTTGAGGCTTAGAGAACCTGTAACTTGCCTAGAGTCATGCAGCTAGGTAATGTCTTTGGCAGGATTTAATCCCAGGTTTTCCTATCCAGTGTGCAACACTGTCTTTCAATCTGCAACCAGTTAGATTTTGAGGGGTTAAAGAACAGTGGCTAATCCATCAGGGTTTATTGCCTACCAAGTGATAGGAACTGTGCATTTAGCATAAACAGATCTAAAATGGTATAGACCTTGCTCTCAAGGAAAGAAGGAAACAAGCATTTAGTAGGTGCCTACTAAGTGCCATGTACTGTGTTAAGCACTTCACAAATTTAATTTAATTTTTGTTTTCACAACAATAGTGAGAGGTAGGTGCTATCACCATCCCCATGCTATTATTATCCCCATTTTACAGTTAAAGAAACTGATGAAGATAGAATTTAAGTAACTTGCCCAGGGTCACACAGTTAAGTATCTGAGGATTCAAACTCAGGTCTTCCTGAATGCAGGTCCAGCACTCCATATACTATAAGCCTTTAGTGGAGTACATTGTATAGAATTCTACTCCCAAAGTCAGGAAGACCTGAGGTCAAATCTGGTTTCAGATTCTCGTTAACTTTTGACTCTGAGCAAGTCTCTTAATTATTTTGCCTCAGTTTCCTCATCTGTGAAATAGAGATAATAATAGCACTTATCTTGCAGGGTTATTGTGAGGATCAAAGGACATAATAATTGTAAATTGCTTAGCACAATGGCTGGCACATAGTGGGTGCTATGTTAATGTTAGTTATTATTATTATTATTACCAATCTTAGTAAATAAGCCATGAAGTATAGGAAATGAGTATTTGAAACTTTTCTTTTTTATATGACTAAGGATCTCACTGAACTGAGATGAAGTGAAAGTAAAATAAGAATTAATATCATAAAAATATTATCATTCTTTCTGTAAATAGTTCCTTGTGGCAAGGTCGAGTGATTTTTCTGGTGTGACCACTCCATTGATGCAGATCTCCTCTGAGTCTTCAATAGTTATAATTGAAAAAAAAAAGGTATCCCATCAGAGCTTAGCTAGTTTGGTCCTTGGATAACAGGTGCAGTTTGGGGTGGGATGGGGCAGAAGACAGAAAAGCTGTCTAGTTTGGCCGAATCATAAATTATCTCATAGAAATCAATATGAGGTCAGGACAGAAAGTCAGGGTAAAGCTAGTTTGGGAAAAGCCTTGTTGTGTCACTAAGTTATTTCTAAATCCGGTGGCCAGGTAGCCTGTGTCTGAGGCACAACTGTCAGGAATCCAGCTTCAACTTGATGTTAAAAGGAGGTGTTTGTTACGGTAGGATTTTAGTGCCAAATTGCCATTATTATTTCCAATGAATTATGTGGAAGAAAGAATGTGGGATTTGGAGTTAGAAGTTCAAATTCTGGTCACAAACTTTCACAGAATTCAAGGATTGAAAGTACTGGCTGACTTGAGAAAGAAGAAAGAGGTCAATGGAAATGTTTGTACCAATGGAGCAGACCCATGATGTATGCATGCCTATGAGAATGATTTGAACTCTGGATTTGCTACTTACTAATTGTATGAGCCTGGGAAAATTATTTAACTTCTCAATGCTTTAGGTTCTTTATCATCAAAATAAAACGGGGTTGGATTGCATGACCTTTAAGATTTTAAATTTATTATCCTAGGAATAACGACAAGTAAGATCTAAATTAAATGAAATGCCAAAAGGATAGGAATTCTGGGAAATCATACTTTTTTATTATTTCAGAAAGAGATGATATGCTAGTTATTGCATGTATTCATAATGGAATACTATTATGTCATAAGAAATGCCAAACAAGATGATCCCCCTAAAACCTGGAAAGACTTCTATGAAGTGATGCAAAGTGAAGTGAGCACAATCAGGAGACTATTATTGTATGCAAGAACAACAATAGTTTGTGCATTTGGATTGGTTTGGTCATTGATCTGGTTTGGTCATTCTGAAAAGCAATTTGTAACTATAACTATAAAGTCATTAATCTGTAATTGTGAATCAGCAATATCACTGTTAGACCTGTTCCCCAAAGAGATCAAAGGAAGAGGAAGCAGATCCACGCATACCGAAATATTTCCACCAGCTCTTTTTTTAGAACAAAGAAATAGAAACTAAAGGAGTGCTTACCAACTGAGGAATCACTCAACAAATTATGGCATATGAATGTAAGGAAATTTTATTATACTTTTAAGAAATGAGGAAGGGGACAATTTTAGAGAAACCTGGAGATATTTGCATGAGTGAAGAATGGAAGTGAATGAATCTGGAGAATAATTTATATGATGACAATAATATTGTAAGGAAAAATTACTTTGAAAGACTTAAGAATTATAACCCATATAATAGCCAAACATAATTATAGAGAACCAGTGATTAAATATTCCATTTGCCTAAGAGAGAAAGGTGATGGACTCAAGAATCAGAATAAGTTGGACATTTTGGGACATGGCCAATATTAAAATCTATTTTACTTGATTGTGTATCTTTGTTTTAAGAATATTAATTTTCTTTAAAAAATTTTTGGGGGAGTGACAAGTAAGAGGAATTTAGTGAAAGTGTTATGTGAAAAGAAATAAAAGAGGGTCATTGAAGCATATAAAAAATGGTACAGAAGAGAACAGAAGCAAAGTCAGAAAGAAGCACAGCCAAACAAGATAGCTTTGAAAGTAACTGTTGAATTTATGTCAAACATTGGTACTTCATGGTTTTGGAACTTGTTGAATCTGGTAATTGATACATTCGATTAACAAGAAAAAATTGCCTTGGTGTTAGACATTTGCTTGGCATTCAAGGAGCTTGCTAGAATTCGTGCAGTCTTGTGAAGTGTATGCCCACCCCAGCTGAAATAAAGGATGATGTGTTAACTCAGGATTGTAAAGAAGAGCTAAACACTGAGTTGCTGAGTTGCTGCAGAACCTTCAAAGGCAGCAGCAACAGCTAGAGGTTGTGGGGCAGGGAGTTTTCTGCAGTTGAGGAGGAGGCAAAGGAGGATGTCTCCACTTCATTAATCAAGAAAATGTGTGCAAAATGGGTGGAAGTGCAAAACTTTGTTGAAAAACATCACCTTGATAAAGCTTTAACAAGTAGAATTGTACATTTGTTAAAGGAGCAGACCATTTCTCACTTTAAAGGAATTTTGAAAGGCAGACAAAAATAAACATCATTGAATAGGTTTCTTGTAAAGCTTCCACCTGGTGAATCTCAAGCAGGGTTCAGTGGTGATAAGGAATACAAAAGAGAAAGAGAAACAACTCCAGAAGGGCAGTTGCCCTCAGATATTATGGAAGGGGACTCCCTCTTCCAGACAATAATATTTCTGCTCCCTAGCATCCCCTTAAGCCATGAACTCTTAATACAGGTAAAGATAAGTTAAAATTATTTTTAATCTAATTTTTAATTTATGTCTATATATTATTAATGTTTACTTAATAAAAAACAACTCAATTAATGTATACAATAGTTTATAAAGTTTAGGTTTTCTGGGTGTCTGGAAGGGATTAATTCAATTTACATGATATCTAAAGGGAAAAATTCATTTTGTATTCTACCTGCCAAATTAATGACAAGTACCAAAGTATCACTGTATTATTAAATGATCACATATTTATATTTATTATATAATTATACAGCTATACTCATTTATTCTAATGTATACTTTAAAGGGGAAGCAAAGTGCATGTTATAGAGAGTCATAATTTCAGGGAGAATCATCAAAGTTCTCTTTCCGTCAAAAGTTTTGGGGATTTGTGAGGACTGGATAGTAGATTGAGATCTGGAAGGTACTTTATAAGGGCTATCCTTTTTTAGGTGACTAAGGCCTAGAGAAGTTAAGGGACTTGATTAAGGTCATATGGAAGAGAAAGGGACAGAAAGGGACAGAAATACAGTATCTTTCATGTGGTAGGTGATTAAAAAGCACATCTAAGAAGGGCTCACTGGGAATCTTATGGTTGTATCTGCATTAATCTTAACCTTACAATTTAACTTAATTGAAGTAGAAATGCTTCATTAATAATCATCACAGATTTTTATAGAATTTTATAGTTTGTAAAAATTTTTTACATCTCATTTGAATCTTACAATAGTTATGATGTAGGTACTATCATTATCATGTCCATATTACAAATGAACTAACTGAGGTTAAGAAAAATTAAATGTTAAGATTACATAGCAAGTAGTCATTGAAGTCATTATTTGAATTCAGATCTTTTAAATTTCAAATTGGAGTACCTTTGCAATTGAACTATGTTACCTGTAGTAAAATGTTAAGGAAGCCTGAAGCGGGACTAGCTCTGGGTATCCATATATAAATATAAATGAATGAATGAATAGAAGAAATGGAAGTCTGAAAATACCTGTCCTGTTTAGTCATTTCACTTGTAAGCCAAAATAAAGAATCTTCTGTCATGAAGAGACTTCCAAAAATCTATACATAGAGTCTTGGGAAGGACATCACTTTCTAGCGAAATGAAGGTTTAATCTATCCTTAAAGCCTTCAAAAGGCAGTTGGTTCTTTAGTAGACTTCATTAATACAGAAACAAGTAGGTGTCTCTTCAGTCTTTTCTTTACTTAAATAATCTCAAATCTATTCTCTACATTTCCTCATAGACTCATATTTTCCAAGTACTTTAAGTATTTTGTTGCTTAGACTGGGACCTCCTTAACATTTTTCAATAGATTCATTTCAAGAGATATAGATTTCAGATATGAGCTCAATATCCAGGTAGTCAATGAGCTTCTCAAAAGTTGTCAAGTTTGATGAGAAGTTTCCTGAAGGGATGGGGTAAATATTGCCTTGCATCTCCTCATAATGCCCTTACTATGTCCTTGGGAAAATAGCTACTTGACCTCAGCAAATTCTTTTATTTTCCCTCGGCATTCATTTCTTTCAAAAGATAAGAAGACTAAGATTTGCTTTAGATAACATCCAGGAAGTACTTTGAGATCCTGAGATGAAGTACAACATCCTCCTTCTAAGTCAATCCTTTGAAAATGAAAAAAAAAATAGAAGAAGAAGAAAGTGGAACATGCATTTCTTGCTGAATAATTACAATGAAGGGTTCACAATCCTGTAGCATACAGACAGGAGTCCTCAGGTGATTTCTCCAGGGAAATACGTCCATATGAGTCCAGAATTCTTTTGAGTAGGAATAAAAAATGACAGAATCCACGGCTTAGTCAGGTAGTTAACTTTACATTGAATGACTTCTCTGTATAAAGACCTATGCACTATGTGGAGATCTGAAATTTAAAAAAAGATTCTATCATGTTTCCTGCCCTCTTCCCAGAGAAAATGATTTAATGGGTTAATAAGTAGAATCTCAAAGTAGATATGTGGATAGATAAAGAATTTATTAGATGTTTACTATAGGCCAACCTCTATGTTTTAAAGGTACTTACATTCTCAAAGGCGAAGTTAACATGCAAAGGAAAGTTGGAAGGGGGCTAGAGAGATATGACAAAGCTTTCAGACAATTAGTATGACTTCTAACAGATAGAGTGAAAGTTCCCTTATCAGATCCGGGGACTCAGGGGATAAGACTTCAAATTTGTGGTTGCAGGGAGATAAAAATGGTTGGAGCACAGGAAGCATGGCAAGGAGCTGGTTAGGACGTGATGGAAGCAACCCAGTTCTTGGTAAGATAAGATGAGAGGTCACCTATCAAATCTGGGATGAGATCCAGAGTTGATGTTGGGAGGTAAATGATCACAGGAAGATGACTATGAAGTAATGGAGAAGCCTAGTTCTGGAAAACATAAATACAAGGCAAAATCCTTTTCCTTTCTTTCTCTCTTTCTACCTTTCTTTCTCTCTTCCTTCCTCCCTTCCTCCCTCCCTCCCTCCCTCCCTCTCTCTCTTTCTTTCTTTCTTTCTTTCTTTCTTTCTTTCTTTCTTTCTTTCTTTCTTTCTTTCTTTCTTTCTTTTTTCCTCTGTCTCTGTCTCTGTCTGTCTGTCTGTCTGTCTGTCTGTCTGTCTGTCTCTCTCTTCCCTTCTTAGAATCTCTTACCTTCCATCTTAGAATCAACACTGCATATTGGTTCCAAGGCAGAAGAGCTGTAAGGGCTAGCCAACAGGAATTAAGTGACTGTCCAGAGTCACACAGCTAGGAAGTGTTTGAGGCTAGATTTGAACCCACAACCTCCTATCTCTGGGCCTGACTCTCAATCCACTGAGCTGCCTAGCTACCCCTCCCCTGCTTATTAGAGGCATAACCCATCTACCTTCCAGAGATTATGGTGAGGAATGAGTCTTGTATATTTTAAAACAATAGATTAATGTTAGCTATTATTCAATTCAAATAAGCATTTTAAATTACCTATTATGTATCAGGTACTGGTGTTGGGTGCCAGAAATACGACAAAGACAAAAGAGTCTCTGGCTTCTAGGAGCTAACTATGGGGAATGTACAAAGCAAATAGAAAGTAACTTTCATATGTGAAAAGTAAATTCTGTTGGCCAGAGAGAGTATTAGTATCTGGGTGACTAGGAAGATCTCTTGTAGGAAATGGTGCCTAGAATGAGCCTGGAAGAAGGAGGAACTTTATAAGGTAATGTTAAGAAGAGGAAGCATTCCTTAGAACAGCCCTTCTAATATTTGATGATAGAGATTCCCCCATCTTCTGCATTTAGGAAAGATGGAAGACAAATACGTGTTGAAGAGAAATGGAAAGTTGGCATCCAATACAGAGAATAAAAGGCAAGTGGTCAATTTGAAAAGGGTAGGAGACTGTCAGGTAAGAAACCGTGAGTCAGGATTTCAGGCAGGCAAAGCTCCCTCCTTTGGATATCCTTCCTGAAAATGCCATTGAATCTGGGCCTTTTGCTTTTAAGAATATATTTGATTAGCTGTGATGAGTCAAACCAGAAACAACATGGCGTTGTTTGCAG
Source organism: Gracilinanus agilis (assembly GCF_016433145.1). Classification (NCBI taxonomy): domain Eukaryota; kingdom Metazoa; phylum Chordata; class Mammalia; order Didelphimorphia; family Didelphidae; genus Gracilinanus; species Gracilinanus agilis. The sequence goes on from NC_058130.1 coordinate 677,620,062, forward strand.
ATGATGTCTGCAGATTGGTAGGGTAATGAGGAAAATGACAATTAGACATGGAAGGATGTCGATTTGGACTTAAGTGCCCACCAGCAGCATATGGTACATTCAATAAAGGAGAGATAAATGCAGAGCAGTAGTAATAAGCTGATGGGCATTGAGTCAGAGGAGTAGGAAGCAGGCTAGATGAGAGAGAGGTCTAGAATACAATGAATAGCAACAATGGGAGAGATAGGGAAGCATTGTTCATTTTTTATGATGCTCCTTATCTATTTACAGCACCTACAGGAAAGAAGAGGAAAGGATTTCTTTTTATGAGGAGTTTGCAGTATATCTAAATTTGTAATATAATTTAGAGCTAGAAGGAAGGACTTAGAGCTTGTCTAGTAGCGCCTTCTTATTTCATGTGATCATTCCTTCAGTATTTCTAACATAGAGTGATTCCTGGCACATAGCAGGTACTAAATAAATGCTCATTGACTTTACTTGACTTCAGGGTTATTTCTCTAATCCCCATTTGCACTGGTGAAGAGGGATCCCAGAAGTTTTTTTCTCCTCAGAGTTTTAGGGGTAAATTTAAAGAGCTGGAATTTCTAATATATTCATGAGCCCCCATCCAGTATGCTCTCTGTTTATTATTAGCCAGGCAGACTTAATTAGCAATTAGAAAGGATGTTTGCTAAAGTGATGCAGAAAGAACAATTGATGCAAAACATTTCCTCAAAAGGGGGCATAACTATCTCATTGCATATATAAGATTCTTAGGGAGAGTAGACTTTCATATAAAAAGTATATTTGGCCAAAGGACCAATGTATAACTACTGGTAACTGGAAATCCATTTCTCTCTTCATAATGAATCCATGAAGTTCCCCTTAAATTTGGCTCTCTGCTGAATTCAAAGAGTCAGTGTTTTTGTAGTCTTGAATCTACCCTTCTTCAATGTGTCTAATTTGTCTGTGGAGTGTCTCTCAGCTCCCAGTGCAGATGATGCCATTAGTCACCAGTGTTCTAGACATCCTTTGACCATCTCCAGGGGATACTATTGCTCATATTGATAGGAAGTCCAAATCTTCAAACTTTTTGGAGTTCACAGGGTTGTCATCTGGTCAGTGGGAGGAGTAAATGTAACACTTCCTCTGGGTTCACTCACACATTTTTCCCTTCTCCTTGCTGTCCTCTGATGTTGAATCTGTCTACAAAGGTCATTTTGAGCCTAGAAGCTCCCCAACCTGACTGCTTTGCTGATGGATTGCTTGAACTCCAGGTCTGGCATGCTGTTTTATCCAGTCAGTCAGTAGGTCTGATTCTCTTCAACTAGTCATAAATATTTCTTTTGTGGCATCACCTGCTTTCATCTAAAGAACAAAGCACTTTACTCCTTCCAAAGTGATTAAGGGCTCGTTTTCATTTTTGGTTAATTGATCTGTTGACTAGAGAAGTCTGTGACTCCTATGTTTAATGAGTTTTGGGTGAACTCTCGATCTTATAAATTGATGAAGGAACTGAGATTCAAAGTAGGGAAGTGATTTTCCTTAATATGAGTTTCTTCCATATGTAGGAGGCATCTGGTGGCTCAGTGGATAAAGCACAGGACCTGGAATTAGGAAGATGTGAGTTCAAATATGACTCCAGACTCTTACTTGCTATGTGACCCTGGACAAATCACTTGAATGCTTTTTGCCTCAATCTCCTCAAATGTAAAAATAGAGATAATAATAACAATAAAAAAAATAATCTACTTTGCAGGGTTGTTGTGAAGATCAAATGAGAGAATAATTGTAAGATGTGCTTAGTACAATGCTGCCACAAAGTTGGTACTATACATATGCTTATCTCCCTCCCTTTGGGTTGGTTGGTTGCTATACAAGTTTCTAACGATATATTTGAGTGGAATCTATGTAGACAGTCTCAGAAAAATAATGATTGGGGGACAATGAAAGTAGGAAGGGTCATTGGATTTGCCCATGTCACATGCCTAGCAAGAGGCTGAACCTATTATCATTTGTTACAATTCTTTGCACATAGTAGATTTATAATTGACATTTCTTACAATAGAATGTAAGCTCCTGGAGGGTGTTTCATTTTTGTCCTCATAGCTCCAATGCCTAGTACAATGTTGGACATAGATTAGGTGGTAATAGAGTCTTGTCAAATTGAATTAAATTTGTTGATTTGAGAAGGATTAGATTCTGAGCCTCAGACCTATCATTATAAAGCTTGCTCCATCAGCAAGCTTGACATCTTGACACATGCTTGACTAGGAAAGGACCAGGTAACAGGCTTTTTTAGAGTCTTAATCATCTTAATCCGCTTTTTCTGTCTGCTTAGACAGGGGTAGTATTAGAGAGATGCAAAAGATGTAATTTTTTAAAAATTATTTGTTACAAAAAATTTTCCAGGTACCTCTTTCTCCTTTTTCCTTCCCAAACTAAAGAAGACATCATTTTACATGTATATATAATATAAATATAGATATAGCCACACACATATTTTATATATGCATATATAAACTATGTCATCTATATATCTGTTTATAAGTTCTTTCTCTGGTGGTCAGCTTCATAGTTACTTTTCATCACTATTTCTGTTGCTATATATAATACTCTCTTGGTTCTGTTCATTTCATTTTTTTTTTATTTTAAACCCTTAACTTCTGTGTATTGACTTATAGGTGGAAGAGTGGTAAGGGTGGGCAATGGGGGTCAAGTGACTTGCCCAGGGTCACACAGCTGGGAAGTGTCTGAGGCCGGATTTGAACCTCCTGTCTCTAGGCCTGGCTCTCAATCCACTGAGCTACCCAGCTGCCCCCTCATTTCATTTTTCATATTTCATATATGTCTTTCCATCTTTAAAAAATAACCTGCTTATAATTTTTTACCTCATAATGGTTTTCTACCACAATCATATGCCACAACTTATTTAGCCATTCCCCAACTGATGAGCATCCCTTCAATTTCTACAACAGAGATGCTATAAATGTTTTAGAACATATAGGTTCCTGCTCTTTCTCTTTTCATAAATGGCCAGTGGAAATACTCTTAAAGTATGTCAACACATCTGATTCTGTTAAAAAAAAAAATATATATATATACATATATAC